>NC_041383.1:27238206-27250008 GCF_002162155.2 Triticum dicoccoides
GTCGTCGCTGCCCCGTCCCGTCGCCCCGGCTGCCCCACCCCGTCGTCGTCGCCGCCCCGTCCCGTAGCCCCGTCGTCGCCGCCCCATCGTCGCCTCGCCGGTGAGCTCGCCCCGGCCGCCATGTCCACACACACACACACACACACTACACACACACACACACACACACACACACACACACACTACACACACACACACATTATTAGTTTGTTTGTTAATTTTTTTTTCTATTTTTTAGTTATAGAAATGTTAGGAAATTATTCTGTTTTTTAGTTATATAAATATTAGAAATGTTAGTTATATAGAAATGTTATAAATGTTTTCTGTTTTTTAGTTATAGAAATATTTGTAGAAATGTTAGCAATTTTTCTGTTTTTTAGTTATATAAATATTAGAATTGTTATAGAAATGTTAGTTATATAATCAAGAAATTTTAGAATTAGTTTTAGTTAGATGAATTAGATTAATGTCAAATTGTTAAAATTTGCATATACATAGAATTTTAGTTATCACAATCCAATAATTTAAAAAATGTTACTTTTTGCGGGCATATAGTATTTGTTCTCGACGATATGCCCAGCCCGAATCCTCGCCGTCGACCCGTTCGCGACGACGTCCTGCTTCAGAGGACCCATGTCCCGGACTGGGCTCCGCCGGGCTGGCACTGGGAGGTGCTACCTGGAGGGGCGCGCCGCTTGGTGAGGAACCCGACCTCGGGTCCCGTCATCGACCCTGATCTTCTTTGGTGGCGTTCGCGTGGGCCACATTCGGTGCAGAGGCAGCCGGCCCCGCCGGAGGTGGTGCGTCACTGTGTCAGGGAGGAAGATGAGCACGTCCATCGCTACATGGCTGCTATGGACGACGTCAGGTTCTCCACTACTTGGCGGGTTCTTTGGGCAGATGACCGGAGATATGATCCTGTGATGGTTCCTTCTTTTTGGGTGTGCACCGCCCGCGCCCGAGGAACCGCGAGTGGCGCCCTAGATTCTTCTGTAGTACTCGATCTTTATTAGGTACCTAGCCAGTGATGTATTCAATATATAATATTCGAGATGATGTATTCGAGATTATATATATTAAGACGATGATGTATTCGAGATTATATATTCGAGACGATGTATTCGAGATTCAGTTTTTCCTTATTGATTAATTGCCTACATGCATTGTAATTTGAATACTAAATTGTTTTATATTTCTTCTGTATTAATTAGTAAAGTAAAAGCTATGGCGGACAATACCGGCAGAGAGAGAGAAGAGGAATTGTTCGACATCATATGCAGCCCTCATAGGCTAGATGATCTGAATGAAGATGACGGCTCCCAATATCTGAACAATACCGAAGAGGGTGATGAAAAGATATTCGATCTCGACGACCGAGCTGATGAAGTCATGAACTATGATTATGATGACACAGACAATGTTAGTGATGACACAGACAATGCTGATCTTCAAATAACAAAGACTTCCGGCGAGGTATATATTTATATAAGCATGCATCCTGGTGATCATCACATGTTGTTTTATTCAAGATATATTAACGAATCGATCTTTCTTCTTTCAGCCCTCCGGATCGAGCAAATATGCTTCTACAGACAGCAAGACAAAGTGAGGCCCGGGCAGATTGTTGAAGGATGGTGTAAAGTACCACATCGAATCCACCAAACTTAGTGGTGAACCCCTCACGCCTAAGAACGTTGCGGACAAATGGATTCGTCAGCGGAGTTCTTGTGAAGGACAAACTCCCGATCTCCATTCAAGAATGGAAAGAGTCAAAGACTAAACGTCCAGGTGTTACTTGGGTCGATGACAGAGCCAAAAAAGACCTGGTGAAATCTCTGATGGAACATTTCACCCTACCAGGTCATTTCACTAAAGCAGATGTGGAGAAAGTCAAGGCCGCTGCTCTTAAGAAGATGGAAATTGCTTTCAACACCCACAAGAAAACTGTATGGGCCAACTACCTCGCTAATGAAAGGAAGACTCCAGATTTCAAGGGAACACTGGAGAAGCAAAGAGAACACTGGGACGATTCCGTGACCTTCAAGGATTCAGAATTATCTAAGGAACAGTCGATGAAAAACAAGGCAAATGCCGCAAAAAAGACGCAGTTCCATAGGCTAGGTCCAGGTGGCTACGCGGTGGGATTGCCTAAGTGGGATAAGTCTGAGCAAGAGATGGAGGGTGCAGGGGTCACTCCGATTACTAGGAGCTGGCCCCCCAGGTGCAGAACTTGGTTCTATGCGCATGGGGGGGCGTTGGACCCGAAGACAGGCCTGGTTTCGAAGAAGGCAAGTCTAAAAGGAGCCGAACAAAAGATACTTGACGCAATAGAAGAAGTTCGAGCGGGGGTGTTCACACCCAACAGAGAGAACGACGAGCTTACGCGCGCCCTGGGAAATCCTGAACACCCGGGAAGAACACGAGGCATGGGTGTTATTCCCTGGTATGAGGGCTTTTCGGACTGGAATGACGACTACAGGTCCCGTGCAAGAAAGAAGATGGAGGAGGAGAAGAAGAGGAAGCTGGAGGAGGATCAGAGGAAGTAGGATGCAGAACGCCTTCAAGGCCTAGAAGCAAGGCACGCGGACCTGGCACTCAAATTCCAGTAGCAGCAGCAGCAGCAGATCGACTCACTTAGCCAGGAAAGGGGGTCTCAGCAGCGACAGCAGCAAGCGGATGATCGTCCAGCATTGGATAGCACCATCCCATCCATGCCGAGAAGCAGCGTTGGTTCTGCCCCGGACGACACACTACTGGATATATACCCTGTGGATGATATCATAGAGAACACTAACTGTGAGCTACACTCCAAAATGAAGAACATATCCATGAAGGTGGCGGACGGCGTTGCTTTTCCAGTGACCCCCAAAGCAACCTACCATTGCATCCCGATTACAGAGGGCTATGCTCGTGTCATGGTTGATGAAGTGGTGGACCCATATTTGGGCTAACGCTTGACATTCCTGGAGGTGAAGACGAGCGCACACTGGAAGAGGCCATACATCGTATCATCCTATGGAGAAAGTATTGCATCATCTTTCGAAGTCCACCGACACCGCGTCGTCTGCCGACTCCTCGAAGTCCGCCACCGAGTCAGCAGACTCCCGCTCCTCCAAGTCCACGTACGCGTGAGACGACTCCTCCTCGAAGTGCACCACCTCCTCCGACGGTTGCAAGTCCGGCACCGTGTCAGGCCACACCTCTTCCTTCAAGTCCGGCACATCATCAGGCCACTTCTCCTGGTCCAACTCCACGTCAGCCGTCTCCGCCGTCTCAGCAATCACAGAAGAGACATGCCGCAGCTTTGGTGCGTAGCGGTACGAGTCGAGGTAGTTCAGGAAGTACAGGCGGAGACAAGCGATATAAATATGGTCCAAGCCTCGCTCCTCTTCCTTAGAGGCCTTACGACATGACCGAGGAGCAAAACGCAGCCATAGTGCAGGCCCAAGTGGACGCCCATTTTGGACCGAAAGCGGCACCGCCGCCAAAGGAGAAAGTGCCTCAGAAAACGATTGACCACTTCATTCATATGGCTAGAGCACCAACTCCCAAGCATGTTGACTCAGACTATGAGCGTCAAATCAGGAAGCTACATCGAGCACGGCTACAGAAGGAAGCGAGCTCGAGCTCGAGCCAACAACCAGCTGGCAAAAAATGCGGGAAAACCGTTCCCCAGCTGGGAGAACAGGCGGTGCAAGCGATCCCCCTGCTTGTTGTGCCAACAACACATGAGAGGAGTACGCACGCCAAATATTATTGTGGGCAAACCATTAGCGTTCCCCAGCAGGGCGATGTGGTAATAACGGAGGAGCATATCATGCAGGCTCAAATGCTCAAGATCTCTGTTGGACAACTCCTCGAAATCGAGCCCATGTCTCCGCTTAAAGAATCGGAAATAAAATGGAAATATGCCTAGGGCCAACCTTTGGTCCATCCAGACAAGGTCAAGGACCTCCCAACGAGAATGTATGAATTGCATCAATGGTACATGAACATGACCAAGATTTCCAATCGAGTGTCCCTCATGGTGAATGTCAAGAAGGAGCATTATTATCATGAGAAAGCTCTGTCCATTGAGTATACAGAACTTTTTCAGTTATACAATCAAGACGCACTCGACAAGTCTATCGTCAGTTGCTATTGTCTGTAAGTGATTTCTTTCTGTAATTTAAGTCTCAAGCTAATTATGTAGTGATAATTTTGATCAATCATTACATGTAATTATCCTCACTACATTTTTTCTGTGGTATTATATGCAGGATGAAGATGTATGAAATGAAAAAATCTGGACGCTATGACATTGGGTTCATTGGCCCAAATACCATTAATAAAGACATATGGAAGTTTCCATTTTATCAAGCAGGTGTAGAGGAAAGCATGGTAGAGTTCTTGAAGCGCCTCAATAGCAATGAAGATATACTACTTCCTTACAACTTCCCGTGAGTCACACTGTCTTGTACTACAAATTCTATTTTTGCTTACTAGCTAGCTAGATGTTAATAATTAAGTGTATATGGTTTACGGTAGTTGATTAATTTTATGCACATGCCCACTTATTTAAGACATGCAAACGTGTGCGCATGCAGTTGGCACTGCGTCTTGATAAACATTAAAGTTAAGGAAGGAAAAGTTGAATTACTGAATTCACTAACTAAAGAAGAAAGTGACTTCACCATCGTGAAGGGGATAGTCAATAGGTAATTTCAATCATTATTAACTATATATATCTCTGCCTATTATTAGTTCATCATTTCCTGATATGAACTATTTAATAACCCCTTTATTAATTTTCTTTGCCAACGGGCAGGGAATGGGCAAAGTTCATCAAGCTAACTCCAGGCGAATGGAAACAAAAGTTGTTTTGGCATCGACCAAAGGTATGTAATTAAGTAGTACTAGCTAACTACCATGCATCTCTTTAATTCTTGTTTCAATATCATTAATTAATTATATTGCTTGATTAATCATTATCTGATTTAATTCCATTCTCGTAAAGGCCTAATCATTATCTGATTTAATCATCGACCAAAGGTATGTAATTAAGTAGTACTAGCTAACTACCATGCATCTCTTTAATTCTTGTTTCAATATCATTAATTAATTATATTGCTTGATTAATCATTATCTGATTTAATTCCATTCTCGTAAAGGCCCTGAAGCAGGCGCCGGGGAATAATCTGTGTGCATTCTACGTTTACGACAAAATTCGCATGATGACGTCCGAAAGGAGCAGATCTGATAGACAGGACTGGGTACGTTTGTCAGAACACTATTTACACCATTATCGATATCTAGTCACACAACTAACACACATGCATATTGATCTCCTTCTTAACAGTTCAGGAGGTGCGGGATAAGCTTCTACCATCGGACCGCATACTAGCACTTCAAGAGGAAATAGCTGGATTTTTGCTCGACCAGGTCATAAATCCCAAAGGAGAATACTATTACCCGCTACCGCCCCCATGAACCACTTGTCATCATGCTCCGGAGGCACCAAGGCAACATATGTAGGAGAAATTATATATGTGTATACATGTGTATGTGTGAATAATGGTGTTGGTTGTGAGACATTCGATGATATATATATATATATATATATATATATATATATATATATATATATATATATATATATATATATATATATATATACGGTTCTATACGTACGAGAAAATCTATTTATATATATGCATAACGTGTACAATTTGTAGTATCGTGAAATACCAGCAAACAAAAAAAATGGAATGGAAAATAAAAAAACAGGTTGGTGTTACCAACCGGTACTAAAGCCCTACGCGCACCCGGACCTGGCTCGTGCCACGTGTTCGCACTTTAGCGCCGGTTCGTGATGAACCGGTACTAAAGGGGGGGGGACCTTTAGTCCCTACTCTTTAGTGCCGGTTGGAGAACCGGCACTAAAGGCTGTTACGAACCGGCACTAAAGGCCGGTTCTGCACTAGTGGGTAAAGACGACTGCAACATCTGTGGTGGCACAGACAGATAAACCGGCCGTGGCGTTGTAAGCCGGTGCGGACGGGCAAGTTGTCCTCCTTGTTGTAAGACGGTGTGGTCGAGGGAGACGACCACGGCGTTGTGAGCCGGTGCGGGAGTCCGTTAAGTAACGACGACCGTCTATGCCCAAAGATGTTGGCATGCCTCCATCTCCGCGGTATAATATGTCATAAATATTGCCCTGCATAAACAATATTGCAGACCAAGGCAAAGACAAATTTGTTCTTTGACAAAAATAGCATGTGCTAATAAAACAAACTTGGATGAATATCACCTGATTTATTTGGACGACGGATGACCCGTTTATCGCGACAGAGGTAGCTCAGACAGACCAGCGACTCAATATAGTTCCGGCGGCTCAGGCAAACCGGCGACTTAATATAACCCCGGCGGCTCAAAGCGGCAAGGGCGGCTCAACGCGGCTCCGGTGGGTTGATGTAGATTAAGCTGCACGGGTGGCGACTTATGCACACCTGTTCCATCAGTAAGCGGACGCAGACGCCGGTGCGTGATGGTGCTGACGTACACTTCAGAGGATAAGTCGGTGCGTGACGGTGTGTCTGTGGCCGATTCCATTGAGCGGCATGGCACAAACGAATGTCATGTCGTCATGTGCTCCATATCCATGGTATAACATCTTTTTTGGAGTGAATAATTGCCCTGATGGAATAGCACTGTTGCAGCATGATCTTGCCGTGGTCAGTCAAACCATTTTCTTTGGTCCTCGTTTGCTTTTGGTAGCAGATGATTGATAGCTCCTCATGGGTGTAGTTAATACTGCAAACCTTTGATCCGTATGGCGAAAACTTTATATTAGTTTAACACAGAAAAAACAGTACCGGCAGCAGCCCATCAATTCCACATTTGTACTGTGTTTGTGACATCATTGCTTTGAACTTCTCGAGCGTAATCCATGGATATGGTCAACAGCGCAACCAATTGAGGTTGTACAGTAGCATGAGAAAATCACGGCATCACAGCCGCGTGGAGGAGGGCGTCCGGCGCAAGAGCCTGGCGGCGGCGCGGAGGTGTCGGGCGGCTCACAGCAATGGAGTAAGCGTAAAACGGAGAAGACCGCAAAGACGGGGCTGCTTGGCCCGCCGGTAAGGCCGTGGGGGCGGCTCTAGAATATCGGCACAAGCGACTGCGAGACCGGCGCGATCAAACATGCGCGCGGCGAGGTCGCGGGCCGGCTTGAAGTGGAGTCAAGCAAGGGCAACCTGTGGCGGAGCATAGGCGGAGGCGACGGCGAGGTTGAGCCAGCAGAGATGCGCCGCGGCAGCTGCCGAGGGCGGCTCGATGAGGGCTCGAAGGCGGCACAAGCTGCAGCAGCTCAGGGACGAGGCGGCAGGCCCGCAAGCCGGACCGGAGAAACACGGCTGTGGCCGGGTCAACGCGGCCACGCAGAGGCGGCAAGACGCGCCAGCAGCTGCGTCGCAAGATGCCAATGGTGTGCAATGAATATAGCTTAGTGTGCCGGTTTGATCTTTTCTCTCATGGCCTGCACCGTGCTTGCCATGGTTTGCTCAATTCGGTGTGGCCTCACACCTTTAAAACAATATCAGATGTTTCTGGACATGTGAGAGCCAAACTATTGCTAATAGCAGCAGCAGCAGCCGGATTGTCGGATCGACGAGAAGTCCTCGCGGAGCGGGGCAGAGGGACCAGCCAGCAGCGGACCACTAACGGTCCCCCCCCCCCACACACACACACACTTTTTTTGCAAATCAGATTGAAACCGCAACAACCGATCCAAACGCCTGCTTTTCAACTTGCGCGACGAGGTCAGCAGCTCCAAGTCGCCTGTTCGACTCCCTGTCGGCTACTCTCATTGGCAATTACATGCGGGTAGAATCATCTGTAGATTGCTAGCATGCTTTTGACAGCCAATGTAGATCGAACAAAAACTGTAGAGATCGTCCGTGGCGGCACAAACAAACTTTTCTCCGATCTCCATTGAAGAATTTTAGAGTTGTCGTTGATTCTTCCGCACCGACTCTTGCTTGATCCGGCCGGCCATAACCTTCTCGAAAACTGGCTAAATAAATCGTGTGACGGCGGCAGCGGACAGACCGTAACCCTAATTTCTTAAATCCTCTTCATCCGATGAATTGCACACTTCTCGATCCCTTAAAAAATTCCCTTTAAGAACTCAACACCACCGTGCGCGAGCCCCACGGTGGGTGCCAACTGTCGTGGAATCGTCACGGCAGATGTCCTCGTGAAAAGGACTTAGTCGTAAGGCCAACGCATCTATGTAGTAGCTTGGGAGGGGTTGATCGGAATCGAGAGACGCGACACAAGACAAGGGTTTAGACAGCTTCGAGCCCCGGGAAACATCATCCGGTATAACCCTACATGTTGTTTGTGTCTAGGTCTCATTATGATCATGAGAGAGTCGCCGCAGTAAGCCGGCTCTCCCTTTGTGTCTAGCCCTAGATATTGTTTCTTGTCATCCTCCCTCTTTGGGGAGCCCTGCCCCTCCTTATATATGTTGGAGGGGCGGTTTACATGACTAGTCCTAGTTGGATTAGGATTACTCTATTACAAGTGGAGTCCTAGTCTTGCTTCCTTTGTAGGAGAATATTCCTTGTGCTTTCCTCATAAACCGGCCCACCATAACATGAACCGGCCTTCCGTAAACAGCCTTCTAGGCCACCGGGTTTTGTCGTTCCTCTGACCCACACGCCGGGTCACCCATGAGACTCCAGGCTCGGGTGGGTCACTTAGTGAGTCGTCCAGTCCGGCCGGGTTATACTTTCGGCCGGGTTACGCCACGGGGTATATCCCCGACAGGATGGCCTCATATTGGTCTGATGCCTCGCACTGACCTATAGTAACACATAGAAGCAGGTATTCACCGTGTCCTACCCCCTCTCGGTGCCTGTCAACGCCGTAGACCGCCGGGGCCACCGGATGAGCTCTTGGCCGGGAAGCCACACGAGGGGGGTTCCGGCAGCCACCCCAACATGCGTTTATTATAATGTTCCCAAATTAGACACAAAGGTGCATCTTAACATTACAAACAATGTTGCTAAATAGACTTTCCTTTTTTGTGCAAAAAATCAATTTTCATTTTCTAAGTGTCAAAACTGGGTGTTTTTTGTGAAGCAACTACAAAAATGAGGGTGCAAAATGGCACCACCATAATTATCACAGTAAGTAGACCATATTTAATGCACAATTCCCAAGTTTTATGGATTTTCTAGTTTTCTAGCTACTTTCGCATATTTAAATGACTTTATGTCAATTTCCCGAAAGTAATTCAAAATTGAACTTTAAGTGTGTGATATCTCAGTCATAAAAAATAGCAAAAAATATTTCTAGATACACAATTAGTCATTATATGGGAGAACCACTTAGAGTTTTGTGAGATTCAACCCCTTGTGATGAATAGCCATGTTGAAAATTTTGACCACGTGTTGGAAAAAATGAAAGAAAAAGAATACAAGTTTAAAAAATGCAATCCTTTCGCATGGAGTCCTTTTATGTGTACTAGTTGCGAGAAAAAAAATACCAAACCTTCAATATAATAAATTTTAAATAAAAATCATTCACAAAACGGGCTATCGTGTATGAACATTCATGGCTTTCAAGTTAAAGGACCAAGGTGATGGTCATATTCATTCCATAGTTTATTAAAATGTACCCAAATTGGACAGATAGGTGCATCTTGACATTAGAAACAATGTTGCCAAATAGAGTTTCCTACTTTTTTGTAAAAGAAACAAATTTTATTTCTAAGTGTCAAAAATGGGTGATTTTTGTGAAGCAAGTACAAATCTCAGGGTGCAAAATACCAAACTTTCAATATAACTAATCTGTAAAAAATTCCTTCACAAAACAGGCTATCGTGTATGAACATTCATGGCTTTCAAGTCAAATGGCCAAGATGACAGCCATATTCATTGTATTGTTTAGTACAGTGTGCCCAAATTAGACACATTGGTGTGTCTTGACATTACACATTAGAGTGTAGAGCTGGTATAGGTGGATCCTTCTTAGGTTGGGAAATCTTATAATCTCCTTCTTCAGTTGGCGCTTAGGGTCCAAAGGGAAGACTTCCTTCAGATCATCGCAGCAAACGATCTCAAGCATCTACAGGCTAGGCAGGGTGTACATATGCTCAGACAAGGGAAGTACATGTATGAGCCTGGGGTAATAGTCCAGGTGCAACAATATTAGGTTTTTGAAGTATCTTCCGCTTGGTTGGGATGTTGTACTCCAGTTCCAGATGTAGCACGCCATAGGGAGCTGGGATGCCCAGAATGTAGACATAGACCAAAAGACGGTCTGGTCATCACTTTGTTGGGAAGTAGCGAAGACAGAGCATAGCTTGGGGCACCTCTCCACTCGGCACCATTGAAGGCAGCGCCATTCTGCACCTTGTGAGCATGGAATGCAAGTGGTGGACGAGCTATCATGCACATACAACATACCTACATTATCACACATCAAACAGGGGCTAAGGCAACACTGGTTCTAATCCTCTGAGTGTTGTGTTGTTGCTGTAATGATCCTCTCTCCATCTTCTCTTCATCTTGCATGTGAAAGTACCAGGATTGAGGATATGGAGTAGGAGTACGTGGGCAAGGCCACATCCAGTCGATCACACCTTCAATAGCACTGACAGCTTGCGGGTGATCTTGAAAGACATCTCTTGCATATAAGTATTGATCAGTCTGCCGCTGGCTCCCGATGCCTTGAGGAACTTCGCGATCACCAACAGAAACTCCACTTGCAGAAGATGAATCAGTCTCCATGTATACATAGTTTCTCTCAATATATTGTTGAAAGGGAAGAAGCGACCACATGAGCCTTGGGTCCACTACAGAAATGTACCACTTAAACTCAAAAGATGCAGTTCGACCGATGCCTTGTGGTGAAGCCCCAAAAGCAAGGATGGATGATGATCCTGCAGCAACACTAGCCTCCTTGGTCATTTCTTGCCAATCATTCTGGCTATTTGATGCAGATTGGACGGTGCTGATGTGCAACTTCTCCAAAACCCATGTCCTTTTATCTTTCGATGGCCATAATATTGCACAGAGGTTCTCACAGCCCAACATCATGAGACGCTTGAGGTTTGGTGCTTCCACTTCTGTGAGGTCAAGGGTTTTCACTGCCGTGTCCGAGAGGTCCAGCTCCCCCAGGCGCCGCAAATTTCCTCTGAGAAGTATATTCTTCAACTGAGAACAACACCGAAAGGAGATACAAGATATCTTGGCAGCAGTAGCACCACTGTTGATGAAGCTAAATGACTCAAGCAATGGGGGTAACATGAAAGGGGTGACTTGTTCCAATTCAGCACAACTCTCAAGGATGACTGTCTTCAGGAGACTTGCCATGGACAAGTTGAGGACTGATGCATCACTATTTTTGATGATGTCTTGTGAATGAATTGTGACTGAGTTGGTTGTTACTCGAAGTACGACAAGGCTAGGAATATCACCACACAAATCACTTATGCTCCAATGCTTGACTCCCTCCACATTCAACTCCCTCAGGTTAGTCATTAAACTCATCATCTTTTCCGATAGAAGCCAATACCAATCTGTATACCTCAAAACCAGCACCCATAACTTCTGGAAACATGGTATGTTTTCATTGTGGCTTGGATGCTCCTCATCGTCTGTGATATTTGTGCAATGGTCCAGATGGAGCAATCTTAGTTGGACACAATGAACGAAGGGAGGAGATGCAAAGCTGAAGGTGCAATGAAACAGATGTAACACACGCAGCTTGCTGCTTCGTGAATGTTGGAAGATGCCAACTGGCAATATTGAT
>NC_041383.1:27438134-27440153 GCF_002162155.2 Triticum dicoccoides
AGTATGTTTCACGATTGCATCACAATTAGAATAAAGTAGACAATGCATACGTGTGGCCATTGACTGATTTTGTGTGTTATGTACTTGTGTTAACAGCCAGCCAAATCAATCGGACAAGGACCATTATGTACGTGAGTGTGTTGGCAGTGGGTATATCTGAAGATTATTTCTCAACTCGGCATGTGGGTAGAGACTAAAAAGACGATGCCATGGTAGCATGGCAGACCTGGCAAGTGCCACGAACATGATGATATTCTTCCTTTTCTTAATTCCTTGATTTAAAAAATAATTTGCTCTGCGTGTGTAGGAACATAGCAGTCGGGCAAATGACACTTTGTCATCTTGATCTATCAAGGGAAATAATTTCTTTACTTTAGAAAATGTGGGTTCGGATTGGTCTGTTGAGTTATGGCTGGCTGATCGGAATAATTTTTCGATTTAAAAAATGTAGCAAATAGCATTTCATTAGAGATTGGTCTGTTGAGTTATGGCTGGCTGATCGGAATAATTTTTCTATTAAAAATGTAGCAAATAGCATTTCATTAGAGATGGCTTTGCAGCAAATTGCAAATGGCTCAAACCAAGCCATCGCTGCCTCGTCGCTCTCGCTGGGAGCGACAACGACCGCCGGTCTCTTCTTCGCCTTCTTAGTCGGCATCTCCTCCATCCGGATGCCCTGCGGCATGAGCCACTCTACCACCGCCTGGGACTCGACCTCCGGGAAGTTTAGGTCCGTCTTCGTCCGTCCGACACGTCACACCGCCACGTCGTAGGCACGCGCGGCCTCATCGGCGGTGGGATACGTGTCGAGCCACCAACGCTGCCCGGCATCAGAGAACTCCATTCCGAAGTTCCCGGAGGGCTTCGCCCTCATGCCGAAGAAACCAGACTTGCCCTTCGGCGTCTTCTTCGGCGCCATCGGGGAGCGGGCGGCGGCCGAGCGGGGAGCGAGGCGGCGACGTGCGGCGCGGGGCGGAGGCAGACGGAGCGGGATGGCGGCATGCGACGCAGGGCGGAGGCGGATGAACCGGAGAGAAGGCGGAGGGAGCATGGCCGGAAAGGATGCGGATGGAGCGGCGCCGGGCGGAGGATGGACCGGAGGCGGAGGCGGCCGGAGAGGAGGCGGGCGGGGTCCGGGCGGGCGGAGGCGGCCGAAGCGGAGGCGAACGCGATAGGGCAGCGCGGCGGCAGGCAGCGGCCTAAGCGGGGTGGAATCAGTGGCAGGGGTCTGGATCTACGGTAGGGCGAGGCCATAGAAAGTTAACATGTAACTCTTGCAAACTATTTCAAAAGCCCGTGGCAACGCACGGGCACTCTACTAGTTCTTTTAGTATACCAACCGATCCGCCAAAAACTAGAGGACGTGCAAGAACAAGGATGGATGACAGGCAAGAACAAGAGAAGATATAGCACCACAACAAGTTTCTATATTCCATCTGAGAATAGGTAAGGACAGGAGCATATCCACATTATTCGTTATCAGGATGCAGATTGTCCATTTTCATATCCACATTATTTGTAGTTGTAAAGTAAATAAGGATATTATTGTCACGTGGTAGGGTAGGACCGATGAACATGACATGGTTTGGGCTATAGTTCCGAGAGCAAAGGTTGGTTTAGTCATGGTGCCGAGGATAAGAGAGAGAGGGTTGGGGACATGCATATCTTTACTACCTCCAATCCATACACTAGTAAAAAAAGGGTCTAATGTGCAGCTCATTAGTCCCGGTTTGAAACTGAGCTGACACTAATGTGATCATCACTAGTAGAAAAAGGGCCTACAGTCCCGGTTGGTGAGGGCCTTTAGTCCCGGTTCATGAACCGGGACTAAAGGGTCGGTACTAATGCCCTGACCCTTTAGTCCCGGTTCAATCCAGAACCGGGACAGATGGGCCTCCACGTGGCCTGTCCGCTGAGCCCAGACAGGAGGGCCTTTAGTCCCGGTTGGTGCCACCAACCGGGACCAATAGGCATCCACGCGTCAGCATTTCTGTGGCTGGGATTTTTGTTTTTTTTTGA
>NC_041383.1:27445922-27446661 GCF_002162155.2 Triticum dicoccoides
CCAACCGGGACCAAAGGCCAATTTTCAGCGGCCCAAAGGGCGGGAAGCGGCGGCCTTTGGTCCCGGTTGGTGGCACCAACCGGGACTAAACGGGGGCATTAGTCCCGGGTAGTGGCACCAACCGGGACTAATCCCCCCTTTAGTCCCGGTTGGTGCCACCAACCAGGACCAAAGGCCTTGTGCTGCCCCGCACCGAAAAGTTTAGTCCCACCTCGCTAGTTGAGAGAGCTCGAGAGTGGTTTATAAGCGCTGATGCACCCACCCTCTCGAGCTCCTCTCAACTGCAGGCTTTCGGGCCTGACCGTGCAATCTGTGCCTGTGGGCCTACTGGGCCTCCCGCGGGCCTGAATCCTGGCCCATGGTAGGGTTTCTAGTCGTATTCAGGCCGTGGGGGCCCAGTAGGTGGCACTTTTTTTTGTTTTTTTGTTTTCTTTGTTGCTTTATTTATTTCATTTTGTTTCTACTTACAACAAAATACTTATTGTTGCTATTTTTATTTTTTTCTAGTTTTTTGGTTTTGCTTTCTGCATTATTTATTTTTTGTTGTTTTTTGCTTTATTTTTTAATTCTTTTTGCTTTTAGTTTTAGAAAAATTATAAACTTTCTATTAGTGCCATTAGTTTTCAAATTTGAAAACACTTTTTTGTTTTCTTTGTTGCTTTATATATTTTATTTTGTTTGTACTTACAACAAAATACTTATTGTTGCTATTTTTATTATTTTTCAGTTTTTTTGTTCT
>NC_041383.1:27447026-27489004 GCF_002162155.2 Triticum dicoccoides
TTTTGTTGTTTTTTGCTTTATTTTTTAATTCTTTTTGCTTTTAGTTTTAGAAAAATTATAAACTTTCTGTTAGTGCCATTAGTTTTCAAATTTGAAAACACTTTTTTGCTTTATTTATTTATTTTATTTTGTTTCTACTTACAACAAAATACTTATTGTTGCTATTTTTATTTTTTTTCAAGTTTTTTTGTTTTGTTTTCTGCATTATTTATTTTCTTTTGGTTTTTTGCTTTATTTTTTAATTCTTTTTGCTTTTAGGTCAGCAAAATTATAAACTTTCTGTTTGTGCCATTAGTTTTCTTTGAAATTTGTGTGAATCACAAGTTTGTGAGCTCAACAAGGCGTGTAGAGGGACGGGCTTATAAACCGGTGTGAGCGCCCTTCGGTTGGCGAGGTTTTCAAATTCATAGTTTTCAAATGAACTCTGGAAAAGTTGGCATAGCATGTGCATGTACAAAACGGACAATGGTATCATACTCGTCTGTTACAAAGTTGGCATGGTATCATCATAATAGTTGCGGGAGAAAGTCTTCACTTTTTCTTCGCTTGTGTCGTTTGCTTATTGCGCCGTAACCATGGATAATCTTCATCGTTTATCAGGATGCTTGGGTCAGCCTTGACTTTGAAGGGGGGAATTTCATGAAACTTTTCATACTCTTCAGACATGTCTGTCTTGCCCTCCACTCCCAGGATGTCCCTTTTTCCTGAAAGAACTATGTGGCGCTTTGGCTCATTGTATGATGTATTCGCTTCCTTATCTTTTCTTTTCCTCGGTCTGGTAGACATGTCCTTCACATAGATAACCTGTGCCACATCATTGGCTAGGACGAACGGTTCGTCAGTGTACCCAAGATTTTTCAGATCCACTGTTGTCATTCCGTACTGTGGGTCTACCTGTACTCCGCCTCCTGACAGATTGACCCACTTGCACTTAAACAAAGGGACCTTAAAATCTACTCCATAGTCAAGTTCCCATATGTCTACTATGTAACCATAATATGTGTCATTTCCATTGTCGGTTGCTGCATCAAAGCGGACACCGCTGTTTTGGTTGGTGCTCTTTTCATCTTGGTCAATCGTGTAAAATGTATTCCCATTTATCTCGTATCCTTTCCAAATCATTACAGTCGAAGATGGTCCCCTGGACAACAAGTACAGCTCATCACAAACAGTGCTGTCACCTCTGAGACGTGTTGCCAACCAACATCGTGTCCTTGCATCGACAATGACCCGGCGGAGATCATCATCATCGGGCACATCGTCTGGTTCCTCTTGATCTTCAGCAGCTTCGCCCGTTGCAGCACCATCGTGCACATCGTCTGGTGCATCTTGATGTTTAGTAGCATCACCGTATTCAGGGGGCACATAGTTGTCATCGTACTCTTCTTCCTCGCCGTCTTCCATCATAACCCCTATTTCTCCGTGCCTCGTCCAAACATTATAGTGTGGCATGAAACCCTTGTAAAGCAGGTGGGTGTGAAGGATTTTCCGGTCAGAGTAAGACTTCGTATTCCCACATATAGGGCATGGACAACACATAAAACCATTCTGCTTGTTTGCCTCAGCCACTTTGAGAAAATCATGCACGCCCTTAATGTACTCGGAGGTGTGTCTGTCACGTACATCCATTGCCGGTTCATCTGCGTGCATTATATATAATTAAGTGTGTCAAAAATCATTACAGAACATCATGAATAGATAATTAAGTGACCAAATTAATAGAAGTTCATCATCACATAAAAACCAAAGTACATACATAGTTCTCATCTAACAACATAAAGCTCTGCAGAGCATCTAAATTAATTAAACCATACATTGACACTATGTAAAACATTTCAATGCGAAAACAAATGCGATCATAATCGCAACCAAGGTAACAACTGATCCAATGGCATAATGATACCAAGCCTCGGTATGAATGGCATATTTTCTAATCTTTCTCATCTTCAAGCGCATTGCATCCATCTTGATCTTGTGATCATCGACGACATCCGCAACATGCAACTCCAATATCATCTTCTCCTCCTCAAGTTTTTTTATTTTTTCCTTCAAGAAATTGTTTTCTTCTTCAACTAAATTTAACCTCTCGACAATAGGGTCGGTTGGAATTTCCGGTTCAACAACCTCCTAGATAAATAAAATCTATGTCACGTTGGTCGGCATAATTTTCATAAACAATAAATGAACCAATAGTTATGAAAAGATAATATATACCACATCCGAATCATAGACAGGACGAGGGCCAATGGGGGCAGATACCAAAACCATCGCACTATATAAGATGCAATAATAAAAGTAAGAAAATAATACAAGTAAGAATATTTTTCCTTTCAGAAAGAAGATAAGAACAAGAGGCTCACCACGGTGGTGCTGGCGATGAGATCGGCGCGGGTGATCGACGGCGGTGAAGACGGGGATGGGGCGTGATGGACCGCTAAACCTAGACAAATATTGAGGAAAATAGAGGTTGGAGGTCGAGCTTGGAGAGGAGAAAGCTTAAGTAGTGTGGCTCGGGCATTTCATCGAACACCTCATGTGCTATGGAGGTGAGCTAGAGCACTACAAAGCCCCCCCTCGCCGGCAAGAGAAAAACAGAGCACTAGAGTGCTCTGCTCGCGAGCGAGGGGGTATATATAGGCAGCACTATTGGTCCCGGTTCGTGGCATGAACCGGGACTAACGGGTAGCCATTGGTCCCGGTTCATGCCACCAACCGGGACCAATAGTGGTGGGCCAGGAGCCAGGCCCATTGGTCCCGGTTCGTCCCACCAACCGGGGCCAAAAGGTCCGGACGAACCGGGACCAATGGCCCACGTGGCCTGGCCGGCCCCCTGGGCTCACGAACCGGGGCAAATAGCTCCATTGGTCCCGGTTCTGGATTGAACCGGGACTAATGGGCTGAATTGGCCTGGGCCATTGCCCACTTTTCTACTAGTGCATTAGTGCCGGTTCCAACGGCTAGGCGGGCCGCTCTCTTTAGTACTGGTTCGTGCAGAACCTTTAGCACCGGTCCGTACCACGAACCGGTACTAAAGGGTGTGGTGGCAGGATGTTGTCAGACTAGGGCCCGTCCAGCACCTTTAGTACCGGTTCGTGCCACGAACCGGTATTGTAGGTCATCCTGCATATAAACCCTTCGTCTAGCTCGCTCTGTTCTCCCCGCTTTCCCCTATCCTCCTCTCTGTTCTTCCTCTTCCTCTCCTCGAGCTCATCACACATTTTGCTCAAATTTTGTCAAGATTTGAAGGCCCCCATCCATTCAAGTGATCACAAAGGTTAGCAACTTTGTCCTTTCATCTCTCATTGCTAGATTAGCTCTTGCAATGCTTTATATAGTGATTAATTTGTGGGTTTTAGTAATTTGGGAGGAATTATATGTGGTAGTATATTTGATTTATAGGCAATTTGAGCTTAAAATAACTCTTAGTTTGCATATGTAGGTGTGGTTTACTTAGTGCCTTCCCGTCTCCGTCGTAACCACCGTCGATCATCCGCACCGACCCGTCGCCAGCACCACCTTGTGGTGAGCCTCTTGTTCTTATCTTTTTTATATAAAAAAATCATGTTTGTGTGATTTAGATATATAGTTACTTGTATAATTATCTCACCCGTACGTTGTTTGTTATACATAGTGCCATGGTTTTGATATCCATCCCCGTCAGTGCCCTCGTCCGTGTTATGATTCGGATGTGGTATATTCTCTTTTAAAACTATTTGTTGCATTTCGTGTTTATGATAAATTGTGCCCATCAAGTTGACATAGATATTTTTATCTAGGAGGTATGTGAACTGGAAATTCCAACCGACCCTATTGTCGAGAGTTTAAAATTTAGTTGAAAGAGAAAACGAGTATTTGAAATAAAAATTGAAAAGAATTGAGGGGGAGAAAATGGAATTGGAGTTGCATGTTGCCGATGTCATCGATGATCACAAGATCAAGATGGAGAAAATGCGGTTGAAGATTAGAAAGATTAAAAAATATGCCATTGATAGTTTGGCTTGGTATCATTATGCTGTTGGATCAATTGTTACCTTAGTTGCGATCTTGATCACATTTGTTGTTGCATTTAAATTCTTTAGCTAGAGAGTTATTTGTATGTTGCATTTAAGTGTTGTATGAACTTTATGTACGAACTTGTATTAATTTGGTCTATTCGGTGGTGTGTAAAAGATGCGCCGGCAATGGATGTACGATGACCGATGCTCTCCCCAGTTCATTGATGGCGTGCATACTTTTCTGATTGCGGCTCAGGAAAATAAGCGGGCGGATGGTTTTATGCCTTGTCCATGTGCTGGTTGTAAGAATGGTCACAATTACTCTAACTCAAGAACCATTCACGTCCACCTGTTTGAGTCCGGTTTCATGCCCCACTATAATGTTTGGACCAAGCACGGAGAAAGAGGGTTATGATGGAAGACAATGAAGAAGAAAAGGACGATGATAGCTATCCTGGCCATGGGTTCCCTGAATACGATGATACAACAATGGGGGAAGAAGCTGAGCCGGCCATGCGGGAAGAAGCTGAAGAAGAGGCATCAGATGAGCCCCCTGATGATGATCTAGGTCGGGCCATTGCCGATGCAAAGAGAAACCACGCAAGTGAAAAGGAGAAGAAGAAGTTGCAGTGCCTGTTAGAGGATCACAAGAAATTGTTGTACCCGAATTGTGAAGGTGACAAGAAAAAGCTGGGCACCACACTGGAATTGCTGCAATGGCAGGCAGAGAATGGTGTATCTAACAAGGGATTTGGAAAGTTGCTGGTAATGATAAAGAACATGCTTCCAAAGGACAACGAATTGCCCGAGGGTACGTACGAAGCGAAGAAGGTTGTCTGCCCTCTAGGTTTAGAGGTGCAGAAGATACATGCATGCCCTAATGACTGCATCCTCTATCGCGGTGAGTATGAGGATTTGAACGCATGCCCGGTATGCGGTGCATTGCGCTATAAGATCAGCCGCGATGACCCTGGTGATGTCGAGGGCGAGCGCCCCAGGAAGAAGATTCCTGCGAAGGTGATGTGGTATGCTCCTATAATACAATGGTTGAAACATTTGTTCCAAAACAAAGAGCATGCCATGGCAATGCGATGGCACAAAGAAGACCGTAAGAAAGACGGAAAGTTGAGAGTACCCGCTGACGGGTCGCAGTGGAGAAAAATCAAGAGAAAGTACAGGGAGGAGTTTGTAGGTGACCCAAGGAACGTATGGTTTGGTCTAAGCGCAGATGGCATTAATCCTTTTGGGGAGCAGAGCAGCAACCATAGCATGTGGCTTGTGACTCTATGTTTGTATAACCTTCCTCCTTGGTTGTGCATGAAGCAGAAGTTCATTATGATGTCTGTGCTCATCCAAGGCCCTAAGCAACCCGACAACGATATTGATGTGTACCTAAGGCCATTAGTTGAAGAACTATTACAACTGTGGAATGGAAAAGGTGTATGTGCGTGCGATGAGCACAAACAGGAAGAATTTGACCTAAAGGTGTTGCTGTTCATGATCATCAATGATTGGCCTGCTCTCAGTAACCTTTCAGGACAGACAAACAAGGGATATCGCGAATGCACACACTGTTTGGATGATACCGACAGTATATATTTGGATAGTTGTAGAAGAATGTGTATCTGGGACATCGTCGATTTCTTCCGAGCAGGCATCCCGTAAGAAAGAAAGGCAAGCATTTCAAAGGTGAGGCGGATCACCGGACGAAGCCTCGCCACCGTACTGTTGCTGATGTACATGATATGGTCAAGGATTTGAAGGTAATCTTTGGAAAGGGTCCTGGCGGACAACCTATTCCGAAGGACGCTTACGGACGCGCACCCATGTGGAAGAAGAAATCTATATTTTGGGACCTGCCCTATTGGAAAGACCTAGAGGTCCGCTCCGCAATCGATGTGATGCACGTGACGAAGAATCTTTGTGTGACCCTGCTTGGCTTCTTGGGCGTGTATGGGAAGACAAAAGATACACCGGAGGCACGGGAGGACCAGCAACGTATGCACGGAAAAGATGGCATACATCAGGGTCAGGCCAGCTACGCTCTTACCAAAGAAGAGAAGGAAATCTTCTTTGATTGCATACTCAGTATGAAGGTACCGTTTGGCTTCTCGTCGAATATAAAGGGAATAATAAATATGGCAGTGAAAAATTTCCAGAACCTAAAGTCTCATGACGGCCACGTGATTATGACGCAACTACTTCCAGTGCATTAAGGGGGCTTCTACCGGAAAACTTTCGATTAGCCATTGTGAAGCTATGTGCATTCCTCAATGCAATCTCTTAGAAGGTAATCGATCCAGAAATCATACCAAGGTTCCAGAATGATTTGGTGCAATGTCTTGTCAGTTTCGAGTTGGTGTTCCCACCATCCTTCTTTAACATCATGACGCACGTCCTAGTTCACCTTTGCGAAGAGATTAACGTTTTGGGTCTTGTATTTCTACACAATATGTTCCCCTTTGAGAGGTTCATGGAATTCTTGAAGAAATATGTTCATAACCGTGCTAGGCCAGAAGGAAGCATCTCGAAGTCCATGAAAATGAGGAGGTCATTAAGTTTTGTATTAACTTTATTCCTGACCTTAAGCCGATTGGTGTTCCTGAATCGCGGCATAAGGGCAGACTGGATGGAAAAGGCACGCTAGGAGGGGATCAAATAATATGTATGCACAGGCATTCTCTCACCGAAGCACACTACACAGTTCTACAGAATTCCGCCTTGGTGGCTCCGTATATGGAAGAACACAAGAATTTTCTACACTCCCAACACCTGGAGTAGTCTGACAACTGGATTACACGTGAACAAACGAGGACTTTTGTTGGTTGGTTGCAGACACGTGCCATGCATGATGGCGATATTTAAGATGACATGTACTTGCTATCCCAATTACCATCTTCGAATATAATGACTTTCAAAGGGTACGAGATAAATGTGAATACATTTTACATGATCGCCCAAGATAAGAAGAGCATCAACCAAAACAGTGGTGTCCGCTTTGATGCAACAACCAACACGGGAAAGAAAACATATTATGGTTACATAGAGGACATGTGGGAACTTAACTATAGAGGTGGTTTGAAGGTCCCTTTGTTTCGGTGCAAATGGGTCTATATGACACGAGGCGGGGTAACGAAAGACCCGCAGTATGGAATGACAACAGTGGATCTCAACAATCTTGCGTATGTAGACGAACCATTCGTCCTAGCCAATGATGTGGCGCACGTTTTCTATGTGGAAGACATGTCTACCAGGCCGAGAAAAAGAAAAGATAAGAAAGAGAATGGATCATACGACGAGCCAAAGCGCCACATAGTTCTTTCAGGGAAAAGAAACACCGTGGGAGTGGATGACAAGACAGACATGTTAGAAGATTATGAAAAGTTTGATGAAATTGCTCCATTCAAAGTGAATATTGATCCGAGCATCCAGTTAAATTATGAAGATTGTCCATGGTTACGGTGTAAAGGGACACACGCGAAGAAAAAGTTTCACACCCAAAGATCCCACACTGGCATGTGATAGGCTTCACTGTCATCACTTTCTTCTGTAGTGACTTTCCAGACTTATATATCTGGAAAGTGTCGCTTCGAACAAATCGGAGGGAATCTTTGTAGTAGTTAGGGTACTTATGTGTTTTGGTATTTGAAATGCGAAAAAAAAAATTATGTGCAAAAACTGGATGCACTTCATCTACAAATTAGTTCGTCAAATAATTCAAATTTAAACTATTCAAATTTGAAAACTACTGGCACTAACAGAAACTTTGTAATTTTTTGTAACTATAGAAAAAATATTCAGAAATAAATAAATGAAAATAAATAAAGTAAAAAAGAAAAAAACTATAAAAAATTGAGATAAAAACTAAATTAAAAAAATAAACTATTCAAATTTGAAAACTACTCGCACTAACAGAAAGTTTGTAATTTTTTGTACCTAAAGAAAAAATATTCAGAAATAAATAAATGAAAAAAAATAAAGTCAAAAAGAAAAAAAAACTAAATTTTTGTTGAGACAAAAATTAAATAAAAAAAGCCCACCTACTGGGCCACAGTGGCCTGCATACGACTAGAAACCCAACCTGTAGTTGGGCCAGGATGCAGGCCTGCTAGCCCAGCAGGCCTAACAGGGCAGAGTATAAGAGGTAGGCCCAGAAGGCCTGCATTGGAGAGGAGCTCAATGCAGTGCCGACGTCGGGGCTTATAAACTGGCCTCGGCGCTCCTCGACTAGCAAGGTGGGACTAAACTTGCGCACCGCCTGGAGCGAGCGCGGCCCCTTTAGTACCGGGTGGTGGCTACAACCGGTACTAAAGGGTAGTACCGGTTGTAGCCACCACCCGGTACTAAAGGGGGTGCGCTTCCCGTCGCTTCGCCTGGCCAAAACAGACCTTTAGTACCTGTTGGTGGCTCCAACCGGTACTAAAGATAGGTTCTATATAAGAAAACACTTCAAAAAAATTCGTCAGTTCTCCCTCTGCTTCTTCTCCTCTGCCCCGTCGCCGCCGCCCCCGTCCCGCGCCATCGCCATCCCCGTCGTCGCTGTCCCTATCACGCCGTCGCCCCGTCCCATGCCAACGCCGTCCGGCCCCTCGCCTCGTCGTCGCCTTTGATCGACATCGCCTGGACCTCGCCTCGACCTCGCCCGCGCGCGCTGTGAGCCCCTCCCCCGGCCTCTCCTCCCTCTAATCCAATGCGCCGCCACCGCCGGCCGCGCGCGCACACACACACACTCACACTACACACGCGCGCGCACACACACACACAATTTTCCTGTTTTTAGTTTTTATTTTTTTTATTTTTTCTGTTTTTCATACAAAGTTTTAGATGAATTAATTAATTAGATTAGATTAATGTCAAATAGTATATAGAAATGTTAGAAATGTTATAGAAATGTCAGAAATTTTAGAAATGTTAGTTTTAGCTAGATGAATTAGATTAATTTCAAATTGTTATAGAAATCTTGTAGAAATTTTAGTTTTTAGTTCCTTATAATTTTAGTTCTACAAATTTATAATTTTCATATAAGAAATCACAATCCAATCATTAAAAAATGTTACTTTTGCGGTGTATAGTATTTGTTCTCGACGATGCCCGGCCCGCATCCTCGTCGTCAACCCGTTCGCGACGATGTCCTGCTTCAGAGGACCCATGTCAGGGACTGGGCTCCGCCGGGCTGGCACTGGGAGGTGCTACCTTCAGGGGCTCGCCGCTTGGTGAGGAACCCGGGTCCCGTCGTCGACCCTGAGCTCCTTTGGTGGCGTTCCCGTGGGCCACTTCCGGTGCGGAGGGAGCCGGCCCCGCCGGAGGTGGTGCGTCGCCGTGTCAGGAAGGAGGACGAGCACGTCCGTTGCTACATGGCTACTATGGACGTCAGGTTCTCCAATACCTGGCAGGGTCTTTGGGGAGATGACCGGAGCTATGATCCTATGATGGTTCCTTCTCTTTGGGTGTCCATCGCCTGCGCCTCAGGAACCGCGAGTGGCATGGATTATTCTGTAGTATTCGATCTTTATTAGCTAGCTAGCTAGTGATGTATTCGATATATAATATTCAAGATGATGTATTCGAGATAATATATTATTCGAGACAATGCATATTATGTACTATGATTCAGGATTTCCTCTTATTGATTGCATGCATGCATATTGTAATTTGAATACTAAATTGTTTTATATTTCTTCTGGTCTTGTTAAATAAAAGCTATGGCGGACAATACCGGCAGAGAGGGAGAAGAGGCCCTGTTCGAGATCATACGCTCCCCTCGCGCGCTAGATAATCGAAATGAAGAAGATGACGACTCCCAATATCTGAACAATACCGGGGAGGGTGATGATATGATATTTGATCGCGACGACCGAATTGATGAAGTCATGGATTATGATGGCGAAGAAATTAATGATTATGATGGCGACGAAATTAATGATTATGATGGCAAAGAAAATGTTGATCTTGATAAATCAGAGACCGGCGAGGTATATTTATATAAGTAGGCATGTGGTGATCATCACATGTTTTAAATGATTTGAAGATATATTAACGAATCGATCTTTCTTCTTTTCAGCCCTCCGGATTGAGCAAATCTTCTACAGGCAGAGTGCGAGGCCCGGGAAAAAAGTTGAAGCAGGGCGTAAAGTACAACATCGATGCCATAAAAACTAATGGCGAACCAATAGCGCCTAAAAACATTGCGAACAAGTTCGTCCGTCAGTGCGGAGTTCTTGTGAAGGACAAACTCCCGATCTCCCTTCAAGAATGGAAAAAGCCATCAAAGCCCCGTCCAGATCTTACTTTTGTCGATGACAGAGCAAAAAAGCACTTTGGGAAGATCTCATGGAACATTTCACACTACCAGATCATTTCACAGCTGCAGATGTGGAGAAAGTCAAGGACGCTGCTCTTAGGAAGATGGCAATTGCATTCAACAACCACAAGGAAACTGTATGGAAGGACTACGTCAAAGCAGGAAAGAAGACTCCAGAATTCAAGGGAACACTGGAGAACCAAAGAGAACACTGGGACGATTTCGTGAAATTCAAGGAATCAGAATTATCTAAGGAACGGTCCATAAAAACAAGGCCAATGCCGCAAAAAAGGAGCAATGCCATAGGTTGGGGCCAGGTGGCTACGCGGTGGCAATGCCTAAGTGGGATAAGTATGAACAAGAGATGCTGGCTGCACAGGTCACTCCAGTTACATTGAGCTGGCCCCCTAGGTGTAGAAGTTGGTTCTATGCGCATGGGGGGCATTGGACTCGAAGATAGGCGAGGTTTCGAAGAATGCATGTCTTAAAGGAGTCAATGATAAGTTAGTTATCGCAATAGAAGAAGCTCGAAAGGGGGTGTTCAAGCCCAACAGAGAGAACGACGAGCTTACGCGCGCCCTGGGAAATCCTGAACACCCGGGAAGAACATGAGGCAAGGGAGTTGTTCCGTGGTACGAGGGCTTTTCTGAGTGGAAGGCCGATTACAGAAGCCGTGCGAGAAGGAAGATGGAGGAGGAGAAGAAGAAGAAGCTGGAGGACGAGCAGAGGAAGCAGGAAGCAGAACGGCTTCAAGGCCTAGAATCAGCGCACACAGACTTGGCACTCAAATTGCAGAGGCAGTAGCAGTAGATCGACTCGCTTAGCCAGGAAAGGGGGTCTCAGCAGCGGCTGCAGCTAGCGGATGATCCAGCATTGGATAGCACCGTCCCATCCATGCCGAGAAGCAGCGTGGGTTCCGCCCCGGGCGACGCACTGCTGGATAGATACCCTGTGGATGACATCATGGAGAACACTAACTGTGAGCTACACTTCAAAATAAAGAACATATCCGTGAAGGTGGCGGACGCTGTTGCTTATACAAATCCCCCCGGAGCAACCTACCATTGCAGAATGATTCCAGCCAGCTATGCTCGTGTCGTGGTTGATGACGTGGTGGACCATTATTTGGGGCTACAGCTTGACATTCCTGGAGGTGACGAGGAGCACACACTGGGAGAGGACATACATCGTATCATCCTATGGAGAAAGGATTGCATCATCTTTCGAAGGCCACCGACACCGCATCAGCTAGAGCTTGAAATTCCAGGAGCTGACAAGGAGCAGATGACTCACACTCCTCTAACACGTGAGGCCAATCCTCCTGCTTCAACTCAGCTAACGCGTGAGGCCACTCCTCCTGCTTCAACTCAGCAACGCGTGAGGCCACTCGTCCCGCTTCAACTTAGCCAACGCGTGAGGCCACTCCTCCTCCTCCAAGTCCACCAACGCGTGCCACTCCTCCTCCAAGTCCGACACCGCACCAGCCGTCTCCGTTGCCTCAGCAATCACGGAAGAGAGCCGCCGCAACTATGGTGCGTAGTGCTACAAGTCGAGGTAGTATAGGAGGTACAGGCGGAGGCAAACGATTTCAATATGATCCAAAAAGCCCCGCGCCTCTTCCGCAGAGGCCTTACGACATGACTGCTACGTCTTGAGCTTGCGTTGGTTTTCCTCGAAGAGGAGAGGGTGATGCAGCAAAGTGTAGCGTAAGTATTTCCCTCAGTTTTGAGAACCAAGGTATCAATCCAGTAGGAGGCTCCTCAAAAGTCCCACGCACCTACACAAACAAACTGAGAACTCGCAACCAACGCAATAAAGGGGTTGTCAATCCCTTCACTGGCACTTGCGAAAGTGAGATCTAATAAAGATAGTATGATAAGATAAATATATTTTTGGTATTTTATAAGATAGATGCAAAAAGTAAAGATGCAAATAAAGATAGATTGAAAGCAAATATGATAAGAGATAGACCCGGGGGCCATAGGTTTCACTAGAGGCTTCTCTCGAGATAGCATAATTATTACGGTGGGTGAACAAATTACTATCGAGCAATTGATAGAAAAGCGCATAGTTATGAGATTATCTAGGCATGATCATGTATATAGGCATCACGTCCATAACAAGTAGACCGACTCCTGCCTGCATCTACTACTATTACTCCACACATCGACCGACTCTTGCCTGCATCTAGAGCATTAAGTTCATAAGAATAGAGTAACGCCTTAAGCAAGATGACATGATGTAGAGGGATAAACACATGCAATATGATATAAACCCCATCTTGTTATCCTCGATGGCAACAATACAATATGTGTCTTGCAACCCTTTCTGTCACTGGGTAAGAACACTGCAGGATTGAAACCAAAGCTAAGCACTTCTCCCATGGCAAGAAAGATCAATCTAGTATGCCAAACCAAACTGATAATTCGAAGAGACTTGCAAAGATAACTCAATCATACATAAAAGAATTCAGAGAAGATTCAAATATTATTCATAGATAAACTTGATCATAAACCCACAATTCATCGGATCTCGACAAACACACCGCAAAAAGAGATTACATCGAATAGATCTCCACAAGAGAGGGGGAGAACATTGTATTGAGATCCAAAAAGAGAGAAGAAGCCATCTAGCTAATAACTATGGACCCGTAGGTCTGTGGTAAACTACTCACAACTCATCGGAGGGGCAAGGATGTTGATGTAGAAGCCCTCCATGGTCGATTCCCCCTCCGGCAGAGTGTCAGCGAAGGCTCCAAGATGAGATCTCGCGGATACAGAAGGTTACGGCGGTGGAAATTGTGCTCTGTGGTGCTCTTGGATGTTTTCGGGGTACGCAGGTATATATATAGGAAGAAAAAGTACGTCGGTGGACGCCCGAGGGGGCCATGAGATAGGGGGGCGCACCCTTAAGGGGGGGGCCTATCTCGTGGGGCCCTCGGGAGCTTCTTGACTTGCACTCCAAGCTCTCCGGATCAGATTTGTTCCAAAAATAACGCTCCCGAAGGTTTCATTCCGTTTGGACTCCGTTTGATATTCCTTTTCTTCGAAATACTGAAATAGGCAAAAAAACAGCAATATGGGCTGGGCCTCTGGTTAGTAAGTTAGTCCCAAAAATGATATATAAATATGTAAAATAAAGCCCATAAACATCCAAAAGGGGTAATATAATAGCATGGAATAATCAAAAATTATAGATACGTTGGAGACGTATCAATGAGCAAGGAGCAAAATGAAGCCATAGTGAAGGCCCAAATGGAGGCCCATTTCGCACCAAAACCGGCACCGCCGCCAAGGGAGAAAGTGCCCGAGGAGAAGATTCACCACTTTATTCATATGGCGCAACCACCAGCCCCCAAGCCTGTTGACTCAGACTATGAGCGCCAAATCAGGAAGGCACATCGAGCACGACAAAAGGGGTCGAGCTCGAGCTCGAGCCAAGCAACTGGCCAAAAATACGGGAAAACCGTTCCCCAGCTAGGAGAACAGGCGGCGCAATCAATCCCCCGCTTGTTGTACCAACACATGAGAGTATCGGCGCCGGTCAGCTGGTAATAACCGACGAGCATAGACGGAACACTGAAATGCTCGGTATCACTGTTGGACAACTTCTCGAGATTGAGCCCATGCCTGAGCTTAAAGAGGAGGAGATAAAATGGAAATATGCCCACGGCCAACCTTGGTAAGGCCTGAGGAGGTCAAGAATCTCCCAACGAGAATATATCAATTGCATGATTGGTACATGAAAATTACCAAGAGTAACAATCGAGAGGGACTCATGGTGAAAGTCAAGGAAGAGTATTACTTCCATAAGCTAGCTCTATCCATTGAGTATTCAGAACTATTTCAGTTATTCCATCAAGACGCACTCGACAAATCCATCGCCAGTTTGTATTGTCTGTAAGTGATTTCTTTCTGTAATTCAAGTCTCAAGCTAGCTGTAGTGCTCATTGATCGATCATTACATGTAATTATCCTCACTATATTCTTTTGTGTGGTATATTATGCAGGATAAAGATGTATGAAATTTAAAAAGCTGGACGCTATGGCATTGGGTTCATTGACCCAAATACCATTAATGAAGAAACATGGACATAGAAAAACATCCTAGAGTTCTTGAAGCGCCTCAATACCAATGAATATATACTACTTCCTTACAACTACACGTGAGTCACACTGTCTTGCACTACAATTCTGTTTTTACTTACTAGCTAGCTAGATATTAATAATTAAGTGTATAGGGTTTAGGGTAGTTGATGAGTGCTATGCACATGCCCACTTAATTAAGACATGCAAACGTGTGTCCATGCAGTTTTCATTGGATCTTGTTAATTATTAAAGTTGACGAAGGAACAGTTGAAGTACTGGACTCACTACTTAAAGAGAAGAGAGAGTACACAACCGTGAAGGCGATAGTCGACAGGTAATTTCAATCATTATTAACTATATGTCAGCCTCTTTAGTTCGTCATTTCCTGATATCAACTATTTAATAACTCGTTTATTCATTTTCTTTGCCGGCGGGCAGGGCTTGGGGAAAGTTTAGGAATTTGAAAGAGGTTCCAGGCAAATGGAGAGAAAGGCTGCATTGGTTTCGACCCAAGGTATAATTAATTAAGTAGTAGTATCTAGCTACCTACCATGCATCTCTTTAATTCTAGTTTCAATACCATTAATTATCATGCTTGATTAATTATTATCTGATTAAATTCTATTCTCATAAAGGCCCTGGAGCAGGCGTAGGGGAGAGATCATTGTGCATACTGCGTTTTTTAGAACATTCGCATGATGACGTCCGAAAGGACCAAAACTGATAGACAACTATGGGTACGCGCGTTTGACAGAACACTATTCACAATTTTTACGTCATTATCGATATCTAGTCACATAACTAATACACATGCATATTGATCTCCTTCTTAACAGTTTGAATCGGTGTGGGAGACGCTCCTACCAATGGAACGCATACAAGCACTTCAAGAGGAAAATAGCGGGATTTTTGCTCGACGAGGTCATAGATCCCAAAGGGGAATTCTACTACCCGCTACCGCCCCAATGAACTACTCCCTCTGAAGGCTACATGTAGGAAAAACTGTGTGTGTGTCTATATATATATATATATATATATATATATATATATATATATATATATATATATATATATAATCTGTTCTATGAGAAATTCTATTTATACATATGCATAACGTGTACAATATATAGTATCGTAAAATACTAGCAAACGAAAAAGAATTAAATGGAAAACACAAAATTAAAGGAAAAATAAATAATAAAACCAAAACCCCCAAAACGTTTTAGTGCCGGTTGGTAACACCAACTGGTACTAAAGCTCTCTCCACACCCGGCCCTGGCTCGTGCCACGTGGTGGCCCTTTAGCTGCGGATCGAGCCAAACCGGTATTAAAGGAGGGACCTTTAGTCCCCACCCTTTAGTGCCGGTTACAGAACCGGCACTAAAGACCCTTACGAACCGGGGCTATAGCCCGGTTCTGCACTAGTGATAATAAGTGTCACAGTTCCGAACTAAGATTGAACTAAGCTTAGTTCAAAACTGCGACACTTATTTTGGATCGAAGGGAGTAGTTTATACTCATCTGTTTCATAATACTTATGGGGTACATGGTGTCCCTTTCATATCGAAGATTCAACTTAATGTCTAAGAATAGAATCTTGAATTTTCAAATAAATCATATCTTTATCTTCCTAACTGAGTCAATATCTTTCATAACTAACTAGATATCCTTACTAATTATCTTTAATAGACTAAAGTATGAGACCCACGCCTGTTGTGGGCATCAGTTCATGTAGTGGACATTTGACCACCAGTTGGGCGTCAAGTCAGAAGGAAGCACACTTCTCGGGTATCAATTCACCTTTGAAAACACATCCACTCCCTCATGATTTTGGTAATTCATGGCAACATACATGTTGTTGGATTAATGTTTTTCTTGAGTATATTTCAGGATGAGTTCAACTTAGGCATAACTTTGGGATGTGAAATGGAACCCCTCAAGATACTAAGGACAAGTGTTGGCCAAGGATCAAGACTTAATTTTATATTTAAGTGATCCAAGATCCGTTGAGTCCATAAGTATGCCAATACTATTAAAATGGGATAAGATTGTGATCCTGGACTCATTACCCAAGTGCTTGGAGATCAAACTCCAAAAGCATCAAACAATTTCCCATATTCCACTTTGTCTCAAACCCTAAGTGCAACTTGGTCTCATCGAAGCATTTCCATCTAGCCTCACCGAACTACATATGACATAGTCGTTGCCTAAACCCTAGACTTTTAGTCTCATCGAGTTGGCCATTTGGTCCCACCAAAGAGCATGCCAACCTTCTATTGTCTACTGAAATTCAATTGGAATTTCCAATTGGTTTCAGTCGGTGACACCGAAGAGTGGAAAGTGCTTAGGTCATCATATCTCGGAGCCACCGAATGTTTTTACCCGGTCTCACCAAAATGCCTAAAGTTCAAACATTTTGTATTAATCGGTCTCACCGGGTGATTTCATCCGGTCACATCGAGTAGTTCATAAAGGTGAGTAACAGTTGGATTTTGGGTGCTGCCTATTTATACCCCACCCACTCCACCAAACTCTCAAAGAGCAATCAGAGCGAAGCAAACACTTTTCATATCGAGTTTTCTGAGATAGAGAGAGAGAGAGAGCTCCAAATCCTTGTGTTGAGACTAAAGGGATTCCATTCCTACCATAGAATGTTAATTTTTAGTCACCTGCTTTCCACACAAATCCTCTCCTACCCCAAAGCCAAATCTATGAGAGAGTGTTTAATTGTTGAGGAGGTTATCTTTTGAAGCGCAAGAATAAGGAGTTCATCATCAACAACCCCACATATTACCTTTCGGGAGGTGGTGCTGATACGTCCATTTCGCATCATGCTTTTATATTAATATTTATTGCATTATGGGCTGTTATTACATATTATAGCACAATGCTTATGTCCTTTCTCTCTTATTTTACAAGGTTTACATGAAGAGGGAGAATGTCGGCGGCTGGAATTCTGGACTGGAAAAAGAGCAAATCTGAGAGACCTATTCTGCACAAATCCAAAAGTCCTGAAACTTACGGAGAATTATTTTGGAATTAATAAAAAATATTGGGCAAAGAAAGTACCAGAGGGGCCCCACCAGGAAACCACAAGGGTGGGGGCGCGCCTTACCCCCTAGGCGCGCCCCCTGCCTTGTGGCCCCCCTGGCAGGCCTCCGGTGCCCATCTCATGCTATATGATGTGTTTTGACCTGGAAAAAATCAAGAGGAAGCTTTTGGGGCGAAGCGCCGCTGTCTCGAGGCGGAACCTGGGCAGAAGCAATCTAGGGCTCCGACGGAGTTGTTCTACCGGGGAAACTTCCCTCCAGGAGGGGAAAATCGAAGCCATCATCATCACCAACGATCCTCTCATTGAGAGGGGGTCAATCTCCATCAACATCTTCACCAGCACCATCTCCTCTCAAACCCTAGTTCATCTCTTGTATCCAATCTTTGTCTCAAAACCTCAGATTGGTACTTGTGGGTTGCTAGTAGTGTTGATTACTCCTTGTAGTTGATGCTAGTTGGTTTATTCGGTGGAAGATCATATGTTCAGATCCTTAATGACAATTATTACTCCTCTGATTATGAACATGAATATGTTTTGTAAGTAGTTACGTTTGTTCCTGAGGACATGGGAGAAGTCTTGTTATAAGTAATCGTGTGAATTTGGTATTCGTTCGATATTGTGACGAGATGAATGTTGTCTTTCCTCTAGTGGTGTTATGTGAACGTTTACTACATGACACTTCACCCTGATTTGGGCCTAGGGGAAGGCATTGGGAAGTAATAAGTAGATGGGTTGCTAGAGTGACAGAAGCTTAAACCTAGTTTATGTGTTGCTATTTAAGGGGCTGATTTGGATCCATATGTTTCAAGCTATGGTTAGATTTATCTTAATTCTTCTTTAGTAGTTGCGGATGTTTGCGAGAGGGGTTAATCATAAGTGGGAGACTTGTCCAAGTAAGGACAGCACCCAAGCACCAGTCCACCCACATATGAAATTATCAAAGTAATGAACGTGAATCATATGAGCATGATGAAAACTAACTTGACAGTAATTCCCATGTGTTCTTGGGAGCGCTTTGCATTATATAAGAATCCGTCCAGGCTTGTCCTTTGCTACAAAAAGGATTGGGTCACCTTGCTACACCTTAGTTACTTTTGTTACCTGATACCCGTTACAAATTATCTTATCACAAAACTATCTGTTACCGATAATTTCAGTGCTTGCTGAGAATACCTTGCTGAAAACCGTTTGTCATTTTCGCCTGCGACTTGTTGGGTTCGACACTCTTACTGATCAAAAGGACTACGATAGATCCCCTATACTTGTGGGTCATCAAGACTCTTTTCTGGCGCCATTGCCGGGGAGTGAAGCGCCTTTGGTGAGTGGAATTTGGTAAGGAAACATTTATATAGTGTGCTGAAACTTACTGTCACTTGTCATTATGGAAAATAATCCTTTAAGGGGCTTGTTCGGGGTATCTTCACCTCGAAAGGTAGAGCAAAGAGTTGCTCCTCAACCTACTGAACCTATTGAAAACATTTATTATGAAATTCCTTCGGGTATGATGGAGAAACTGCTGGCTAATCCTTATGCGGGAGATGGAACATTACATCCGGATATGCATCTAATCTATGTGGATGAAGTTTGTGGATTGTTTAAGCTTGCAGGTTTGCCCGAGGATGAAGTCAAGAAGAAGGTATTCCCTTTATCTTTGAAGGGAAAGGCATTGACATGGTATAGGCTATGTGATGATATTGGATCATGGAACTACAACCTATTGAAATTTTATCAGAAGTTTTATCCTATGCATCTGGTTCATCATGATCTGAATTATATATATAATTTTTGGCCCTATGAAGGAGAAAGTAACGCTTAGGCTTGGGGGAGGCTTAAGTTAATGTTATATTCATGCCCCAATCATGAGCTCTTGAGAGAAATTATTATTCAGAATTTTTATGCTCGACTTTCTCGTAATGATCAATCCATGCTCGATACTTCTTGTACTTGTTCTTTTATGAAGAAGACTATTGAATTCAAATGGGATTTATTGGAAAGAATTAAATGCAACTCTGAAGATTGGGAACTCGACGAAGGTAAGGAGTCAGATACAAACCTCAAGTTTGATTGTGTTAAATCTTTTATGGATATCGATGCTTTTCGTGAATTTAGCACTAAATATGGACTTGACTCTGAGATAGTAGCTTCTTTCTGTGAATCATTTGCTACTCATATTGATCTCCCTAAGGAGAAGTGGTTTAAATATCATCCTCCCATTGAAGTGAAAGTAGTGGAACCTATTAAAGTTGAAGAAGAAACTATTACTTATAATGTTGATCCTATTGTTCCTACTCTTATATCGAGAAACCACCTTTTCCTGTTAGGATAAAGAATCATGCTAAAGCTTCAGCTGTTGTTTGCAAGAGTTATATTAGAACACCTACACCCCCTAAACAAATTAAAGTTGAACCTAGTGTTGCTATGGTTAAAGATCTCTTGGTCGATAATATTGACTGGCATGTTATTTACTTTTGTGATGAAGCTGCTAGAATTGCAAGACCTGATACTAAAGACCTATTGTTGGCATGCATGTTGTTTCTATTAAAATAGGATATCATTGCTATCATGGCTTATGCGATGTGGGTGCTAGTGTGAGTGCAATTCCTTTTACTTTATATCAAGAAATTATGAATGATATTGCACCTGCTGAGATAGAAGATATTGATGTTACTATTAAGATTGCCAATAGAGATACTATATCACCAATTGGGATTGTTAGAGATGTTGAAGTCTTGTGTGGGAAAATAAAATACCCTATTGATTTTTAATTCTTGGTTCCCCACAAGAAGATTTTTGTCCCATTATATTTGGTAGACCTTTCTTGAACACTATCAATGCTAAGATAGGCTGTGAGAAAGAAATTGATACTGGAAGTTTTGGGGATGTTTCTCATGATTTCAATTTCTCTAAATTTTGTAGACAACCCCATGATAAAGAATTGCCTAGTAAGGATGAAATTATTGGTCTTGCTTCTATTGTCGTACCTCCCACCGATCATTTAGAACAATATTTGCTAGACCATGAGAATGATATGTTTATGAATGAAAGAAAGGAATTAGATGAAATATTCTTTAACCAAATGCCTGTTTTGAAACACAACTTGCCTGTTGAAATCCTTGGGGATCCCCCTCCACCCAAGGGTGACCCCGTGTTTGAGCTTAAACAATTACCTGATACTTTGAAATATGCTTATCTTGATGCGAAGAAGATATATCCTGTTATTATTAGTGCTAACCTTTCAGAGCATGAAGGAAAGAAATTATTGAAAGCTCTGAAGAAGCACCATAACACCATTGGATATACTCTTGATGATCTTAAGGGCATTAGTCCAACTCTATGTCAGCACAAAATTATTAGGGAGCCTGATGCTAAACCAGTCATTGATCATCAATGACAGCTAAATCCTAAGATGAAAGAGGTGGTAAGAAATGAAATATTAAAGCTTCTGGAAGCAGGTATAATTTATCCTATTGCTGATAGTAGATGGGTAAGTACTGTTCATTGTGTCCCTAAGAAGGGAGGTATTACTGTTGTTCCTAATGATAAGAATGAATTAATTCCACAAGAGTTGTTACAGGCTATAGAATGGTAATTGATTTTTGCAAATTAAACAAAACTACTAGAAAAGATCATTACCCTCTACCTTTTATTGATCAAATGCTAGAAAGACTGTCCAAACATACACATTTTTGCTTTCTAGATGGTTATTCTGGTTTTTCTTAAATACCTGTGTCAAAAGAGGACCAAGAAAAGACCACTTTTACTTGTCCTTTCTGTACTTTTGCTTATAGCCGTATGCCTTTTGGATTATGTAATGCACCTGCTACCTTTCAAAGATGTATGGTTGCTATATTCTCTGACCTTTGTGAAAAGATTGTTGAGGTTTTCATGGATGATTTTCCCGTTTACGAAACTTCTTTTGATGATTGCTTAAGCAACCTTGATCGAGTTTTGCAGAGATGTGAAGAAACTAATCTTGTTTTGAATTGGGAGAAGTGCCACTTTATGGTTAATGAAGGTATTGTCTTGGGGCATAAAATTTCTGAAATAGGTATTGAAGTGGATAAAGCTAAAGTAGATGCTATTGAAAAGATGTCGTGTCCTAAAGATATCAAAGGTATAAGAAGTTTCCTTGGTCATGTTGGTTTCTATAGGAGATTTATTAAAGACTTCTCTAATATTTCTAGGCCTCTCACTAATCTCTTGCAAAAATATGTTCCGTTTGTTTTTGATGATGATTGTGTAGAAGCATTTGAAATACTTAAGAAATACTTGATTTCTGCACCTATTGTTCAACCACCTGATTGGATTTTACCCTTTGAAATTATGTGTCATGCTAGTGATTATGTTGTTGGTGTTGTTCTAGGGCAAAAGTTGATAAGAAATTGAATGTTATTCATTATGCTATTAAAACTCTAGACAGTGCCCAGAGAAATTATGCTACTACTGAAAAAGAATTTTTAGCAGTTTTTTTTTGCTTGTGACAAGTTCAGATCTTATATTGTTGATTCCAAAGTAACTTTTCACACTGATCATGCTGCTATTAAATATCTTATGGAAAAGAAAGATGCTAAACCTAGACTTATTAGATGGGTTCTCTTGCTGCAAGAATTTGATTTGCATATTATTGATAGAAAGGGAGCTGAGAACCCTGTTGCAGAAAACTTGTCTAGGTTAGAAAATGTTCTTGATGACCCACTGCCTATTGATGATAGCTTTCCTGATGAGAAATTAGCCATCATCAATCCTTCTCGTAATACTCCCTGGTATGCTAATTATGCTAATTACATTGTTGCTAAATTTATACCACCTAGTTTCACATACCAATAAAAGAAAAAGTTTTTCTATGATTTAGGACATTACTTTTGGAATTACCCACACCTTTATAAAGAAGGAGTAGATGGTGTTATTAGACGTTGTGTACCTGAGCATGAACAGGAACAGATCCTACACTAGTGTCACTCCAAGGCCTAGGGAGGACACCAGGCCGGAAATAAAACTGCACACAAAGTATTGTAATCTGGTTTTATTGGCCTACTCTCTTCAAGGATGCTCGTAAGTTTGTCTTATCTTGTGATGAATGCCAGAGAATTGGCAATATTAGTATATGTCCGGAAATGCCTATGAATTATTCACTTGTTATTGAACCATTTGATATTTGGGGCTTTGATTATATGGGACCTCTTCCTTCCTCTAATGGGTATACACATATTTTAGTTGTTGTCGATTACGTTACTAATAGCGTAGAAGCTATTCCAACCAGTAGTGCTGATCATAATACTTCTTTTAAGATGCTTAAAGAAGTTATTTTTTCGAGGTTTGGAGTCCCTAGATATTTAATGACTGATGGTGGTTCGCATTTTATTCATGGTGCTTTCCGTAAATTGCTTGCTAAATATGATGTCGACCATAGAATTGCATCTCCATATCATCCTCAATCTAGTGGTCAAGTAGAATTGAGTAATAGAGGAATAAAATTAATCTTGCAAAAGACTGTCAATAGATCTAGAAAGAATTTGTCTAAGAAACTTGATGATGCATTATGGGCTTATAGAACTGCTTATAAAAACCCTATGGGTATGTCTCCATATAAAATGGTTTATGGAAAAGCATGTCACTTAACTCTTGATCTAGAACATAAAGCTTATTGGGCAATCAAAGAGCTCAACTATGATTTCAAACTTGCCGGTGAGAAGAGATTATTTGACATAAGCTCGCTTGATGAATGGAGAACCCAAGCCTATGAGAATGCCAAGTTGTTTAAAGAAAAAAGTTAAACGATGGCATGACAAAAGGATATAAAAGCGTGAGTTTAGTGTAGGTGATCATGTTTTGCTATACAATTCTCGTCTAAGATTTTTTGCAGGAAAGATTCTCTCTAAATGGGAAGGTCCTTACATTATTGAGGAGGTTTATCGTTCCGGTGCCATCAAGATCAACAACACCGAAGGCACTAACCCAAAGGTGGTAAACGGTCAAAGAATCAAACATTATATTGCAGGTACTCCCATAAATGTCGAGACAAATATTATTAATACCATAACACTGGAGGAGTACATAAGGGATACTTTCCAGAACGTTTCAGACTCCGAAAAGGAATAGGTATGTGGTACGGTAAGTAAACCGACTCCAAAACTGTTCTAACAACAATTTTTCTCCATTTTGGAATATTTAAAAAATTAGGAAAAGTAAAGTAGTCTGAAGAGTGCACGAGGAAGCGGCAAGGCAGGAAGGCGTGCCCTACCCCCTCGGCGCGCCCTTGTGCCTTATGGCCATCTCGTGTGCCCCTCGGACTCTGTTTTCTTGTGGAATACTCCTTTTGATCGGTAAAAATTCATTATATAATCTCCCAAAGGTTTTGACCATCGTACCACGACAACATCTCCTGTCCTTATTTTGAGCTTTTTTCAGCCAGAGTTTTCAAGGCCGGGCATCATGTCTTCCCCCTCCTCCAACAATGGGGACGACGATGCTTGGCTTATAAAGATAGAGATGAAGAGAGAAGAACTTGGGGGAAACAAAGGGGGTGATAAGATCAAGAAGGTCGCGGGGGATCAAGTTCCGGCAGCAGAAGAAGAAGACATCCTTCATCCATACTACAATCATCTTACACCTACATATATTGAAGCTTTTAGAATCATTGAAACAGTTCGTGTGCAAAATAAATATCTCACTCGTGAAAAAATTCTGTTGCAAAAGCATATCATCGCCCTCTAGAGCATCGTTCGTAGATTGGAGTTCCTCCTAGGGTTGAAGTGTGACACTACATCATCAACAACTCCATCATCACCACCTCCGAAGAAAGAGATCTAAATACATGGGTATGGGCACTCCCCTTGGCAACTGCCAAGCTTGGGGGAGATGCCCCGGTATCGTATCACCATCACACCTTTACTTTTATCATTTTTCTTAGTTCGATCCTTTTGGTTATATCTTGATCTAGTAGGATAAAATTTTAGTATGATCTAGCTTTGAGTTTTGTTTTGAGATCTATCCATGTAATCGAGTCCGTGAGTTATATATATAATAAAGAGCAGTTTGGAGTTGAGGGCTTTGCTTTCTTGCTATGATCTTGGGGGAATAAAATAAGAGAAAGAACAAAAAGAAATAAAAATATCATATAATGATCTTATGGAGAGTGATGACTTCACATATAAAGAGTATGATGAATAAAATTTCTTGAGAGTTGACAAACATAGTTTTGGTCATTGTTGAAATTAATAGGAAGTAATAAAGAAAGAGAGGTTTCACATATAAATATACTATTTTGGACATCTTTTGTAATTATGAGCACTCATTAAAATATGACATGCCAAAAATTTGATGTTGGACAAGGAAGACAACATAATGGATTATGTTTACTTATATCTGAATAGAAGTTATATTGTCATTGATCCTCCAACATGTTGAGCTTGCTTCTCCCTCTTATGTCTGCCAAATCCTTTGCACCAAGTAGAGATACTACTTGTGCATCCAAACATCCCTTAAACCCGGTTTTTCCATGAGAGTCCACCATACCTACCTATGGATTGAGTAAGATCCTTCAAGTAAGTTGTCACCGGTGCAAGCGATAAAAATTGCTCTCTAAATATGTATGATCTATTAGTGTGAAGAAAATAAACTTTATACAAACTTGTGATATGGAAGAAATAAAAGCGACGGCCTGCATAATAAAGTTCTTTAACACAAGCAGCAATATAAATTGACGTTCTTTTGCATTAAGATTTTGTGCATCCAACAACCATAAAAGCGCATGACAACCTCTGCTTCCCTCTGCGAAGGGACTATCTTTTACTTTTATCTTCTTACCCTTATACAAGAGTCATGGTGATCTTCACCTTTCCTTTTTACACCTTTTTCCTTTTGGCAAGCACTATGTGTTGGAGAAAGATCCAGATATATATATCCACTCGGATGTAGGTTATCATAAAGTTTTATTGTTGACATTACCCTTGAGGTAAAAGGTTGGGAGGCAAAACTATATGCCACTATCTTTCTATGTGTCCGACTGAGGTTTTGAACCCATAAATATCGCGTGAGTGTTAGCAATTGTGAAAGACTAAATGATAGTTGAGTATGTGAAATTACTCAAAACCTCTTGTATTGACTCTTTCCGATGTTATGACAAATTGTTGAGATCATGGTTTGTTAGTTTTCAATGAAGTTTTTGATTCATACTTTACATTGTGAATGAATTGTTACTTTATCATAAGAAATTATATGACAATATATGTTGTTGTTCTAAAGATGATCATGATTCCCTCACTTCTGTATTTTATTTTATCGACACCTCTATCTCCAAACATGTGGACATATTTTGCGATTTCGGCTTTCGCTTGAGGACAAGCGAGATCTAAGCTTGGGGGAGTTGATACATCCATTTTGCATCATGCTTTTATATTGATATTTATTGCATTATGGGTTGTTATTACACATTATAGCACAATACTTATGCCTTTTCTCTCTTATTTTACAAGGTTTACATGAAGAGGGAGAATGTCGACATCTGGAATTCTGGACTGGAAAAGGAGCAAATCTGAGAGACCTATTCTGCACAACTCCAAAAGTCCTGAAACTTTACGGAGAATTATTTTGGAATTAATAAAAAATATTGGGCGAAGAAAGTACCAGAGGGGCCCCACCACGAAGCCACAAGGGTGGGGGCGCGCCCTACCCCCCGGGCGCGGCCCCTGCCTTGTGGGCCCCCTGGCAGGCCTTCGGTGCCCATCTTATGCTATATGATGTGTTTTGACCTGGAAAAAAATCAAGAGGAAGCTTTTGGGACGAAGCGTCGCCATCTTGAGGTGGAACCTGGGCAGAAGCAATCTAGCGCTCCGGCGAAGCTGTTCTGCCGGGGAAACTTCCCTCCGGGAGGGGGAAATCGAAGCCATCGTCATCACCAACAATCCTCTCATCGAGAGGGGGTCAATCTCCATCAACATCTTCACCAGCACCATCTCCTCTCAAACCCTAGTTCATCTCTTGTATCCGATCTTTGTCTCAAAACCTCAGATTGGTACCTGTGGGTTGCTAGTAGTGTTGATTACTCCTTGTAGTTGATGCTAGTTGGTTTATTCGGTGAAAGATCATATGTTCAGATCCTTAATGATAATTATTACTCCTCTGATTATGAACATGAATATGCTTTATGACTAGTTAAGTTTGTTCCTGAGAACATGGGAGAAGTCTTTTTATAAGTAATCATGTGAATTTGGCATTCATTCGATATTTTGATGAGATGTATGTTGTCTTTCCTCTAGTGGCGTTATGTGAACGTCGACTACATGACACTTCACCATGATTTGGGTCTAGGGGAAGGCATTGGAAAGTAATAAGTAGATGATGGGTTGCTAGAGTGACAGAAGCTTAAACCTAGTTTATGTGTTGCTATTTAAGGGGTTGATTTGGATCCATATGTTTCATGCTATGGTTAGATTTATCTTAATTCTTCTTTTGTAGTTCTGGATGCTTGCGAGAGGGGTTAATCATAAGTGGGAGGCTTGTCCAAGTAAGGACAGCACCCAAGCACCGATTCACCCATATATCAAATTATCAAAATAACGAACGTGAATCATATGAGCATGATGAAAACTAACTTGACAGTAATTCCCATGTGTCCTCGGGAGCGCTTTGCATTATATAAGAGTTTGTCCAGACTTGTCCTTTGCTACAAAAAGGATTGGTTCACCTTGCTGCACCTTAGTTACTTTTGTTACTTGTTACCCGTTACGAATTATCTTATCACAAAACTATCAGTTACCGATAATTTCAGTGCTTGCTGAGAATACTTTGCTGAAAACCGCTTGTCATTTTCGCCTGCTCCTTGTTGGGCATGGCGGAGCCAAACGAGCTTCGCTTAGATTAGATTTCATATTGCATGTATGTATGGATTTGAGATTTTGTAATTGAGGTATCCAATTGTGAAAATGTTTTTTAGGTGTGCCTGGTCACTATTTGCGGATGCGACTCGGGGTCAGTAGATGTTCTTAGGCTGATCGTAGTGGGGAGTATCATATAGTAGTATCATGTCTAATGTGTGGTACTACGTCCGTGATGCATAGTACTATCATAAGTTAGTACTTTAGGTTGCCTTATTAATTTTCATGCATGACACAAAGTAATACTCCCTCCGTTCCTAAATATTTGTCTTTCTAGAGATTTCAAATGGACTACCACATACGAGTGTATATAGACATATTTTAGAGTGTAGATTCACTCATTTTGCTCCGTATGTAGTCACTTGTTGAAATCTCTATAAAGACAAATATATAGGAACAGAGGGAGTACAACATTTAATATGACACGGTATCGGATACCACACCTCCTCTCTTCTTATTTAATTGTGTCACATCATAAAAAAAATTAATTGACATGTAGGGTACCACTTACTCTTCTTATTACGACCAGGCTTAGAGAAAATGTACAATTTTTATGTAATATTTGGGAAACATATCTGGTGATTCAGGCGGTGCCTACATTGGAGAGCCAAACGCACGAGAATCAGAGTGTGGTTGAGAGCAATGGCTGCTCCCCTCCTAGCCTCAAGGGCGGCCTCTCTTCTTCCACCCCCATCTCACACCAAAGCATTCCCCCAAAAATAGATCGCTATGAGGCAACAAGGGACGGGAGATTGCTCCCCTTTCATCTTTTTTTCGTTTCCCGTCCGCCGGATCATGCGGTGCCCAGGCTGGTGGATTGGTGGCGGCTCATTGGTTTCCTCCGGCGAGATTCGGTCCGGGCCGCCGACAACCGGAGGTTTCTCTCTCTCTCTCTCCCCCTTCTTCTTCCCCCCATCCATCCGAATTCCACTCCCGCCGCATGGATCGACCGACGAACCGCAGATCCCATTTGATTTTCGGATTTTTTTTATCATTATTACTGTTGGACTCGTCCTCTTCTCGCCAAAAGTTTCTAATTTTCTCCCCCTTTTCCGTGGCCTAATCCGAATGCAGAGGCATCCAGATCCAGCATCAACAGGTGGCAACCCCTAGCGCGGGCATCAGCCTGTCAAACTCGGTTGGGCAAATCACCTCCACAAGTTTTGGTCCCAAGATCAGCGATTTGGGGAGGAGAATCGAGCGAGGAAGAATCGGTGCTCGGTCCTTCGGTGTTCTTGAGGTGCCGATCCCCTCTGGGGAGCAATGGCCGGCTGGGCGAGGAATTAGGGGTCGATTAGGCAAGCAAGCGGATCATATATAGGATGAGGTGGCCGAGGAGCAGATTGAAATGGCTCCTCAGCGCATGCCTCATTTCCCTCCTGCTGCTCACGCCAACGGACCGCGGCGGGCTGCTGCTCGTCGCCGCCATCAGGAAGAACTTGTTCTGGCCGCCGCCACCTCCCCAGCCGCCTCCCCCGAGCCGAATAGGTGATGAATTGGTAAGAATTGGAGTTATTCTGTCTTGCATTGCGTACTTAAGAAAAGGCGCGCCTAGGCTCGATAGCAAAATGCATGGCTTAACTGCGCTTAATTGTGCTTAAGCGTGCGCTCTCGTAAGAAAAGCGCAATGCTGTGGCTTTTTAACTTTGTTACATTGGTATATGCCAGATTTCCGAGGCTTTTTAGAAATGTCTTACGTCTTTCGTCTATGCGCGTTAGACCAGGTGAAAATGACAAGAACTGATCAGTAGCATCATGACCATCACGCTCTCATCCTGTTACTATTTTTTTTTCTCCTTAGTAGCGTTTTTGCCATCACACCTTTTCACCCTGGTAGTTTTTTTTCCCCATCTAATTGTTAATTACTTCTATATGTGTACCTTGCCAACTTCTAGGAATGTTAGCTATATATCCTTCTTATAAATGAGAAACACCCGCCTTCTCAAGAAACATCAAGTGCTGACTATATGATTCATGTTGTAAGTTAAAGTACAATATCCACATATTAACTAACTGTTATTTCTCGTACATTGCATTACACTCAGGTGGAACAATTATGGCTCAACTGTAGTCTAGATAGGATAATCCTTCAAGATGTTAAAAACCAGTCCCATCACACCCTTGCATTCAGCACCAAGGAAGGAATGCGCACTTCTTTGTCTCCAGAAGTTGCCGATACTATTCTGGACTGCTTAAGCAAGCATAATTTTCCTTTGCCACATGTCTCTGGGCACACACAGGATGAAGATGCTGAGGAGGAGGCAGGAAGCTTATTGCCACATTCCAATAATTTCAAACTATCTTTTGCATCAAAAATAAGATATCTTCTTGAAGGAGCTTCAACATCACATTATTCTTTGTCACCGCCAGCAAAAGAAGCAATCAGGGGTCTTTTCTCTTCCGAAGCAGAGGATCGTCCGCTAGCCGTCAGCATAAAAATTTCTTTGGGAAAGAAGCGCAAGGATGATGACTCGGGTTCATCCACTGCTGTCATTGGTGCAGTGGCTTGTGTAGCATTGGTGGCCCTTGTCGGTAGCTTGTGTGGGATGTGTGACGAAGAGCCAGCATCACCGTATGATCTAGTGGGGGGTGGTGAACTAACAGGTGGTGTTAGCTCAGTTTTGTTTAGTTTCCATTCATTATGTTACATGTCATTTACTTGTATTTATTCCTTTGTGTGCATCAGGTTCTTCCCGTAAGGATTCCGCCACCCAGATCGATGTCAGTAGGCTGGGAGGATTGTCAAACAGTGCATCTGAGAAACAGCAGTCTGAATTTACAGTACCAGTAATGAAGTTGAATGTTGAAAGACCAGCCACGAAACTGAAGTCAGTAGGAGCAGCATCAATGAAGGAAGAACTAATGGAGCGACACAGCAGATTTGCTTCGTACGAAGTAACGACCATTGCTGGACAGCCGACGGCCAAACCCGAGAAGGCTGCAGTTTCTTCTGCAGGTCCAGCTCCGCCACCTCCTCCTCCACTTCCAGGTGCACCAGCACCACCACCTCCTCCTGTAGTTCCAGGTGCACCAGCACCACCACCAGGTGAACCAGAACCAGCACCAGCACCAGCACCAGGTGAACCAGCACCAGCACCAGCACCAGGTGAACCAGGTGCACCAGCACCACCACCAGATGCACCAGGTGCACCAGGTGCACCAGCGCCAGCACCACCACCACCAGGTGCACCAGGTGCACCAGCAGCACCACCACCACCACCACCAGGTGCACCAGCACCACCACCGCCACCAGGTGCACCAGCACCACCGCCGCCACCAGGTGCACCGGCACCACCACCGCCTGCACCAGGTGCACCCACACCACCACCGACTGCACCAGGTGCACCCGCACCACCACCGCCTGCACCAGGTGCACCCGCACCACCACCGCCTGCACCAGGTGCACCAGCACCACCACCGCCTGCACCAGGTGCACCCGCACCACCTCCAAAGCCGGGCGGGCCTCCTCCTCCAGGGCCACCAGCACCTCCTGGTGCAAGGGCTGGAGCAGGACCTGGACCTCCACCTCCACCTCTAAAAGGTGGTGGACCGGGGGGACCTCCGCCACCAGCAATGCCCGGTGGTCCAAGAAAAGGACCTCCGCCGCTTAAGAAGCCAGGAGCTGCAGCTCCTGTTGCAGACTCTTCGAAAACAAAGTTGAAGCCCTTCTTCTGGGATAAAGTTACTGCAACAGATCAAGCAATGGTGTGGGATCAAATTAAAGCAGGATCCTTCCAGTAAGCAAGCCGGTCCTCTCTTGTTATTATTTCTTCTTATGCTGCTGATGTTGTTTTATATCTCACTCTACTTCTTACTTGCTGTTGCGATTAACTCTTCAATCGTACTAATTCATTTGTAGGTTTAATGAGGAGATGATCGAGTCTCTTTTTGGTTGCAAACCTGTTGACAAAAGTAATGATAGCAAAAAAGAGCCAGCAAAGGAAGCTCCTCAAGTCGTTAGGATCCTAGATGCTAAAAAGGCACAGAATTTATCAATATCACTGAAGGCACTCAGTGTTACAGCTCAAGACGTGCATACTGCAGTTACAGAAGGTAAAGCGACACATTGTGTTTTTACTTTAAAAGTTGCCCTCCACAAGCACATTGCAGTGCCCAGTTTGTGTTTTGTTCTCCTTTCTAAAATCGACTATCTCTTCGATACATGAACTGTGCTCCATATGCATGGTGAGGAGGTGACAAATACATGGATGGATCTTTTGTTTGAGTCAAGCACTGCACTTTACGATATAAACTCTTGAATTTTGTTCTATGGTAAGCTGGGACCAATAAATAGTTGGGCATGTTTGTTCCCTTTGGTAATTGGATGCAGGGCATGATCTCCCAGCCGATTTGATAACAACCTTGCTACGGTGGACCCCAACCAGTGATGAGGAGCTAAAGCTTCGGCTCTACACTGGAGAGATGAGTCAACTTGGTCCAGCGGAGCAATTCTTGAAGACCATCATTGACATCCCATACATTTTCCAGCGCTTGGAGACTTTGCTTTTGATGGCCAGTTTGACGGAAGAAGCTACAAGTGTGGAGCAGTCATTCAAAACCCTAGAGGTAAATTAAGCTAAGATTTAGCAGATGCCTCATTCTACTGACCAATATATGCACTAATTAAGATTTACTAGTCAATCAGGTTGCCTGCGACGAGCTTAGGCACAGCCATCTTTTCAAGAAGCTACTGGAGGCTGTACTTAAAACTGGCAACCGAATGAATGATGGCACCTTTCGAGGGGGAGCACAGGCGTTCAAACTGGACACCCTCCTGAAGCTGGCTGATGTCAAGGGGCTCGATGGCAAGACGACGCTGCTGCATTTCGTCGTCCAGGAGATCATCCGCTCGGAGGGTGTCCGTGCCGCGCGGGTGGCCAAGGAGCAGAACAGCAGCGTCTCCAGCGTGAGCGGCGGCACCGATGATCTCTCCGAGGATGTCGGCGACGACACGGAGCACTACAAGCAGCTTGGCCTCGAAGTGGTGTCCGGCCTGTCTGACGACCTCCAGAATGTCCGCAAGGCAGCGATCCTCGACGCGGACGCGCTTACCATACAGGTAGCGAGCCTCGGGCACAGGCTGGTGAAGGCGAACGAGTTCTTGAACACGGGCATTAAGAGCTTGGAGGAGGAGAGCGGGTTCCAACGCAAGTTGGCCCAGTTCGTAGAGAACTCCCAGGCGCAGGTGACCCGCCTGCTGGAGGAGGAGAAGAAGCTCCGGTTGATGGTGCGCTCCACCGTGGACTACTTCCATGGCAGCAAGGGGAAGGACGAGGGCCTGCGCCTGTTTGTCGTCGTGCGCGACTTCCTGGTGATACTGGAGAAGGTGTGCAAGGAGGTGAAAGACGCGGCTGCTTTGGCCGCCAAAGCAGCCGCTGCCAACAAGAAACCGGCGGCAGCGGCAGCACCGGCGAAAGGGGGCAAGCAGCCGTCCCAGTCACAGCAATCCTTCCGCGACCCTCGGCAAGCTCTGAAGCCCGCGATCCAAGGCCGGAGGGCAAAGCCGGACAGCAGCTCCAGCTCTGATTCTGACTAACACCTAGCTTTCTAGGCTAGCTACATCAATCATGATCATGGCAAGGTACCTCATGGATGGCAACAGCATGCACATGAAGGAAAGGAGGAGCAGCCTTGACCTCTGCTATGTATGTATATATGTCTGTCTGTATGTATGTATCATTCTGCATTTCACATCACACTGTTGTTAGAGCGATGGGATGAGATCCCAGCGTAGGTAGGGTAGTTAAGGCCTTAAGGGGATGTGGATGGTAGGTCAGGTCAATTGACTGCTTGTAATCTTACCTTCTGTACTTTTACTTAGTCTTCGCCAACTAATTATACATGCGGCCGGGTGTCTTTTTTTCTAGGGTGCTTTGCACCCTTTTCCAGCATAAGATACACACATGTCAAAAAATCACATTGCTTTTTTTTCCGATAAAAGGTGTTTTTATTGACTCATAATGTGGCATCAAGAGGATACAAAACACAATGAGTAACACCCGGCCTCTGCATAGCAAAAAATCACACTGCTGAAGATCTTTGATTCCATAGTCATTCTCTAGGAGACCAGATACAGCTATATAAGCAACTCTCTGTTTCCAACCGGACAACTGCCACACAAAAAAAAATCCATAAATTATGTTTTTCCTATATACATGCTTTCTTGTAAGATTGATTTGCACTATCTGGAGTTGTGCATGATCGAGTTCAAGTTCAGCTTTTCACCAGTGCAAACTCTGCAGATTTATTACCTGCCATTGAGAAATGAACAACGCACAATTTGAGTATTCTAAGAAGGTCGAGAAATTAGCTGTAATGCTCTAGAGAACCAACGAGATATTTCTTTTTCCGGGGGAGAACCAAGGAGATATTAGAAGAATATCTAAGGGTTGGATATCTTTCCAGAGAATTATAGAGTAGAGATACCATGTACTATTAAGAGATCAGATAGTTACTCCCTCTATAAGAAATATAAGAGCATTTATGTGTGCGTCGAAGATGGCCGCATATGGGCCCAAAGAGAACCGTCCATCCTACATAAACATTTATCATCTTCAAGCTATCAAAGTTGACGACAATACACTTACACCCTGACTAATTGGCTAACCTAGAAAAAAGAGTTGATTTGTGTTATTGTGAAGAGTGTGGTTTCACATACTATGCCGGTTCCAGGTAGTGTGAGTATAAGGCCACCACAAATTCTTTACATTACCCAAACAAATTCAAACATGTCTTGCAGAGACGCTCACATAACAACATCCTGTTGAGATCGGAACATGGCACGGGAAGGTGCTGAATTGTATGTTAGACGCCCTGCATTTTGTGATTTGGAATGTGAGATGGTTAGACAATGTTGTCCGTCACTTGATCTTCAAAAATTTAGCTTGAAGTTTATATCAGTTGGAGTACTTGAAAGTATGCAAGAGAATTCTAGGAAAATAATTCAAATTGTTCAGCTTAGTTCTATCCATTCCACCCAAATTAGTGCAATTTTTTTGCAGATGATATTCTAACTATCAATATAATGGCTAGTTCATCTAGTTAAGAGAAAATGAGTCTTTATAGAAAGGAACTCTGTCAAATAGGTGTATTTATCATCTACTCCCTCCGTCCGCGAATAAGTGTACTTCTAGCTTTTGTCTTAAGTCAAAGTTTTAAAATTTTGACCAACTATATATAAAAGAGTGATAACATATATGACATCAAATTGATATATTATGAAAGTACATTTCAAAATAGATTTAGTGATATTAATTTAGTGTCATAAATGCTAGTACTTTTCCCTATAAAGTTGGTCAAAGTTTTAAAACTTTGACCTAGGACAAAAGCTAGAAGTACACTTATTGGTGGACGGAGGGAGTAGAGCTTAAAATGTTAAGTATTTTAAATATTGCTAGGGACAAAATGCAGACGAGACAACCCTCGTTGCTTATGCTAAGCGACCTTTTTTATCTCTACTTCTTATTCTACATGTTTGAAACTATGCAAAGAAAAATCAAACATATTTTTCAAAGCACATGAATTGCAAAAAAATAGAAAAAAAATACTAACGATAAAATTGTTGTGTTCGAACTATAAAATTCGAAAACTTTAGAGATGTTAAAAATGATGAAAGTAATTTTCAATCAAGAAATTCAGAAAACTTTAAGCGGAGTTTTGACACGTGGAAAGTTCATTTTTCATGTTAAATTTTTTGAATTATAGTTTAAAAAAATATATAAACCGAATAAAGACAATACTAGAGTATTGAGGATTGTGACGTGGTAAGGAAACTAGTCACCAAGAGCATTGCATACATGTAAAGAAGTTGAACGCCATCCTACGTGTGGCATAATGTGGGACTTTGTCAGGGGTCACATGTCTCTACCAGGACTCCTGAGGGGGCAATTGGTGGAGCAGCTGTGAGACAGAAAATCTTAGCACTCGCCTTGGTAGTGAAGGAACTGTCGCGCCCTCTCCCTGTTAGGCCTACCCTTTTACAGCTGTTATTTGTTTTTTATCTATACATTATAAATTTATCTTTCCTAGTATTATTTTAGTAAATTATCTCTTTCTTTTCACTTATTTATTTTAATACATTTTAATAAAAGTGTTTGGCTAGTACTAGTTGTGTTGTAATCGACATGATTTCCATCCTAGTATAGCAGTTTATTGAGGACCTATCTTGCCCACTCAGACTTTGTATGCAACCGGTGCACCAAACGTTAAAAATGAGATGCTACAAGTTAAAAGAAATTCTGAAAATAACGAGTTGATGGACATAGTGTGTATCTAACATGAAAAGAAAAATCAATAACAACTTCGACTCGCAGCTTGAGAAATAAAAACAACACGTTCAGCATGGCCGTTGTTAATTCCTTAACGTGCCTAATTCATAGCCCAATCTGAATTACACACTATTCGTTACATGATTTGTTATTTTGTTTCTCGAGCTGCGAGTATGAACTACAGTAAAAAAACAGACATGATAAATGTTTATTGTTTCAATCTACTCAATTATTTTCAGAAATTTTCAGAATATTTATTGATACAGGTTCAAGTTGGGCATGAAGTTCGCTTGCATATATGCGACATGCGCTCGGAGTTTAGTCTATGTGGCGCGGAACTTGTCAACAAGTTTTGTTTTTGCGGGTTAAACACTTGTACTACTCAATCACATGAGTATCTAGCTCAATCCCAGCTGGAGGTCTAGACCCTAACCAAGTCATTGGGGCATCTAACATGAGTAATACTAGTTCTCTGAAGGTTTAGGAGCAGCTTTTGTCTCCTTAACCAAAAAAGAATAAACATATGTCATGTACTAGTACGGTGGAACATATTAAATGGAGATGTTTTCCAATGCACATCATGATTATCTTTTTTTTTTACAAACTCGCAAAGCTTTATTATTGACCCGTCACACTTACAGGGATGAAAGAAAGGAAGTGCAAAATTCTCCTTTTATTTTATTTATTTTTACATTTTTATTAAAGGAAGTGCCAAAGCCCCAATGGAAGTGTTTATTTTTTGAGGGTAAGCCCCCAATGGAGATACCTCGTTCTGTTTGGGCCATGGCCCAAGGCCCTTCCCAACTCCTCCTTCCCGGCCCGTCGGTTTCCTCTTCTCCCTCGGTCCCTCACCTCTTCCATGGCCCAAGACCCTTCCCAACTCCTCCTTCTTCCTCGGCGTGCGTGCGGCGCTGCTCAAGCGCGATGGGGGGCAGCTCCAACACGAGCGGCGGTGGTGGCACCGGAGGGAAGGACAAGGAGGACAAGGGCAAGGGCTCCTCGGTCTCCTTCACGGAAGGCGAGAAGGTGCTCGCCTACCACGGCCCGCTCCTCTACGAGGCCAAGGTTGCCCCCCTTCCCCTCCCCTCCCCCTCTCTCCCCACCTCCCATTCCGGTCTAGGGTCCGCCCACCGCCGCGTCCGCTCCCCGGAGGTTATTTCTGTTTCTTTGTTCCATTTTTTCCGGCTGCGGCTAGGGTTTGGGGCGGAGCCGTCAGAGTAGACGAGGGTTTAGGGAGTTGTCAACTTGTAATCCAAGGCCATAGATGAGAAAACATAACACCGTTCTTCCCATTTTCCCGGGATGCAAACCAACTCTTCTCCGCTCTGCCATGAACCCATGCACAAGTTGCCAACCAAAAGCTACCTATGCGCTGTTGCTGTAGGCGCTAATTTTTTACTCAGAGCACACATATAGAAACGAGTTTGTGAATATCTCAGTACCAGACCATGATTAGCACCAGGTGAATTGTCTCTCTTTCTTGGACCATGGCTACTTAATGTTGTATTAAATGGGAGAAACCAAGGCAACCTGGGTAAAAGGTCCGGGAAACGTCTACTCTTTGTTTTCTTTCTTCAGTTGCAGTAGATCGCTTTAGTATCTGCTAAAAAGTAGTGTTCCTTTCATGTGGACCTAAGCTGTTAATGTCTGCTTCGGAATTGCATATAAGTGTATGCGGTATATGTTTTTTCTCTACATACTTTCTGCTGGTATCTTTTTATGCATGTTGAATATGTTGCTGATGACAACTTTTGTTTTCGCTTTGTATAGGTTCAGAAAACTGAAAATCGGGAGGACGAGCGGCGGTATTTCGTCCATTATCTTGTAAGTCCCCCAAACCGCCATTGTGAGACATGATAATTGCCTGAAAGCATTGTTTCCTCATTGTCTTGAAAATATTGGTCACTCTTAGCATTAAGACGTCGGAAGATATAATTTCTATATATGTGTCTGCCCTTCCTTGTACTCCCTCCGTTCCAAAATAGATGACGCCACTTTATACTAACTTTAGTACAAAGTTGGGTCATCTATTTTGGTACGGAGGGAGTAGGTCCTTTTATTCCTGCTGTTATTAAGTGTGTGTCTTCCCTTTTTGCAGGGCTGGAATAAAAAGTAAGTGCGTACCACAGTGGCTGTTAGATAAGTCTTTCCATGTTCACTTGGGATTGGCAACTTATTATTACTTTGTTCCTGTTCTTTCTATTGATGCATACGCCAGTGATATTTGTAAGATATGTAGTTCCCTGGTTGCAATGTACCGTATCCGATGTTCTTATTGGTCAAGCAATTGACATCATCATTACATACAGTAGCCATTCTATCATTACAAGTTCAACTCTTTACAAAGGAAATGTTGTAAACTTAGTTAAACACAGATGCACTATTGCTCCTCTTATTTCAGCTCAAGAAATAAAATGTCGCGCTGTGTCTTGGAAATAATTGAACTTCTTCAGTTTTCTGTCTCTGCCCATCTTTGGAATCATGGAAAACTGAGCAACCACCTAGTTTTCATGAGGGTTACGAAATTATGCATGGCTTTTCACTTCTTAGCATTGAGTAAACCAAATGCCTTTTCGTTTAGCCAGATATATATATTTGTCTCAAATAACGTGCTTCTTTTTCTTATGTAACATTACATTATTTCAAAAGCCTTGATTTTGACTTGTCGCAGCTTTAGTACAACTTGAGCACAAAGTTGTACTGAGCTGCGACAAGTAATATGGATCGGAGGGAGTACTTTATTTGCTCATTATCACAATCAAGGCCATGGATTGTGTCCCATAAGGATGTCTAATGGTCCCATTCTTGTTTTTGTTTTGTTCCTATGACTCATTTTATTTTTAGCTTTGCGTTTCATTTCCTGAAGTTCGAAGATTGTGGTAATGAAGGCAGCTTAGACAGGGTATTGATATGTCTCAGCAGTCTAAGTGATTCCATGTTCTTTGTATGACTGAGTTTTGAGTGGATGGTGGATGGGATTCAGCAATATGCATAAAGAGAAGGTTGGAGGAATTGGTTCAGTAATTGTGCCAATCAAAATTCTGCTTTCATGCACTTGCCAGTTTCAAAGTGTATAGTTTGTCCTCTGTTTATATGGACATCTGAATGAGCTAATACAGCTGTTTGAGTGGATTGGTAAATAAATCATTTGCGGAAGAGGGTTCCTGTGTTAGTTGCTACCTGCTGTTAATATGAACAACCAAAAAGAATTGACTTGCAGGGCCATCTTTTTGACAGGCATCTCATCTTCACATTTATGGTTGCACACAGTTATATTCCATTAACATTTTCATGAATCCCTGTTGAGTGCTTGCTTCTGTCATTTTAATCATGTCAGCATTACTGCAGTTAATTAATTGTCCATCCCTGCTGTTCTAATCCTCCATGTACAGTTGTACACACTCTTTTCAACTTATTCAGTTTTCAATGGTTATAGATGTGATGAATGGGTCGCAAGTGATCGTTTATTGAAGTTGACAGAGGAGAATGTTCGCAAACAACTAGAGCTGAAAAACCAGTCAATGGATAAAACCGTCAAGATTGGTAGACGGTCAGCACAGCATAACCCAGAAGGCTCTAATGGTTAGTGACATTTTGCAGTAGTAACATCATCTTGCAACTGAACATCTTGATCATCTCATTGACTGATGTAGCTCAAATTCCATCCTGGATATCTTCTTTTGAAGTAAATTGTTAAGTTGCAATCCATTGTTGAAGTGATTTTGTGACGGGTGCTGAAATAACTTTTCGTGATAGATAAGTATGTCACTCGTTATACATGTCTGCACTAATGCAGTGATGAATATAGAGCACAATGTTCTAAAAGGTGCTAGGTTCTAGTAAGGGTGTCTCTTGGAGCCTAGGTAGGCTAGGTAGCCGCATTTCAGAACTTTGATAGGGCATTTAGGAAGTTCACATATTTTGACCTTATTTATATATTTTGGTTGAAATTTCTTCTGATTGGCTCTCATATTTGCTTTCAGCAGATGCAAAAGCCGATAAAGAGGACACTAAGGATCTTGGTAAGTCTGCTGTTCTTTTTAACAAAATTCCTTGTGTCGTTTGTTTCTTTTATCCTATTGGTGCATTTATCTGTTTTCAGACTTTTCCCAGCTACTTATTTGTATAATACATACTTTAATATTGTTGTTATATTGAAATTCCAGTCAAGGGAAAGAAGCGCAAGAATCAGCTTGGCGTTGAGGTGGCTATCATTCCCAAACATGTACATTGTGAAATACTCCCACCGTCCGGAAATACTTGTCGGAGAAATGGGAGTATTTGATTTGATTTTCTATAAAGTTCATATTCTTGCGTATTATCCATATACAGAACAAACAATACTAATATTAAACATATCTCCTTTTGCACTTCTGTTCTATTCCAAAATGCTAATACTTCTGTATTGTTTACTTTATTTTGTAATTTGCATAAGTCCAGTGGGCCGAAGGCTGTTTATTTCTTTCTAAATATCTTCAAATTTCCTTGACAGAGGATGATATTTCACAAAAAAGTATGACTACTGTGCAATACATGATATTTCTAAATGCCGCAGGCGTTACCCGAGTGCAAAATCTAGGCGGTGTAGGAAAAATCGAGTGGATATACTTACATTATGCAACGGCTGAGCAGCTGAATGGACACCAACGGCGTAGGTCTGTTGTTTGATGGAATCGCTGTTGCTCATAACTCCATTTGCATGCACATTGGTCCGCATACTTTTTTTTTAACAAACCGGATGAAATTCATGTGAACACGAACGGATTTCATACAAATCGAACAAAAACCGATTACATTTTGAACATATTTTTAACTAAAAAGGTAAAACAATATGCACGTACGGTCGCGTGTTGCTCCGCTCCCAGGACACAGATACACTATACTAGTACATGGCTGGCCGCGACGGATCCCTTTGTCTTTCCCATGTCCGACAGCCCGCTCAACCGGACTGTCGGGAGCCCCGAAGGTACATTCCTCCCCGGTATATTAAGTGGCAAAAGAGGGTGCTTCCGTCGGAGGGAAAGGGCGGCGGGGGGCTCCGCTTCCGTTGAGCCCAGGCGAGGCCGACGATGGTCTGAGAGAAAGAAGAAACCTGATCGGTCACCGGTTGTACACGCCGGCAGAGGCCTTCCTGGGACCCAAGCGGTGACGGCCTCCGTGTTCTACTTTTCCTCGATATTGGCGGCGGACGCGGATGCGCCATCCATCGACTCGTCGATCTCCGCGCAACCGGCTTCTTTCGCTGCTGGTAGGGCGCGGTTACGCTCGCGTTGCCGGTGTATGGCGCGGTTGCAATCACGGGATGCGGCAACGTAGGCACGGGAGGCATGGTACGACGCGGCGTCGTCCAAGGGTGCGACGATGCCCGTGTCGCCTGACGTGCCTGGAACAACTTGCTGCTCCTCCACGAGCTGGCTTGGAGCGCGAGGTGCTGATCCATGCGCCGGCTTGGGGGGGCGGCAACTTGCTCCGTCGCCCCAGGCGTTGAACCCCAGACGGTTTTTATGCCGAAGAACTGCTCCTCCTACTCGTCGGATGCCATCGAAAGGGTGGAGAAGGAGGGGATGGGGAGCAGACTTGGTGATTCCATTCTTGCCCGACGTCTGGCCTCGTTTAAATAGAGGGTGGATGGGAGGAGCCTACCCGTCGTTGCGTTTAATGTCGGCCCGCTCGTGAACGGATTTCTGGCCGGAGTAGGTTCCTCGGCTTCCACGTGGGTTTAATGGAGATGTTTGAATGCGGCAAGGACGCGTGTTCAGTCAGGCATGCAGCAGGCGGCTCCCTCGGCCGACGCGCCGCTTCAATGTCGGAGGCAGTGAGAGGACGCGTCCGTCCCGAGCCGTCTTCAATGTGGAGCGGGGCGCTCTACTCCTGCAAAACCCCAACGTTTGTCTCCGGTTTGCGGGAGAAAACGCTCACGAACCGCTTCGGAGGAGGTTTACGGGTCGACGTTCAGGAGTTGGACGACGTCTACACCCGCCTCCGCGTGGGACCTGAACCCTGATGAGCTGAGAATATCACGGTCCCTCTAACCATCCAACCACGGGTCGGTTCGCGCCTCCTCGTCGGCTGCTCCACGTGACCACATGGATATTTGTTTTTTCTTTGAGACAAAGAAACCTGTCGCGGATCTGGACGCGCCGGCCAAGCCCGAGAAAGAAGGGCCTGGTGAGAAGGAAGAAAGGCCACGTCCGTTCTGTTTGGGCCTTCGCTCAAGGCCCGTCCGCGTCCCTCTTCTTTGTTTCCGCTAACCGCTGCCCCGCTGCCGGTTCCCTCACCTCGCTCCGCCAATTTCCCCCTCTCCATTTCCGAATTCCCCCCCACTCCTCTCCACTCCCACCCCCCTCCCCTCCCTCGGCGTGCGTGCGGGCCGGCGCGGGCGCCATGGGCGGCAGCTCCA
>NC_041383.1:27489371-27522290 GCF_002162155.2 Triticum dicoccoides
CAGCTCCAACACGACCACGACCACGAGCGGCGGCGGCGGCGCCGCCGGGAAGGACAAGGACAGGGACAGGGGCAGGGGCTCCGCGGTCTCCTTCACGGAGGGCGAGAAGGTGCTCGCCTACCACGGCCCGCTCCTCTACGAGGCCAAGGTTGCCCCCTCCCCTCCCTCCCCACCTCCCATTCCGGTCTAGGGTTCGCCCGCCGCCGCGCCGGCTCCCGGGAGGTCCCGCTTCTCCGTTCCGTTTTTTTTTTCGACCGCGGCTAGGGTTTGGAGCGGGGCCGTCAGAGTAGACGAGGGTTCAGGGAGGTTTAATCCGAGGCGTGTACATCACATCGGACGGCGCAGCACTCTTCTTTTCTTCAGAGAAGAAAGAAACGCAGCGCCGTTCGTTCCTCCTCTGCACCGCCCGGATTCTTATATTTAGGGCGTAATTTTTTTAATTCAGAGCGCGCATGTAGACGCGAGCTTGTGAGTATCTCAGTACCAGACCGTGATTAGCACCAGGTGGATTGATTTCCTGGACCATGGGTACTTCATGTAGTAAGTAACAAGGAGTGGGAGATGGGACTACATCTGTACTTCTATATGAAGAAATACGCACACCTGAAGGCTATGTGAAATTTACCAGTTGCACACCTGCAATTCTCCCCTCAGTAATACCGATTTAATAACGGGAGAAACGAAGGCAACCCAAGTAAACGAAACGGAAAACGGGTATACTCTTTATTTTCTTTCTTCAGTTGTAATAGATCGCTCTCATTTCTGCTAAATGTAGTAGTAGTATCTCTTTCCCAACATTATTCAAGTGCTGGCATGTGGAACTAAGCCGTGAATGCCTGGTTGGGAAGTGCATATTAGTGTATGCAGTATATGTTTCTTTGGTACATACTTTTTGCCGGTGTTTTTTATGTATGCTGAATACTTTTTGCAGGTGTTTTTTTATGTATGCTGAATATATGTTGCTGATGACAAAGTTTCGTTATTTGTTCTCAATCTGTGAAGGTTCAAAAAACTGAAAATCGGGAGGACGAGTGGCGGTACTTCGTCCATTATCTTGTAAGTCCCCTCAAATGGCCATTGTAAAACATGGTAATTACCTCAAAGCATTGTTTCCTCATTGTTTTGAAATTATTGGCCACTCTTAGCATTAAGATATCGGAAGATATAATCTCTATATATGTGTCCGCTCTTCCTTGTAGCTCCTTTTTTCCCGCTGTTATTAACTTTGTCTCTTCCCTTTTTGCAGGGATGGAATAAAAAGTAAGTGCATACCACAGTGGCTGTTAGATAAGTCTTCCATATTCACTTGGAATTACTAATGTATCATTATGTTTTTCCTGTTTTTTCTGTTGATGCATACGTCAGTGATATTTGTAAGATATGTAGTTCTTTGCTTGCAATATACTTTATTCGATGTTCTTATTGGTCAAGCAATTGCCATCATCATCACATACAGTAGCCATTCTATCATTACAAGTTGAACTCTCTACAAAGGAAATCTTTGGAATCATGGAATACTGTGCAATGCAACCACCTAGTTTTCATGAGGGTTACGAAATTATGCATGGCTTTTCACTTCTTAGCATTGACTAAACCAAATTCCTTTTCGTTTAGTCAGATATATTTGTATCAAATAATGTGCTTTTTTTATGTAACATCACATTATTTCAAAAGCCTTGACTTTGAGCTGCATGTTCTGCCTGTATTGTACATAAGTTATGTTAAACACGGCCAGTTTTGATCCCTTATAACATAATAATTTATGTTCTAGTTTAATGCAGTTGACTGATGTTGTATAATGCGCCAGTGCTAGTCTTATGCATGATCATATGTTTGGTCATTTGGTGTCTATGTACTATTCTATTATACCTTTGATTTCGTTGTCTGTTGCCAACATACTCGTAAACTTAACAGTAAGCAAACCCATTTCACAATATAAGGCCATTTACTTGTGCACCATCATTTCGCGATATACATCGAAGAAGTCAAGACTTTAATTATTGCAATACTCGACTCTCTGTTCCCACTTCAATGCCGTAAAGGAGGTTAAGTGGCTGTAGACTTGTAGTTTGTCAATTGACAGCATCATGTGTGATCCAATGTCATTACTCATTACTAAGATTAGGCAGCTCTGTGATTTGTGCACACAATGGACTTGTACTAATATTGCAAAACAAAGTGATAATATATTACAGCAGTGAAACTTTTTTTGTTCATTATCACAGTCAAGGCCCTGGATTGTGTCCCATACGGATGTCTAATGGTTCCATTCTTGATTTTTTTTATTACTCAATTTGTTTTACCCGTGCATTTCATTTCCTGAAGTTCAAAGATTGTGGTAATGAAGGCATCTTAGACAGGGTATTATTAATATGTCTCAGCATCCTAAGTGATTCCGTGTTTTTTGTACTGACCTTTAAGTGGGTGGTGGATGGGATTTGGCAATATGAATAAAGCAGAAGGATGGAGGGATTGGTTCAGTAATTGTGCCAATCGAAATTCTGCTTTCATGCACCTGCCAGTTTCAAAGTGTATGGTTTGTCCTCTGTTTATATGGACATCTGAATGAGCTAATACAGCTGTTTGAGTGGCTTGGTAAATAGATCATTTGCGGAAGAGGGTTCCTGTGTTAGTTGCCAGCTGCTGTTAATATTAACAACTAAAAAGAATTGATGTGCAGGGCCATCTTTTGATGGTATTTCATCTTCAGATTTATGGTTGTGCACAGTTATATTCCATTAACTTTTTCATGAATCCCTGTTGAGTGCTTGCTTCTGTCATTTTAATTATGTCACTATCACTGCAGTTAATTAATTGTCCATCCCTGCTGTTCTAATCCTCCATGTACAGTTGTACACATTCTTTTCAACTTATTCAGTTTTCAATGGTTATAGTTGGGATGAATGGGTCGCAAGTGATCGTTTATTGAAGTTGACTGAAGAGAATGTTCGCAAACAACTAGAGCTGAAAAACCAGTCAGGGGACAAAAGCGTCAGGACTGGTGGACGGTCAGCACAGCATAACCCAAAAGGCTCTAATGGTTAGTGACATTTTGCAGCAATGGCATCATCTTGCAATTCATTTCTATCGATGGGATGGCTATAACTGAACATTCTGATCATCTCATACTGATGTAACTCAAATTCCATCCTGCATATCTTCTTTTGAAGTAAATTGTTAAGTTGCAACCCATTATTGGAATGATTTTGTGATAGGTGCTGAAACAACTTTTGGTGATAGATAAGTATGTCACTAGTTATACCTGTCTGCGCTAATGCAGTAATGAATATACTCCCTCCGTTTGTAAATGTAAGTCTTTATAGATATTCCACTATAAACCACATACGGATGTATATAGATGCATATTAAGAGTAGATTCATTCATTTTCCTCCGTATATAGTCCACCTAGTGGAATCTCTACAAAGACTTATATTTAGAAACGGAGGGAGTAGATCACAATGTTCTAAAAGGTGCTTTGTTCCAGTAAGGGTGTCTCTTAGAGCCTTGGTAGGCTAGGTGGCCGCCTTTCAGAACTTTGATAGGGCATTAGAAAGAAAGTCGACATATCTCGACCATATTTATACTTTTGTCTTTTGGTTGAAATTTCTCCTGATTGGCTCTCATATTTGCTTTCAGCGGATGCAAAAGCCGATAAAGAGGACACTAAGGGTCTTGGTAAGTTTGCTCTTCTTTTAACAGAATTCCTTTTGTCATCTGTTTCTTTTATTCTATTGGTGCATTTATCTGTTTTCAGATTTTCCCCAGCTACTTAGTTGTATAATATATTCTTTAATATACTTGTTATGTTGAAATTCCAGTCAAGGGGAAGAAGCGCAAGAATCAGCTTGGCGTTGAGGTGGCTATGATTCCCAAACATGTACATTCTTAAGTATTTGATTTGATTTTCTATAAAGTTCATACTCTATGCATATTATCCATATACAGAACAATACTAATATTAAACATATCTCCTTTTGCACTTCTGTGCTCTTCCAAAATGCTAATACTTATTTATTGTTTACTTTATTCTGTAATTTGCATAAGTCCGGCGATATCCTCAAATTTCCTTGACTGAGGATGACAATTCACACAAAAATTATGACTACTGTGCAATACATGACACCATTCTCTTGCCGTTGTAACACTTTGACCTCCAAATTCATTTTTTAGACAGCATATGCATAATGGCCTGCAACAGCAGCCAGCAATTTTTTTTTTTGGCGAATGAGCCAGCAGCTTAATGTGTAAAAGACGATTGTTGAGAGATTTTGCATACTTGTTCAAGTTATTGCATTTGTATGGTCTATATCACAAAAATTGAAATCGCCACTAGTTGAGGTGAGCTGGCGAGCATCAGTCCTAGTTTCGATAGCTTGAAATGGAACCATCATTTCTATCCAGTATGAAGTTATGGTCCAGCTTAATGAAATAGACTAATAACTTTGAAGCTCGGATATCTTTGCCAAAATGGTAGACTGTAATAAATCAGTTTGCATAGTCTTTTATCAAGTTTCTTGTGATGTTGCTGTAACGTATTAATGACTCCACCTTGGTTGATTCAGGAAAAGGAAAGAAGATCATCAGAGAGTCTCCTAATGTCACAGTTTCCCGTAACACTGAAGAAGCAACTTGTTGATGATTGGGAGTTTGTCACGCAGCTGGGTAAGGTATTCAATTCTTGACTGCACTATCTTTCATTCATTTATTTATATCTGAATTGCACTCATCTTCTTTCTTACATCACTAGTTGGTAGTTGCATATAGTGTTTCAGCTGGTTGGGAAATAACATGTACCAAGAAAAAGAAATAACAAGTACCAAATGGAACGACATGTTGTCTCGATAATGCCTATTTGAAAATGCCTATATTTTAAATAGGAACAAACCTTAGAATAAAATAATGAATTAGCAATCTTTGCCATTTGATAAGCTGTTGGCTCGGATCAGACAGCTACCAACATTTTACTAGAAAAGAAACAATTATTTAACTTCCAAACATGATCCAGTAGTTGAGATTTGAGTTTCTGTTCAACAACAACAAACAACAACAACAAAGCCTTTAGTCCCAAACAAGTTGGGGTAGGCTAGAGGTGAAACCCATGAGATCTCGCGGCCAACTCATGGCTCTGGCACATAGATAGCAAGCTTCCACACACCCCTGTCCATAGCTAGCTCTTTGGTGATACTCCAATCCTTCAGGTCTCTCTTAACGGACTCCTCCCATGTCAAATTTGGTCTACCCCGACCTCTCTTGACATTCTCTGCACGCTTTAGCCGTCCACTATGCACTGGAGCTTCTGAAGGCCTGCGCTGAATATGCCCAAACTATCTCAGACGATGTTGGACAAGCTTCTGTTCAAACATATTTTTTTACATCTTATGGGGCTGATTTTTGTTGATGGGAAAGAGGAGATTGAAGAAGAAATTGTCTCAGGGAGATTGAAAAGGGTAACACAAATAGCTCATGCTCTGAGCTGTGCTTTGTTTGGGGGATGCAATTTTTCTTGATTGATGAGAAGATCACATAGGATGTCCTTTTTACTCAATCATCATATTATTTTCTAGTTTACTTAATCGTATCCGGAAAGGATACCTAATCCTATCCTAAGGCGACGGCGGTGGACTACATGGTCAGTGATTGGGAAACTGACTGAGGGGAAGCGAGATGGGCCGGGAGGAGATTTGGCCTGTGAGGCTGGATGGATTAAATAGGTATTTTCAAATTAAGAAAATCTGGAAGATAAAAATAAAGCAAGGAAAATACCAAATACTCCAGGAAATCCACGAAGAATCAGTGAGGCATATTATAATATGCTGAAACCAAATAAAGTACATACAACTTACGTTGAAGTATAATTTAATCATACTGAACACAAAAGACTATGAAATTCCCATTTGAGCTTTAATTAATTGGAGAAAATCTACAGAAATTTTCTAGCCTAGTTTTTGATAAAATATATTCAAAAAACCCAAACTTGTCATGTTACGAGTTACTGGCCTTATTTGATTCCCACGCTGAAAATGTGCATCCATAAAGAAGTATAATTTCCACCCGCTTTACAAAACAGCTTGTCCTCGAGCTAGAAATTTGGATAATCCTGCACCGTCATCCGTAAAAGTCTCCATTAAGTCGATTGCCACCGCGCTAGACTTTGACTTATAATGCTATTTCTTAGAAAATCATGATGAGAATCCTGCATTTTCAGCATGGTATCATTCTTATCAGTTTTTTGTCATCAAAGAGAGAACCATATCTTTGTTCTTGCAGACTTGTGGGCTGAATCTCATTGCTTGGCTTGATTATTTCCGGGAAATTCTCTGCTATAATTTGATGACATCATCTGAACATTTCCTTGTCCTGCAGCTTGTAAAACTACCTCGATCGCCCACTGTTGATGATATTCTAACGAAGTATTTGGAGTATCGGGTAAAGAAGGACAGCAAGTCAGTAATCTATGTTATGTATCTTGTTTATTAGCCTCTCTTTTTTATGGTCACATTTGTATTCTGTGACTAATACAAGTAGTTTACTAGAATTGTGAACTTACTATTTTTTTTCTTATTATGCAACGGCTTGACTGCATAATGCTGAAGCATCATAGTGCCATTTTAATTACTGTCAGGGAAAACAGCTCCATGCGAAATTCAGATAAAAGTTAAAAACTGGCAGATGTACAAGACACACAGACCTGCTTTTTGTTTGTTTGTGTGGAAAAAAATATTGAATTCTCTTAGGTCAAGATTGAATTCAAGCTTTCCCTGATTTCAGATGGTTTCTTCCAGCAATATAGCAAAAACGTTTGGTCTGATTAGTTCTGATGGCAGTTATAGCTTGCATATGCAAGGCACAAAGACCTGTTTTTGTTTGTTTGTGTGAGAAAAATGACATCTTATGTTGAGATTGAACCATGGATTTCGAGTCGCTCGACTAGTCGCGACTAGTCGACGACTAGTCTATGAGTCGCAAAAATATGGTCGACTCAGCTTAGTGTCGACTCGCGAATCTGAGTCGCGACTAGTCACAACACAGGCTCGACTTCTTCCGAGTCGCTGCTCCAGAGCGACTCGCATGAGTCGCGACTCGAAAACCATGGATTGAACTCAAGCCTTTCATAACTTCAGGTGGCTTCTTCCAGCAATATTACCAAAAACAATTCGTTTTTTTATTTGTAGCGGGGTCTGTAATTTTCTTAAATGAATTACTATTTCTTCACTACTGTATGCTTGTTGGGCCTGTCATGGGCTTGGGATGATTTGTTGCAGCCAGGATACTAACAATTCATATCAGGCTTGCTGAAACTTATCCCATCTGCACAGATTTAATGTCAGCTGTACTATGGGCTTATAGTTTAGCTGATGTGCCTTGCGCCCCCTACTAGTGATCGTTATTACAATGCAGCAGATTATTTATGTGCCAATTCTTTTAGGCGTACAAATATGGCAGAAAGAAAAAAAAACATCAATGGCCTTCTAACCTTACTGGATCAAGTCTGCTAATTCGCCATCAGGGTGGGGAAGTTCCCAACAACTTAAGCTAATGAAGAACAGTTGTTTTATTTATTCGGTTGGCTGTCTAAATGTTGCAAATTCTGTTCTTGTGCAATAGTGTTGTAATTTTGACCCCAAGCTACCTGTGTCATTTGTCAAGCATTGTTTTCTCCATTAAAGTTACCTTTTGTTTTGAAGGATAAGTGACTCTTGTGCTGAGGTAACAAAAGGATTACGCTGTTACTTCGATAAAGCATTGCCTGCCATGCTTTTATACAAGAAAGAGCAAAAGCAGTATAAGGAAGAAATTAAAGGTGACGTTTCACCCTCGACTGTATATGGAGCTGAGCATCTACTACGTCTGTTTGGTATGTCCAAATTTTCCACTACAGGAGCTGTCTTATGTCTTCGATTTTTCCTTTCATATAGTTCCCCAGTGGCTCAGTTCGAAGTGATCATAAGAGCTTTGGAAAATGACATTCGATCTTATCTTATTACTTTATTTGACTTTCCTTGATCCACTGTCAGTCAGTCAGTTGTAGCAGTATCTATCACCCTTGGTTTGTTGTTTAAACTGATAAGATGCTTACTCATGGAGGCATTATAATTTTAGTCTTCCTATAAAGCTCGGTGCACAATTTCTTGTCTTCCAAAGGAACTCTAACCCAGTTTGGTCCTCTTTCTGCAAGGCACCCCAAAACTGAAATAAAAAAAAACTGGCATGTTTGCTTGGAAGCAAACCATGTTTCTTGCCTTGCAAAGGGGGCTGAAAACGGCGGCCATGCACCACTAGCTTTCTACTTTTCTGGGGAAACTTGTTTGCCAAGTACATTATATGTTTCTGAACTGATCTGGGATAGTTGTTGATACCTCAGAAAGCACATTGCTTGTGTTTTGATTAGTTTAGTAGGATTGGTAACTTGATTAGGTCAATATCGTTTTTCTGATTGTCTTTACCACTTTACAGTGAAACTACCAGAGCTACTTTCTTCTGTGAACATGGAAGAAGATGCACTCAACAAACTGCAGCAGAAATTACTGGACATTCTCAAGTAAGCAACTCTTGATTAAATTGTCAGCATATGCTTGATTCTCAGTTGAGGCCAAACTGATCCGCTTCGTATCGACCAAATTGTCAGGTTTCTGCAGAAGAACCAAGTTCATTTCTTCCTTTCTGCGTACGACGGCGATTCCAAAGGCGCCGACGGGGCAAAAGGCAAATAGAAGCAAACGTTGGTATCTGTATGTCGGATGCGCCATCCACTGCTGGATTTGTGCTGCGTAGCTCACACCTCATAGTCTGGTTGTTGCTTGGATGTGGATGTTTTGTGGGATGTGTGACCCCTGACCGCTGATCGCCGCTGCTCTGCTTGCTAACGACAAGTTCATGTAGCTGACCTGTCCAACATCACTGTTGGCCGGCGTACAAAATCCTTGCGTCTGTGTGGTGCCCCTGGGACTGACCTGCATCAGTTAACTAGTGTACATTTGCAGAATCTCTCTGTTTTCTTGCGAACTCTGAATAATTTCCTTCTTTGAACGACACCAAATTGCGAGTGCCGCCTCCATTCCCGTGTGCGGATCGTTTTTCGTTAGGACAAGGTCTGGCCCAAGAATTACTTATGTGGTTTCTATGGCATGATTGCTATCGCTAGATATGTTTTCTGACACTAGTGTAATGTAAGATGTTTTTTGACACTAGTGTAGTGTAGTGTCAAAAAACGTTTGACGTTATAGGACGGAGGGAGTAGATGATACAAACGGGAATGGAGGCATACAAATTTGGGTTCCTCTTTCAAATTGGGTGCAGTTGTTTTTCTGGATTTTTGTTTCCCTTGCGCCTCAGGCTGCAAGTGGACGCGGGCTCCCCGCGGTGCCCACGTAAAAGCCCACGTAATTTGTGTTCGTGGACCCCATAGATAGAGCAACTGGATATGTGGGATACGTGGGTTTGTCCTGCGACGTCCGCGAGCCCACTTCCTTCTCACTTCCTCAAATCAGGGCCCGCCGCCATGTAGCTCTGCCATGACCACAACGCCTTCTTCCAACTCCGCCACGGACGCCGCCACAGCGTCGTCGTCGTCCGATTCTGTCATGGTCGTCCCACTCCGCCATGGATGCCGCCACAACATTGCGGCCCAGCTCCGCCATGGACGACGCATCTTTGCCATCATCACGATCTTGGAAAAAGCCTCGCGTTTGTATGGTGCCATCCGCAAGCAGCGACACACATCCATCTCTCTCGTTGATCAGTCATTTACTCATTCTTTGCCTGTCCATCCGTTTTCCACAGCCGTGTGGGCAGCGACAGCTTGTACATCAGATCCATGTTTTGACGGTGCACGATGTCCAGCTTCAGGTAACTTACTCATGCTTGCCGGCACCAGAAGTCCTCGTGTTCTACTATCACTATTCAGTATGCATGAACATGAACAGTTGAGTATTTCTATATGCTGCCTGATGTGCTTGTACGCGCTTGTACTCCGCTGTTATTTGAGTGCAGGAACATTCACTTTCAGTCATGTTGTTGGATGTGGGTTACCCGCTAAACCCACTTATCCCGTGTAAAAATATGCGGGCAGATGCGGACTTTCCACTTATGCTATGCGACAGATGTTGGGCGGATGCGGGCTTCCCGCAGACAGTCCCACTTGCAGCCTGACTTGCGCCTGCTTTGGGAAATGGTACATAGCTATATTTCAAAATTTGTATTTTGAATGCTTTTAAAATGTGGAACGGCTTACAAATACTTTGGCAACTCATGTGTGAAGAGCCCAAGTATAGGGTTTCCGGCTAGGGACGTGGAGCATTTGAGCTCGAGCTCAAATGAGCCAGCATGAACAGTAAAATAAAAAAACTCAAAAATTTCTGATTTTGTTTTGTGGTGAACTTTGACAAATGTTCTAAGTGCTTGCAAATTTTCATCATGAGATCACATTTGTAGAAGGCGCGACAAAACAAAAACAAAACGATGCTCTCGAAATGCTACTTTCAAAAGCATTTTGAAGCATCGATTTTTTTTTGCCACGCCTTCCATGAATATTATCTCAAACACTTAGAACATTTGTCAAAGTGTACCGCATTTTTTAAAGTTTTTTTGATTTTTTTAAATTTACTGTTCATCTGAGCTCAAAAGGTGCTTTCTTCTTTCACTTGCTGTTACTTGCTTAACTCTGGGATACTTATGTGTTCTGGTGCGGGTGCTGCGGTGGGGTGCCTGCACTTGCACTTGTTCCTGATAAATACCCGAGCCCGTGTGGGCGAAGGATGTGTCATGTCCTTTTCAATGAAATGAAGTTTGGATTGGAGGCGAATAGCCCCCTCGGTTGGGAAAATAAGTGATGCAGCCCGTTTTGCCCACAGCGGCAATCCAGCCTGTCTGTGCATCATAACAGAGGGATTTGTATTCAATGTGTTTCCATAGTAAATTGAGCCGTGTACTCGTCTTCTTCTTTTGTCTCGTGTGAAACTTGACCACAGCTACTTTCTTCATCTAGGTGAATAAGTCATCTTAGGTTGTGCACCGTGACCAACGAGAAGGGGAAAACAAAAGAACTTAATGTTTATTTGCTAATTAAAGACTAGCCACAATGGTGAGTAACATACACTAGTAACATACACATATCACTAGACTATATTACTACTTTCATAGTGGGTAGTAACATAAGTGTAGTAACATGCAAAGCTTCATTTATTAGGTTATAGACTCATGTTGCATTGGGACATGCGATGTTACAGTAACTAGCTAAGTCACTATAACTATCTCTCTCCTCATTAACTCACTGCCACATAAGCAAAATTGTTGAGTTGGACTCGATGTTACTGCTGAAGTTAATTACTCCCACTGTGGCTAGTCTAAGAGCACAACATGCAATGAACTAACCACTGCATGTCGTGTTTGGTAGTCTCAAGTCTTTAAAAGCATGTACACCCCACATCTCTTATTGGTCGATATGTCAAAAAACAAGAAACGAGGTAGAAGATAATGCACCGCGTCTAAGTGTTTTGGGATTATTTGATTTTCGTAAGATGACTTACACATTTAGATAGAGGGAGTAAGTTTTTTTTTTTTGAGGGATTGATCACAGCTAGGTTGAGTGAGCCGCGTGGAGTAGTGCAGAATAGCGAGAGGGGAGCTTCCACGTCCAACTCCTAACATATTTGTATTGTTTCCCTAAAACAAACATATTCGTATTGTCAACGGCTTAATATAGTACTTCTCCCTTTCTTTTTACTAAGGCCATGTCAAATGCTCACCCCTAAAACGGAATCGTATCCGTCCGTGAATGCGTCCGTGAACAGTGATACGGGAGCCGGTCATTCAACCAAGTCTGCATACATTCCAAATGGTTCTGGACAAACCGGGGATCATGCAATCCAGATGATTTTCATTAAATCGTACCACATTCATTACATTTTCAACACATTTCATTAAACAAAAGCATCCGTAAGTTAATTTAGTCTAAATCTTCATCGGTGTCTGTGCTCCCAGTGGTTGTGTGCCCCGGAAAGTGAAGCTGCAGGTCACCGGAGAGGAAGAGTTAGACATGGGACATGGATGGCCCACATGGAACACGAGGTGCCGCCGTCCACATCGGTGGAGGTGAGGTCAACCATGGACGTGGACATGCCAGCCTTGTGGTCGCAGCGATGCCAATGGCACGATGCAGGTGTTCCCTTCCGCGACCGCTTGCGTGTCCGCCAGCGCCATGCAAGCGCTACACGCGGCCTCGTAGAGCGCCGCTGCTCCTCGATGAAGTTCGGGTTCTCCGCAGCCATGGCCGTCAGGCCCTCCGCCAGCAGGTGATGGATGAGGAGAGCGAGGTTGTACACTGCTCCTCTTATGTCTGCTGGAACATTGGCACCGGCCGCGGCACCAAAAACCAATGTGCACTGTATGTTTTGACAGAGAGAGTATCATATAAACGATGCATTACTATAGAATAATTATGTGAAATGAAGTGTTGTACTCCAGTATGAAGTGTACCCATACCCATTATGTTGTGCCTACAGTCAACATGGCTTAGCGATTTGCGCTTTACTGTACTCCCTCCGTTTTTATTTACTCTGTATATTAGAGTTGACTGGAGTCAAACTTTGTAAAGTTTGACCAAGTATATAAAAAACAATATAGACATTTATCATAATAAATCTATACGATGTGAAAGTACATTCAATAATAAATCTAATGTTGTTGATTTGTTATTATATATCTTAATATTTTTGTTTATAAACTTGATCAAAGTTTGTAAAGCTTGACTTTGACCAAAGCTAATATGCGAACTAAATAAAAACGGAAGGAGTATGAAGTGTATTCAATGTGGCATTCATGGTAAATTGAGAGCTTCCATGTGGATTCCTAACATATTCGTACTGTCAACGGTTCCAAGCTGTTTCGTCTACGTTCGTGTGTTTTTGGATAGGATCTTTTGGATCTATGTTATTCTTCATCGGCGGCGGTTGCTGTTCGGGTGCGCTGGTCTTATTGGGACTTAGTACAACGACTTTTTGACGGTCTACTACAACAAGTTGTGCCCGACTTTAACGAGGAAGGGGCGATGACGGCGGCGCCCTTTGACTCGCTTCAGTTCTTGTAATCGTCACTATGTGGTCTACGGATCTGTATGTAATTCCCATTATTTCTGGTATCCATTATACTGATATGCTCGAAAATGAATAGAAGAAAAGTTTCTTAAAAAAATATTGTCTAAACGTCTTTTAAACGGAAAAACTAACGCCCACACATGTGGGCGTTTGCACATCGCCCACACGCCTCGATCACCACTCATTTTGCCACGTATGAATAGATGACATCAGCGGAAATCTTTTTGGTTTTCGGCTTAAAAATATTTTATCTCCTAATTAAAAAGGCGAATTAAAAATTCATTTTCATCATTAAATCCGTCTCGACGAGATCTTCAAAATTAGACCCCATGTTGATATGTTTCGACGAAACTTTTTTTGGCCAAAAGTTGCCATGATGTTTACACTGTAGTTGCCATGGTACTTAAACTAAAGTTGCCATGTGACAATTTTAGTTTGTAGATCATGGCAATTTTAGTTTTTGATGATGGCAATTCCAGTATTTTGACCATGAAAATATTTTTTTGCATGAACCATGGCAATTTTAAGTGCATGTATCATGGCAATTTTAGTTTATGGTGCATGACAAGTCTAGTTTCTTAATTCTCTGTTTTATAATATGTCAAAATTTACTTTTTAATATAGAAGAAAATAGCTGAAACATAACAATGCAACTTTAGTGTAAACATCATGGCAATTCATGTGCAATAGACATGACAACTTTTAACAAAAAAAATTTCGCCGAAATATATTGATATGAGATCTAGTTTCGAAGATCTCGTCGCGAGGGATTTATTGGTGATAACGGATCTTCAATCGGAATTTTCATTTAAGAGATAAAACATTTTAAAAACTGAAAATCCAAAAAATTTTCCACATGCATACATGCGGTGACATGGCGTAGTCTGTATGTTATAGAGCGTGTGGACGAGTTTGGCTCCCACCATACGTGTGGGCGTTTTTTTTGCATGGTAATACGTGTCTCATTCATATCATAAATAACAAAGTATAAGTCACGTAAAAACCGACAAGACAAAACTGAAAAGATAGTAGAACATCTCTGAGCTTGACACCAACGCCCGTCACCTGCCTCCGGCACCACCATAGCAGCCACTGAAGAAAAGAATGACGAATCACCACCTCACCCGAGCTCGACGCGGCTCCATCGTTGATTTGCAGCTTTGCGGACCTCCAAGGTGGCTCACCAAAAGTGAAGCCTTTGCCGTTGAACGAATCAGACCGGGGCAACACCCCGGACACGCCATCGAACTCCAGATCTGGCACCCCACCACGACTAAGACGCCGAAGGAGGAAACCATACCTGTCATCCACGAACCACGAGCCCATCAGATGTTCCGTCTTCCAGATGTCGTCGATGCAGACCACAATCTGCATCCGCTCCTGGACTACCTCCCAAGCTCCACGCCGATGCTGGAGCAAACGCCGTTGCAACGGCGGAGCCCGAGGACACAGGTCCACCTCGAGGATGCCGCCGCCGCCACGCCATCCTTGCTTGAACAGACTGGTTTTCAAATCCATCCCCAACCATAGAACCGATGGCCTTGTCAGGGAAGGATCCAAAAAATATTTATTCAGCATCGTCATTGTCGTCACCGAAGCAAAGACGATGAACAACCTAAAAACCTAAACTATGAGGAAGTAAAATCAATCCACGCGCGTGGATTCGGCGGCCCCCTCGCCACCGATGACCGAGGTCGCCGGCGGAGGGGAGCCGCCGAAGAACGGCGGTGGAAGATCGGCCTCTCCTGGCGGCGGCTAGGGTTGCAGCCGCCAGGGAGAGGAAAACGTATCGCTCCCTGCTCACGGCGTCCGATCATACGTGTGGGCGTCAGCATTGTCCCTTTTAAAAGAGAATAGAGAGAGTAGCGGCAATATACAGTTCCACGGAAGTAAAAAATTGCAAAATATAACGATGACAGTAAACATTGGAACGATCCAACGGCACGTCTTAATTAGCGTGACAACGGCAATAGTAGGTTAACATGGTCACCAATGTGTACAGGTGAAAAGAACACTCTTGACGTGTACGTGCGGACGACACAAGAAAAAGTACATAGGGACATGCACCGATGCACGACAGCGACGCCGTGCCGGACCAGGCGCGCCGGCGTCCGTGCAGCGCCCAGGTATGGTACGTACGTACGGTGCGGCCGGGCTTAGACGACCGCCGGGAAGGGGCTGAGGCGCGGCGAGGGGCGGAGCAGCAGCGGGTGCTTGCGCGCGCACACCAGCCCGTCGGCCTCCTCCATGTCTATCTTCTTCCCGTCGATGTCGGCGGGCACGGCCCAGTCGAAGCACTGCACCAGGGCCGCCACGACGGCGGGCACGGACTGGAGCGCCAGCCCCATGCCGGGGCACCCGCGCCGGCCGCTCCCGAACGGCAGGTACTGGAAGTGCTGCCCGCGCGGGTCCAGCGCCTCGTTGCGCCCGCCGGCCAGGAACCGCTCCGGCCGGAACTCCAGCGGCGCGTCCCAGTTGGCCGGGTCGCGCGCGATGGACCACAGGTTGATGAACACCGCCGTGCCCGCCGGCACCGTGAACCCGCCGGCCGCGGTCACCACCATCTCCTCCGTCGACTGCCGGTGCGCGATCGGGGCCGCCGGGCGCAGCCGCAGCGTCTCCTTGTACGCCGCCTGCAGGTACGGGAGGCTCGCCACGTCGCCCTCGCCGGCGATCCTGTCGCGCCCCACCACCGCGTCGATCTCCGACCGCACCTTGCGGAGGCACTCCGGGTGGTTCATCAGCTCCGCCAGCATCCACTCCACCATCGCCGCCGACGTGTCGGAGCCAGCGGTCACCACGTCCTGCATAGTACATCCACGTACGTGCGTGATCGAGAAGAATTCAATAATCGCAACGGCACGAAGAAGAAAATTAATTAAAAGCTTTGGTCTTACGATGACGAAGGCTTTGATCTTCTTCCTGGTGAGCTTCACCTCCGCCGCCGCGTCGTCCTCCAACTTGTCCAGCAGGATGTCGAGCAAGTCCTTGCTGCTCTCCGTCGTCGTTCCCGTGGCCGTCTTCTTCTCCGGCGTCTCTCCTTCTCCTCCACCACGCATCCTCCTGGCCTCTCGGGCCTCCTCCTTGTGCCGTATCATCTCCTCGAGCAGCGCGTCGAAGCGGCGGTGGACGTCGGCGGCCCGGCGACCGAGGCCCTGGAGGTCCCAGCCGCGGCACACGGCGATGTAATCCTCGACGTTGAACGCGCCGACGAGCTCCGCGACCGCCTTCACCAGCGCCTGCGCCTCCTCCGTGACGCTCCCGGGCACGGTGCTGGCCATCATCCTGATGATGGACGTGTTCGACAGCCGGATGAGCGCGGCGGTGAGGTCCACCGCCTCAGCACCCGACGCCTGGTGCAGCACGCTCTGCAGCAGGGACACGAGGCCGGCGCGGCGGACGGGGCGGAGCTGCTCGACGGTGCGGGGGCCGAGGAGCTCGGACATGCAGAGGCGCTTCATGGAGCGCCAGTGCGGGCCGTAGGGCGCGAAGGCGAAGCCGTCGTCGCCGTACGCGAACTGGCGCGCCACGGCCGTGAGCGGCCGCTCCGAGATCTTGCCCTCGTGGGTCCGGATGAACTCGGCGGCGACGCCGGCCGAGCTGGCCACCACGCAGTGGGTGGAGCCGAGCCGGATGTGCATAAGCGGGCCCAGCCTGGCCGCCAGGTCGTGGAAGGTGCGGTGCACCGGCGGGCGCACCAGGTGCAGGTGCCCGATCACCGGGAAACCCCGCGGGCTCGGCGGCAGCCGCGGCTTCCGTCCCCCGCCTCTGCTCACGGCGGCGATCATAAGGACCGCGGTGGCGAGCGCGGCCGCGAGGAGGGAGGCTGTCACTGGGTCCTGCGTCAGCTGCCGAAGAAGAAGCAGCGCCGGCTGCTCCATGCTGGACGCCATTGCCATTGCCACCACGGCACCACCTGCTACCTCCGGGTTACACGCACGTACTGCTGTGCTTTTATATAGACGGCAAATGCAATTAACAAGCTAGCTGCCGAGCTCGATTGGACTCGTTGGTAGGTAAACGTATGGATCACCATGATCTATCGGCAAGCTTCGGTAGGATCGATCGTATTCATTTCCTACTGTGCAGAAAAGTCTCGGAGTGAGAAGTCGAATAGTTTTTCTGTCAGTTTTGTTAAAGCTGTCATAAGTATTGCACGTCTAAACCCTATACCACAGATATAGCATAGACTAGATTCGTGTGGATATTTTCTCTCTCTCTTTTATGCTTGATTATGTTGCTTAGATCATGTGCAATTACTACACATACCCTTTTTTGGTTGGAAGTTTAAAGTTCCTTGTTGAAAGCTCAACAGTATTGCTAAGTCGACTTGTTTGCTAAGTCTAGTTTGTGCTATATCTGTGAGATTTTACATTGACATCCGTGCAAAATTTTCTTTTCGATTTTCCCTTTTTCTCTTTTGCATGTTACTAGCTTGGTCTTGGTTTATTGACCCCTTTCGTATTTTGTGTCTGAATTTAATTAACGAAATGCTAATGCATGTCACATAAAATAGTATCATTGAAAACTATGTGTACATACGAATCCAAGGATATAATTTTTATGATATGCTTTGACATCTTGTCAGTTAAATCGATGGCCAAATTATGACACAAAATACGAAGTGGGCCAAATTATGACACTTAACTAGACGTGATTAAATCTCAGTCGCTTGAGTCTTAGCCACACCCAAAGCTCAAACATTGGCATCAGGAGTTTGAACGTTACAAGTAGAATGTTCGTAGTTCCTCATTTGAAAATTCGGCACGTCTTCTATGTTGAAAAGTGCATTGTTTTGTAAAAGAAAAAAACTCTAGGCACCTAGTTGAGAGATTGCGCGGAAAGTTTGTGTCAACGTGAAGTCCATTACTAGTGTCCCCGCCCCTCCGCTAGCCTAGCCCCACCGACGGCCACTTTGGCCCCGGCGTCCACCCAGCTGCCGTCAACCCCTGCTCCATGGCCTCGCGCTCGCCCTCTCCCACGGCGGGTAGCTCTCGCGAGTTCCGCTGGAAGGACTCTAGCCCGCCGCCTTCCAACCAGTCCCATGCCAGCCACCGCTCCTTCCAGGAGGCCCTCTGCGGGGCGAGCGGCGGTCGCCACCGTCGTCGCTTGCCCCACGCCCAGCCCCCCGCTCCGAGATCCACCGCGTGTCTCCGGTGGAGGAGGTGGGTTGGGAGGCCGACGTGGATGGTGCTGGCTGGACCATGGCCCGCGGGCGTCACGACCATCGTCCTCGACCGTGTCGCCCTGGCTGGTGCTCCGACGTGAACCCCCGTCTTTCTGCCCCACCCCTGCACAAGGATGAGTGCCCCAGATGCCTTGGCCAGGGGCACCCGCGCTTCGAGTGTCATCACGACGTTCGTTGCGTCGATGCCGCTTCTTTGGCCACATCGCCAGCGACTGCACGAACCCGCATGCTGCTCCCCCCTCTTGCTCGCCTCCAGCCAATCAGCCGCAACCAGTCTCCCATGGGTCCTCCTCAGGCGTGGCGGCCTCCGGGATGCGATCTGAACCATCCCCGCCGTCGTCCTCCAACAGCGCCTCCCTAGGGATCTCGCTGGCGCCCTCCCCTTCGCCGGTTCCCTTGGCTCCGCCGTCCTCTAGCCATGTTGTTGCTTTGTCCTCCCGTGTGGTGTCGGCGATGTCTGGTCAACCGTCGCTCCGTCCGGCAAGCGCCATCCGCTACCTTCCGAGGACCCTCGAGCTCGAGGCAGCTGAGGATGCCCTGCGCTTTGAGCTTGTCGCACTCGTGGCTGGTAACCGTGTCAACATCTCTGCTGACGAGGTCACGGTGGCACTCCGTGAGCAGGTCGGCCTGCCCGTGCATGAGTTCTCCGTTCACCGCCACCCCGAGTGATTTCTCCTTCACTTCCGTTCTATGGCCTCACGCACCCGCGTCGCAGCGACATCGACGCATACACCTCGCTTCCACCTCCTCTTCTAACCTTGGAGCCACCTCGCCGGCGGTAAGCCTATTTTTGTGTTGTTCCGGGTCCGCATAGTGATGCATGGTATACCTGAGCATGCTTGGCTGCGTTCTACTGCCGATATGCTTCTGGCCCCCTTCTGTCTCACCGAAGACCTTGTCTCTGATACATCTCCATCGTATCTACTTTTTCAAACTCTTTTGCCCTTGTTTTGGACTCTAATTTGCATGATTTGAATGAAACTAACCCGGGCTGACGCTGTTTTCAGCAGAATTGCCTTGGTGTTATTTTTGTGCAAAAATAAAAGTTCTCAGAATGACCTGAAAATCCATGTAGAATATTTTTGGAATAAATAAAAAATATTGGCAAAAGAATCAATCAAGGGGGACCCACCTGTTGTCCACAAGGGTGGAGGGTGCGCACTTGCCTTGTGGGTCCCGTAGACCTCCACCGACCATAACTCCAACTCCATATATTCACATTCGGGGAGAAAAAAATCAGAGAGACGGATTCATCATGTTTTATGATACGGAGCCGCCGCCACCTCCTGTTCTCAATGAGAGAGCAGATCTGGAGTCCGTTCGGGGCTCCGAAGAGGGGAAATCATCATCGTCGTCATCATCAACCATCCTCCATCACCAATTTCATGATGCTCACCGCCGTGCGTGAGTAATTCCATCGTAGGCTTGCTGGACGGTGATGGGTTGGATGAGATTTATCATATAATCGAGTTATTTTTGTTAGGGTTTGATCCCTAGTATCCATTATGTTATGAGATTGATGTTGCTATGACTTTGCTATGCTTAATGCTTGTCACTAGGGCCCGAGTGCCATGATTTCAGATCTGAACCTATTATGTTTCCATGAATATATTTGTGTTCTTGATCCTATCTTGCAAGTTGTAGACACCTATTACGAGTTATGATCTGCATACCCCAAGGTGACAATAATTGGGATTCTTTCCGGTGATTACAGTAGTTTGAGGAGTTCATGTATTCACTAAGTGCTAATGCTTTGGTCTGGTTCTCTATTAAAAGGAGGCCTTAATATCCCTTAGTTTCCATTAAGGACCCCGCTGCCACGGGAGGTTAGGACAAAAGATGTCATGCAAGTTCTTTTCCATAAGAATGTATGACTATATTCAGAATACATGCCTACATTATATTGATGAATTGGAGCTGGTTCTATGTCACCCTAGGTTATAACTGTTGCATGATGAATGCCATCCGACATAATTATCCATCATTAATCCATTGCCTACGAGCTTTTCACATATTGATCTTTGCTATGTTACTTTACTGTTGGCACTGTTACAATCGCTACAAAACTGCTACTGTTACTTTTATCACCGTTACCGTTACTTCCATACTACTTTTTTACTAAATATTTTGCTGCAGATATTAAGTCTTTCAGGTGTGGTTGAATTGACAACTCAGATGCTAATACTTGAGAATATTCTTTGGCTCCCCTTGTGTCGAATCAATAAATTTGGGTTGAATACTCTACCCTCGAAAATTGTTGCAATCCCCTATACTTGTGGGTTATCAAGACCTTTTCCTGGCGCCGTTGCCGGGGAGCATAGCTCTATTCTCTGAGTCACTTGGGATTTATATCTGTTGATCACTATGAAGAATTTGAAAGATACTAGAACCAAGATCTATCCCTCTACTACGAGGGGAGGTAAGGAACTGTCATCTAGCTCTGCACTTGATTCACCCACAATCTTGTGGGATGCTTCTCTAGTTACTTAATGCTTTGCCTGATCATCCTCTCAAGAAAAATGAAATACTTGATATATTTTATAATGGACTAACCGATGCTTCTAGGGACCACCTAGATAGTTGTGTTGGTTGTGTTTTGAGGGAACAAACTATTGAGCAAGGTAAATTACTATTGAATAATATATTGAGTAATGATAATGATTGGACACTTCCTGAACCAACTCCTAAGCCAACTCCAAAGAAAAGAGGTATTCTATTTCTCAGTCCTGAAGATATGCAAGAGGCAAAGAAATCTATGAAAGAAAAAGGTATTAAAGCTGAAGATGTTAGGAATTTACTTCCTATTGAAGAAATACATGGTCTTGATGACCCGACACAGGTAGTAGAGGTAAATTCTCTCTATAGATGTGATGAAGGTGATATTCTTCATAACGAGTCTGCTAGTCAATGCTTGGATGAGTTTGATAATTTTATTGTTAAACAAGAAAAATTCAATGCTTATGTTAGTAGATAGTTGAAACATAATGCTTACATGCTTGACTGCTTGGGTGACTATGTGAGTAGAACTGCTAGTGATCTTAAGATTATTAGTAAGCATGCTTCCATGGTTAAAACTCAAGTAGAACAAGTACTTAAGGCACATGATGATTTGCTCAATGAGTTGAATAGTAAAAACAACGAAAATGTTGTTAGGGTTATGACTAGAGGTGGTAACACGACCCAGGAACCTTTGTATCCTGATGGCCATCCTAAGAGAGTTGAGAAGAATTCTTAGAGAATTAATACTGATGCACCTAGTCCTAGTAATAAAAAGAAAAAGAAAACCGATAGGACTTTGCATGCTTGTAGTGAACCTGTTATAGACACACCTGAGAATCCAAATGATATTTCTATTTCTGATGCTGAGACACAATCTGGTGATGAACATGAACCTAGTAATAATGTTAATGATGATGTTCATGTTGATGCTCAACCTAGTAATGATAATGATGTGGAGGTAGAACCCGCGGTTGATCTTGATAACCCACAATAAAAAAATCAACGTTATGATAAGAGAGACTTCATTGCTAGTAAACATGGTAAAGAAAGAGAACCATGGGTCCAGAAACCCATGCCCTTTCCTCCTAAGCCATCCAAGAAAAGGATGATGAGGATTTTGAGCGTTTTTTTAAATGCTTAGACCTATCTTTTTGCGTATGTGTTTGACTGGTATTCTAAAAATGTCTCCTTATGCTAAGTATATGAAAGATATTGTTACAAATAAAAGAAAGATACTGGAAGCTGAAATTTCCACCATGCTTGCTAATTACACTTTCAAGGGTGGAATACCTAAGAAACTTGGAGATCCAGGAATACCAACTATACCATGCTCCATTAAAAGAAACTATGTTAAAACTGCTTTATGTGATTTGGGAGCCGGTGTTAGTGTTATGCCTTTCTCATTATATCTTAGACTTGAATTGAATAAGTTGACACCTACTGAAATCTCTTTGCAAATGGCTGATAAATCAACTGCTATACCCATCGGTATTTGTGAGGATGTGCCTGTTGTGGTTGCAAACATTACTATCTTAACGGACTTTGTTATTCTTGATATTCTTGAGGACAATAGTATGTCGATCATCCTTGGTAGACCCTTTTTGAATACTGTAGAGGCTGTTATTGATTGCAACAAAGGCAATGTCACTTTTCATGTTAATGGTAATGAGCATACGGTACACTTCCCGAAGAAACAACCTCAAGTTCATTGTATCAATTCTATTGGAAAAATTTCAACTATTACTATTGGAGGTTTTGAGTTCCCTCTCCCTACTGTCAAAAACAAATATGATATTCTTATTGTTGGGGACATGCATATCCCCATTGAGGTAACTTAGTGTTATTCGAAAATTCTCCGGTTTCATGTTATTCAAAAGAAGTTTGTTAATAAGACTTGATCAACCTTGTTAATGGATTCCCTTTGATGAGCATGAGATGGATGAATTTAGAAAGCACAAGTTTATGTACCCACCTTTTACTTTCTATTATTTAGATTAAATAAAGCAAAAATAGTATTATCAATCTATTTTCTGAATTATCCATGCAATAAAAAATGTCTCAAAAATAAAAGTTCTCCAAATGCCCAGAAAATTTAGTATGATTTTTTATAGAATATTTTAGAATTTCTCGCACTGAGAATGCACCAGAATGCAACTGTTGCTTTGGCAGTTCGGATTGTACGGATGGACTTCACGAGTTGACCGAAAATAAAGACCACTCTTTACGGTCCTCTTGCAATCAATTAGGTTGCATAATTTGTTCGTCTCTTCAACGCCGAAACAAACTAGTTCGGTACATATTTTATTTAGACGCGATCAGATAATAGACCGGGGGCTCGATTTAAAACTCGCCCCAAGCATCACCCCGGCACTAGTTTTTACTTCATGTGCTTGGTGTGTTGGATATTGCAATATATGAATTGGTTTCAAATTATGTCTTGTGTCAATAGTTGGGTTACCCGGCTCCTGTGCTTACCCTCTTACGTTCCGCATGTTCGGCCAGGAGGGTAAAGGGAGAACCGCTGCGATTGTACTTCCAGCTTGCATGATTAAGTACCTCAGTGGAGAAAGCCGAAAACTGACAGTCATAATAAGAGAGAACTGGGTGATGATCCGATGACAAGTGTTAAACTACAAATCAATGGAGGTTATGCCGTGTTATATGGAGGGTTTGTCTTTATACAAACCATGTGATGAAGGTATATACGTCGGCTCGTCCGAACATCACAAAGCACTGGGGGCTGGTCACTAGCCCCCATAGTCAAGCTCCTATGGCTAAGTGAAAGCACTAAAACCGCATAGTCTGATTGCCTTGTTTCCCCCGCACACTACCGCATTCGGGCACCAAGACGTCGACTAAGGGTCACAGTGCGGAGGTCGAAACACCCCTTGTTGCATCTACATTGGAGCTAAAGCCGACGACTGGTAATTTCTAGATTAAAATGGCCGCACAGGAGTCAAAATAAATAAAAACAGACAAAATATGATAAACCATACAAACCAACCACATTATAAATAAAAGAGTTCAAATTGTCATCTCGCACATGATAGTATACTCGCTCATAAATCACATCTTTCGAACACTGTGCCTTTGTCGCCCGAGCACCGTCCATCACAACGGGAAAATATTGTCCAGGGTGCCTATGCTCCTTCCCTAGGGGCAGGGGTCCAGTGGCCATCTCGACCGGCTTGATCTTAGGCCAATGCACCATTGTGTTCATGAAATTCATTCAAGCCCCTTCAATGCATAATGACAGTTTCGGGACGTCGATCCGGCGTGCGGAGTCGCACCGCTTCTGCACCAGGCCAAGGTAGCTGATCGGTATCGGTTCGGAAGGCCATAGCCGGACACAAAGGTCCTTCATGGCCGGCTCCGCCATCCGATGTAACTCCATCAACTACTTCATTTGATTACTTAGAAGGGGACGGTGTTCGGGCGCCTGGAGCTGCGCCCAGAACAGCCTGTGCTCGGCATCGCCCTCCCGAGCTGCAAAGTGCCTTGACATATCCACCGGACTCCTCGGAAGATCCGCAAACGTGCCTAAGGAACACCACACTCGTGTGAGCAAAGCGAACCTGTGACCGTCAAAGACACTCTGCAGTAAGTATGGCTTGCCATCCGCAATCAGCTTCACTTGGCGGAATTCCTCTCGGGCGCCCCGCGTCTACGTCCTTGCCTCCTAGATCTCCAACTTCATGAAGGATAGCTTGGTGGCTTGACCCTTATTTTTCTGCTCAAGGTCCTCACATTTAGTGACGGCATCCTTGAGCTCATGTTGCACCTTGGCCACTCTAGCCTCGTGCTTTTCGCTGACGGTTTTCACCATCGATAGTTCAGCGGCCGCTCACTCGGCCGTTGCCTTCTTCGGCGGCCTCTTGCTTCACCTTTTTCATCTCAGCCTTGAGGTTCTCGACCTCCACGGCAATAGCTGCAGTAATAATCAGCACTACAAAAAAAATACACTTCCGTGATGATACGTGTTTATCACAGTAGGTCGCGTTTTTTTGTCTTGCATGTATATCCATGATGATTTTATGACAGAATCAAGATAGTCATACCTGTTGTCATAGAAGTGTTCCATGACATTACCAAAATTATCATCACGGAAGTGTCCACTTCCATGACGATAAATCACGCGTCACAAAAATGCTTTCGTCAAGGGTGACCGACACGTGTCATTCCCCGTAACGGAATGCCATTAAGCGGGTCCGGTTTTGGATCCGATAACCCGTTAACAACCCCGACCAATGGGGATTTTCCATGTGTAAAATCATCATTGGCTAGAGGAAACACGTCTCGGCTCACCGTTGGGACAGATGTCATCCACTCATTGGACAGAAGGCGCCTATGATACGTCGACACATGGCACGTCCCAACAGAGGCCCATTCCTGTGAAAAGGCCGGCCTATTTGACTTGGTCAAAAGGTGGCAGGCCGGGCCATGGAAAACCTGTTAACGACCTATTCGCATATAGCCCATTTACAACCCGCTAACCCAGTGCCCATTACGACCTATCCAAATTAGGCCCAATAGTGTCATCTGGCCGTCCAATATGATTCCAGCCCGTTTTAACTTCTGGCCCATGTATGGCCCATGACATCTTTCAGCCCATATAAGCCCCTTTGTAACTCTTGGCCCATTAACTGCTCGTGGTGAAACTGGCCTGTAATGAACAGTTTATCACTTTATACCCATTAACGGCCCGTGGTGAAACTGGCCCGTAATGAATAGTGTATCACTTTATACCCATTAATGGCCCGTTATTCCGTTGGGCCGTTTCCAGCCCATGTTATCTTTCGGCCTTCTCAGGGCCCATTTATTCTTGGGCTCATTTCCAGCATTCATTTACTTACGGCCCGTTACTGTCATTTTCTGCTTGTGGGCCAAATTCAGCCCGAGGTTACAGTCGGCCCGTTTATGGCCCGTTAATACATTGGGTCGTTTTCATAGCATCATCAAATACGGCCGATTAACGACGGCCCATTATGGTTGGCCCATGTACGGACGGTTCAACCTCTAGCCCGTTTACGGCCATAATGCGGTTTATTATTGGCCCATGTTTGGCCAACCGATCATACGACCCGTAGAAGGCCCATTGATGATACGGCCCGTAGAAGGCCCATTGTGTCAATGACCCGTATAAGGCCCATTGTTTCTATGACCCATAGAAGGCCCATTGTTTCTATGGCCCGTAGGAGGGCTGTGGTAACTACAGTAAATATGTAGCCCATGGTTATTGTGGCCTAGTTTTACAAAATAGGTTATTGCGGCCACTAGCAAACCGCGGAAAAAGAACTGCACTGACTACAAGCAAAGAAATAAACAAGACAATAAAGAAATAAATAAGCAAGCAACTTACGCTAGGCTATCACGGCTATTACACATATTACATCCACTGGGCATTAAAGTTCGCCACCAGTGCAAATATAGGGAACAAAGCAGCATATAAACGCCGCAGCAAAACAAGTCCAGAACTGAAACCACTTCAGAAGAGCTCAAGAAACAATATCTTGGGTACCCATAATGCTGGCAAGATGCTTAGCAAGCTTATTAACTTTCTCTTGTTTGGCGCTTAAATCCTCCAGCACTTGCTGTTGCACCAGAAAGTATGCATCTGAATTCTGCAGGGACTTCCTCAGTCCTTCGGCTTCGTGTCGCATAACATCTGATTGATGTCTTTCAACTTGAAGAAGAGACTCAAGAAGCCGAACTGATTCAGGCAACGAGTTTGAAGAGCTGGTGCCAACAGTAGTAGCCAGTAACTCAAACACTACATGAAGACAAGTCTTTGGGGTTGTCTCAGTGTCTTCAATATAGTTTTTATCAGTTTTGTCGGCGTTCTGGGAACGGGGGTCCCCAGACTTGCCTGCCTGCGGCCTGCGGCGTGGCTCAAGGGGCGGCCCAGAACGGCCCATCTTCATCAGCACGAGCTCAAGACCCTCGCGAGGGGCCAAGCCTCGCGGGGTGGACGACAGGGAGCTTCCTCAGGCACGGCCTCATCAGGCTGGCTCGCGAGGAGGCGGAGAGATCAAGGCGGGGTACCTCACGAGGTGCCCATGACGCAAGCCATGACGACCAAGGGCGCCAGGCGGGTGCCAGCCCGCACAGTGTCCTCCTTTCCTCTTTGGTGCAAAGGGAGCAAGCGCAGGCGAGAGCATCAAGCAAAGGCATCCGTTTCGGTGCAACAAGACCAAGACCGTCGCAACGGCAGGAAGGAAGTCATTGTGGAGCCCAAGCCGGCGTCACCACCAGAGCCTTTGGCAGGCGAGGACCAACTTTAGTCTGGATAAGTGTACTGGATGTTCCCCTTCAAAATGGCCAATTGTTGGCGCCCTTCCCGCTCAATATTTTGGAAGAGGCCCAGGGCCTTTGCCTATAAATAGGACTAGCCACCCACAAGGTAGAGGCATCTTGAAATCAGCAGAAAGAGCGGCTGAACTCCCCCTAGCAGTTCATCGCACCAGCCAAGAACAGACCCTCGCGAGGCTGTTCTTCCTTGTATTGTTCATCATCAGCCCAAGAGGCAATCCACCACACCACACACTAGAGTAGGATATTACACCACAATGGTGGCCCGAACTAGTATAGACCCCGTGTCTCTTGTGTTGTTCCTTTCATAGCTTAGATCCTAGCGAGGCGGCGAGGTGCATGTAGGTAGAGGGCGAGATCTCCGCGCGCACCCCAGTGTTCGAACCTAGAGGGTCTGCCGGAACCCGAAATCTGACATTTGGCGCGCCAGGTAGGGGTGCGCCGGAGCTTTCCCTTCCGCCGCCCCGCTCTCCGCCGACACCGCGACTCACCCTGTGATGAGCAGCGCACCGCCCGCTCCGGTCACCAGCGCTAGCGCGGGGGCCAGGGGGCTCCGAGCCTTGGCCCTAGCCTTGCGACAGGTGCGGTGGCCGGAGAAGTTCAAGCCGGCGGCGCCGCCGCGCTACAACGGCACAACTGATCCGCTGGTCTTCCTGCTGGCGTATGAGGAGGCCATCCTTGAAGCAGGAGGCGACGACGGGGCCATGGCTAACTGGCTTCCCATGGCCCTCACCGACGCCCCGCGCATGTGGCTGCTCCACCTGCCGGCGGCTTCCGTGGCCTCTTGGGAAGAGCTGCGCAACCTATTCCTCGCCCAGCACGCTGCGCTGGCGCCCCCGGTCATCGCGGCCCTCCTGGGCAGCTCGCAGGCGCCACCTTCAGGCCGCCGCGTCAAGCCATTCGTCCGTCAGGTCGACGCTGCCTCCACACGGCAGGGGGCTCCCTCAGGTCGGTCGGCGCCCAAGGCCGATCTGGCCTTCAGCTCGGAGGACCACCCCTCCAACTCAGCCTGCTCGGGCGCGGTCCCGATGCTGTGCACCCCCACCATCTGCCAGGTGGCCGTCACCAGGACTCTCATCGACGGCGGCGCGGGCCTCAGCATGCTCTCGATTGAAGCCTTCAGCCTCCTTCACATACCACTAGAGCGGCTTCAGCCCAGTCGGCCCTTCTTGGGCGTCGGGGGCGGGTCATCCAGCTCCCTGGGGCAAATCCGTCTCCCGGTAACCTTCGGCACCTACGAAAACTTCCGCACGGAGCTAATCGACTTCGACATCACCCCCATCGGCCTCCCATACAACGCCATCCTCGGCTATCTAGCGCTGGTCCGATTCATGGCCGCGACTCACCCAGCGTACAACCTCATGAAAATGCCTGGGAGCAGCGGCGTCCTCACCGTGTCCGGAGACACCGGTGATGCGTTGCAAGTGCTCAAGCTCGCCTTCAAGGCGGCGGCGGCGCAGCCTGCCGACTCGGACGCCCCTGAGCCCAAGGGGGCTGCGCGGGCCAAGAAGAAGCAGTTGTTCACCCAAGACAAGGCAGAAACTAAGCAGATACTGGTCGACAAGGACGGATCCACTGATGCCACCTTCACCATAGGAGCCAACCTCGAGCCCGAGAAGGAGGAGGCCCTGGTCAAGTTCCTGCACGCGAACAAGAAGGTATTCGCATGGGAGCCTGATCAGCTGGCGGGGATCCCTAGAGGCGTAATCGAGCACCACCTCAACGTGTGCCCCATGTCCGCCCCGTGAAGCACAAGGCAAGGCAGCAGTCCACGGAAAAGCAGGCTTTCATCGTCCAAGAGACCCGCAAGTTGGAAGCTGCAGGGGTCATTCGCGAGGTCTGATACCCGGATTGGTTGGCCAACCCAGTCGTTGTGCCAAAGAAAGGGGGGAAGGAACGTATGTGTGTCGACTTCACCAACCTCAACAAAGCTTGCCCGCAAGATCCGTTTCCGCTCCCCCGCATCGATCAGATCGTCGATTCCACCTCCGAGTGCGACCTGTTATGTTTCTTGGATGCCTTCTCTGGGTATCAACAGATCAAGATGGCGGTAGAAGATGTGGAAAAACGGCTTTCCTAACCCCGTGTGGGTGTACTGCTACACATGCATGCCGTTCGGGCTGCGCAACGCAGGGGCGACCTTTCAGCGGCTGATGCACATCACCTTGGGCCCGCAGCTCGGGAAGAATGTTGAGGCTTACGTCGATGATATTGTGGTGAAGTCTTGCGAGGCCAAGACCCTGATACAAGACCTCGAGGAAACCTTCGCAAGCCTCAACACTGTGAGCCTGCGGCTCAACCCAAAGAAGTGTGTGTTTGGGGTCCCCTCAGGCAAGCTCTTGGGCTTCCTCGTGTCCCACCGAGGCATCGAAGCTAACCCAGAAAAGGTCAAGGCGGTCGAGGACATGAGCCCGCCAAAGACCCTCAGAGAAATGCAGAAGCTCACTGGGCGCGTGACAGCACTAGGACGCTTCATCTCCAAGTTGGGGGAGCGAGCGCTGCCTTTCTTCCAGCTGATGAAGAAAAAGGGACCCTTTGAATGGACTGAAGAGGCTGACAAGGCATTCCAAGATCTCAAGAGGTACCTAACCAGCCCTCCGGTAATGGTGGCCCCGCGCCCTCAGGAACCCCTGGTGCTCTACCTTGCAGCCACTCCCTACTCCGCCAGCGCAGCCCTAGTGGTGGTTAGGGAGGAGCATCGGACCAAAGCCACGGCAGCTGCCCGGGTCGAGGCGAAGCATGATCAAGGAAGACCCACAGAGACCACTACCACAGCCAAGAAGGATCAGCCGCCGCAGGGGAACGCACTCGGGACGGTGGAGACCCCTCCCCCTAGCGACCAGCCGCTGGAGGCTCCCCTGTCTCAGGAGGCGCCACGGTCTCCGGAGGGCGCCATCGACACCAGCACTCCCAACCTCGTTGAACACCCTGTGTACTTCGTCAGCACAGTGTTGCGGGACGCGAGGGCGCGGTACCCCATGCCTCAAAAACTCCTCCTCGCGCTATTGGTGGCCTCGCGCAAGCTGCGGAATTATTTTGAGGGCCACCCCATCAAGGTTGTCTTAGTGTACCCTTTGGAAAGGGTGCTCAGGAGCCCTAACTCAGTTGGAAGAGTCGCTGAGTGGAACATTGAACTGCAAGCGTTTTAGCTCGAATTCAGCACAACCAGAGTCATCAAGGGGGCCGCCTTGGCAGATTTCGTGGCAGAGTGGACGGAGGCGCTGGGCCTCAAGGCTGACGAGGATCGATCCCTCTCCCTGGGAAGCGAGGCGCCAGACGGTTGGGTCATGTACTTCGACGGGGCGTTCTCCAGGCACGACGCGGGGGCTGGTGCGGTGCTTATATCTCCTACTCAAGACAAGCTCTACTACGCCGTGCAGCTCTGTTTCCAGCACGGAGAAAAGGTCTCCAACAACATAGCAGAATATGAAGTCCTAATAGCAGGCCTGAAGGCCGCGGCTGCCCTAGGAGTGAAGCACCTTACCATCAAGGGAGATTCACAACTCCTCTTCAACTTCTCCAACAAAGTATACGAGCCGAGGGATGAGCACATGGAAGCCTACCTTGCGGAGGTCCGCAGGATGGAGAAGCAGTTCTGGGGGCTAGAGTTGCAGCATGTGCCCCGTGGCACCAATCAAGAGGCCGACGACATCGCCAAACGAGCATCCAGGCGGCTACCTCAAGAGCCTGGCGTCTTCGAGGAGCGGCTCTTCAATCCCTCGGCCACGCCATCACTGTTAAGCGCGGTGCAGCCTCAGGAGGAGCTCCCCCAGCCACCAGCCTCGGGAGCCCCGGTCTGTGGCCCGGACTCAGGAGCGCACCTGCTCTTGACGATGGAGCCTCAGGAGGGGTGCTGGATCACGGAGCTCCGAAGCTACTTGACGCAAGTGACCTTGCCAGAGAAGGAGGAGGAAGCGGAGCGTGTGGCGCGGCAAGCCACAACATACTGCATCAGGGATGGAGAGCTCAACCGAAGGCGACCGAATGATGTGTCCCTGCGCTGCATCTCCAGGGAGCAAGGGAAGGAACTGCTGGCGGATATACATGGTGGCGACTGTGGGCATCATTCATCATCGCGGACCCTCGTTGGCAAGGCGTTCCGCAGCGGATTCTATTGGCCCACTGCGCTCAATGATGCCGTCGAACTGGTGAAGGCTTGCGAGGCCTGCCAATTCCATGCCAGATCCATCAGCCGGCGGGAGGTCTGCAAACTATACCCCTCTCGTGGCCATTCACAGTCTAGGGGCTGGATATCCTGGGCCCATTTCCTCGGGCGCCAGGGGGCTATCGCTACCTCTACGTCGTCGTGGACAAGTTCACCAAGTGGGCTGAAGTGGAAGTCGTCCGCACCATCCCCACAGGTTCTGCGGTCAAGTTCATCAAGGGCATCGTGAGCCGGTTTGGGGTGCCGAACCGCATCATCACCGACAACGGTTCGCAGTTCACCAGTAACCTCTTAAAAACATACTGTGCTAACCTTGGAACGCAGATATGCTACGCTTCAGTGGCGCACCCCCGGAGCAACGGTCAGGCCGAGCGGGCCAACGCGGAGGTCCTGAGAGGCCTCAAGACCAGGACATTCAAGAAGAAGCTGGAGGCCTGCGGCCGAGGTTGGTACGACGAGCTTCAGTCCGTGTTGTGGTCCATCTGCACGAGCACGACCAAGCCAACTGACGAGACCCCATTCTTCCTGGTCTATGGAGCTGAAGCGGTCCTCCCTCACGAGGTCAAACATCGTTCCGCACGGGTCCTGGCATTCGACGAGGCATAGCAGGACACCATGCGGGGGACGGACCTCGTGCTGGGGGAGGAGCATCGTCGGGAAGCCGCGCTCTGAGCGGCAAGATACCAACAAGCGCTACGGCGATACCACTGCCGCAACATCTGCCCCAGGACTCTCGAGGTAGGGGACCTCGTGCTCAGGCGGGTTCTCTCCAGGGAGGGACTGCATAAGCTCTCTCCCATGTGGGAGGGCCTGTTCAAGGTTGTTCATGTGTCCAGGCCCGGCTCCGCGCGCTTGGAGACTCAGGAGGGGGTACCCGTCGAGAACGCGTGGAACATCCAGCACCTCCGGAGGTTTTACCTCTAAAAAGGCCCAGAGCCTGTGAAGAAGGCGAACACCTGTGAAGCTATTGCGTTTTGGAAAAGTCCCAGAGCCCGTGAAGAAGGCAAACGCCTGTGAAGCTGTCGCATTTTGTAAAAGGCCCGGTGCATGTGAAGAAGGCAAACGCGTGTGAAGCTGTCGCATTTTGGAAAAGGCCCGGTGCCTGTGAAGAAGGCAAACGCCTGTGAAGTTTATCTTTGCGAGAAAGGCCCAGAGCCTGTGAAGCTCGCCGCCCGTGACACTCTCACGTATTAATGAGTTGGGGCTGTACACGCCCCGGAGTCTTAGGAGCGCCTGCCTCAGGCCCTGGGGCTCCCTCCCACGCCCAGTGGCAGCACTTAGCTCCGCGCTGGTGAGAAGACATCGAAGACTAGATTAGGTGCCGGACGCGGCTTTTCTCATTTGCTTTCTGCAGTTGGCTTGTTCATCCCCATTCAAGGTTTTATTGAAGTTGTTGTCGTCTTTGGCTTGTGACTCTTTGCCTTTTTCGCTCTCCTGCCCCGATTTCTCTCGCGCAAGTCTCGCGAGGGAGCAACGCGGGCACCCTCGCGAGTGTTTTCTGCCCTTATCGTTCGAGGCTTCCCTACCCCGGTCCACTACAGGAGCACCCCTCCAGTCCGTGCCCCACGGGCACCGCGACACAAACACAGGACCTGGGTTGGTCGCCTCCACAGCTGAGGCCGGGAGCTACCTCTCCAGACTAACCCTCGCAGGACTTGAAGCGTTC
>NC_041383.1:27522477-27549558 GCF_002162155.2 Triticum dicoccoides
AGCTAAGTAATTTCTACGCGCAGGCGTGCGGGCACAATACCGAAATAGCGGAAGCAGTACGATAATTAATAGCAATAGTCCAAGCACGCCCCCGCGGGGCCCTACACTACTGTCTCATTGCATAGGAAAAGGGAAAAAGAACAAAACAGGCGCGACTCGCCCGACACCAACTCGCGGGGGAGACTCGAACTGCCTCCGGAGCTCAGGAGGACTCCATCTCGCGCTTCACCGAGGCGCGACGGCCGACAGACCCGCGACCTCCCTCCAGGCGGGCACGGCGGCGCGGAGGCTGATCGCGGCCACCGCTGGAGGAGCCGCTGCCCGAAGAAGAGCCGTCGAAGCTCGATGAACCCCGAGCGCCGCCGACCACGCGCGCGCTGTCGTCTTCATCGTCGTTGGGGCTGGACCCACGACCGCGGTCACCGTTCTCAGGGCAGCACCCAGCGCGGCGACCATCTTCCCCGAACACCCTCACATAGAGGGTGGCATCACCGTCGAACTTGAAGTGCGGGGTGCACTGCCGGCTCAGACCACGCGCGCGGGCAAACGTTTGCCAGCCGTGGGTCAGGGCCAGGCTCCCGGCTGCAGAGACCTCCAGCGAAGCCCAGGAGGCCCGGCTGCAGCAACCGTCCGCCTGAAGCCAGAGGCCGCCCGGGGCGCCAGCTAGAAGCTCACCTAGGAGGAAGAAAGGAAGTTGGATCCGGGTGCTGGCCGGTTCCGCCGACCACACAACGAACTCCGGCAGTAGCTCTGCCGAGTGGGAGCGCGGCCTAGGGGGTCGCGCGGCCATAGCGCGCCCCCCAGCGACGGCCTGCCGCCCGTCACCACGTGGGAGATCACCTCCACGACCGCGAGGAGCCACCATGGGAGTCGCAGGGTGTTTGCAGGGACGGCCTCGACTGCGCTTGGGCGGGGGAGAGTCAGGCTCCACCTGGCGGGCCTTTCCTTTCTCCGCGGCCGAGAACCTCTTTGGCGGAGCCATGAAGAAGAAGGAGAAGCAAGAGGGGATGGACCGGAAGGGCAGGCGCCATCCCATACTTATAGCCAGAGGAGGCCAACCGCCGGCCTACGCGATCACAGGTAATCATGACCCGCTTTGCATGCAGAGACTTGTCAGTTCGTGCAATTGCCGAGGCGTCATGGGGGAGCAGAGCCGCCCACGTCCAATCAACCGCCACATGACACCCAAGGCTGTAGGCTGTTAGGGCCCGCGGCGCTTCGCACTTGCCCCTTCGCTTCTCTGCTCAGCCAAGTCCGGGCGCGCCTTGGGCCCGGGGGCTACTGTCGGCGTTCTGGGAACGGGGGTCCCCAGACTTTCCTGCCTGCGGCGTGGCTCATGGGGCAGCCCAGCACGGCCCATCTTCATCAGCATGAGCTCAAGACCCTCGCGAGGGGCCAAGCCTCGCGGGGTGGACGACATGGAGCTTCCTCAGGCACGACCTCGTCAGGCTGGTTCGCGAGGAGGCGGAGAGATCAAGGCAAGGTACCTCACGAGGTGCCCATGACGCAAGCCATGACGACCAAGGGCGCCAGGCGGGTGCCAGGCGGGCGCCAGCCCGTGCAGTGTCCTCCTTTCCTCTTTGGTGCAAAGGGAGCAAGCGCAGGCGAGAGCATCAAGCAAAGGCATCCGTTTCGGTGCAACAATACCAAGACCGTCGCAACGGCAGGAAGGAAGTCATTGTGGAGCCCAAGCCGGCGTCACCACCAGAGCCTTTGGCAGGCGAGGACCAACTTTAGTCAGGCTAAGTGCACTGGATGTTCCCCTTCAAAATGGCCAATTGTTGGCGCCCTTCCCGCTCAATATTTGGGAAGAGGCCCAGGGCCTTTGCCTATAAATAGGACTAGCCACCCACAAGGTAGAGGCATCTTGAAATCAGCAGAAAGAGCGGCTGAACTCCCCCTAGCAGTTCATCGCACCAGCCAAGAACAGACCTTCGCGAGGCTGTTCTTCCTTGTATTGTTCATCATCAGCCCAAGAGGCAATCCACCACACCACAAACTAGAGTAGGGTATTACACCACAATGGTGGCCCAAACTAGTATAAACCCTTTGTCTCTTGTGTTGTTCCTTTCATAGCTTAGATCCTAGCGAGGCGGCAAGGTGCATGTAGGTAGAGGGCGAGATCTCCGCGCGCACCCCAGTGTTCGAACCTAGAGGGTCTGCCGGAACCCGAAATCCGACAAGCTTTCTTGGAGACCAACTGGGATGTCTCACTATCTTGAACCTTATGTGCATTACTTCCTTTACCATTGCATAACGGGGTACTCTTCTCCAATATTTTATCTGCGTTCTAAAAGAGAAATAAATAAACACATCACAGGTTTACAATGTAGTATATGAAACTCATTTTGGTAAACCAGTTCAGTAGTAAGGTGGACATGATAACAACATGAAACAAACATATATCTATGTAGTATGGTCACTGTATGGTCTATATCATTCTAGTTTATGTTGCCAAATCAAGATAGATACAGTTCGAATTATATCTATTTAAGACAAAGCAGCATAGGCATAATATAAGTGTGGGAAACTACACAGCAATAACAAAACTTGTAATGTGCATGGCATGAGAACATGACTGTTTATTCAATTGAAACTGAAATCAACATAGAGCAAGTTACAATAGCAAACACGTTAAAGAAACAGGTTTAAAACATACCCGTTGCACCATTGGAGTTTCAATTGCATCCTTCAAATTTGAAATTAGTTGGTATGAGTAAATACAGTGATGCAAGAGCAAAGTAGTATGAACCATAGATACAGAACCTGACCTGAGAACAATTCTTCTTCTGCTTTAAGAGTTGACTTGGGGTTCGGAGTGGTGGTCCTCGTGCTTTGGGCACTGCAGTTGCCTTACTAACTACTCGTGTTTGGGTGCTCTGTGGTGGAGACAGTGTTGTGTCAACGGGAACTGGGTTACTATCTGCTGGGGTTGGGGTTAGAAGGGGTGTAGCTGGTTCTCTGTCCAATTGGGTCGGGGTACAATCTGCGTGAGTCTGGGTTATGTGTGGTGGGGCTGGTTCTTGGGCAAGTACGACCGTGGTTTTATCTGCATCGACAGGTAGCACGATCTTTTCTGAAGACTGTGTTTTTACTCCCACAGATACTGCCACCACCCCCTCCAATTGAAATGGCTGGTAAACAAGAAAAGTAATTGAATGTACAGACATTTTAAGATAGACAGGTGCAATGGATAGTAGGGAAGAAAACAGGGCATGAAATAATTCACATTTATGTTGTCTAACCAAACAGAATAGCAGGACATAATTTCATATACATGATGGCTAATTAAACAGGATAGCATGGCACAATTTCACATGTATGATGGCTAACTAAACAGGATAGAATGACATACTTCAAAATATGATGACTATGTAAGCAGGATGACATGATATAACTATACGATGTGTCTATTAAAGTGGTTGGCATGCCATAAATCACAAACATGCCGTCGATGGAAACATGATGGCATGATATAATTCACGGATAGAATGACATAATTTAAAATATGATGACTATGTAAATAGGATGAGATGATATAACTATATCGTGTCTTTAGAAAATGGGTTGGCATGCAATAATTCAGATACATGCTGTCTATGTAAACATCATGGCATGATATAATTCAAATATATGATTTATATACTAAGTAAGTGAGCAGAGGGCAATCGCATATATGATGTGTCAACTAAGGAGATGGCATTCAATATTGTGTATATGATGTAAAACCTAAGCACTGCAATACAACATATGCATGATATGAGTAATATAACCCTACCAAGTTTGAGCATACACCTCAGGGGGGGTAATAGGACTGGTCATCTGCCTCTGAATCCTCCTTTAAAGAGCTATCTGTAACCAGCAGGATATCTGCTTCAGCAGGTAGCATTGTCTGCTCTGAAGACCTTGTTTTCACTCTAGATTTCTCCATCACCAATTCAAATGGCTGATGCACAGGAAGATCAGTTGAATATACAAACATTGTCGACAAAAGCAATGAGAAATACAAAAAAAGAATGGCATGATATAATTCACATATATGACGCTTGGCTAAACAGCATGGCATTGCATAATTCACATATATAATGCCTTGCAACAAGATAACATTGCATAATTCACATATATAATGTCTTGCAACAAGATGCCATTGCATAATTCACATATATGGTAATTAGACACGAAACAGGTGGCATTCACACAAAGCATGTCTAAACTAAGCAAATGACATAGCAATGCAAGATACCATACGCATGATATGAGCAACATAACCCTGCCAAGTTAGAGCATGCACCTTGGGGGGGGATAGGACTGGTCATCTGTCTCTGAATCCTCCTTCGATGAGCTATCTATAACCAGCAAGACATGCGCTTCGTTAGATAGCATTGTCTACACTGAAGACCTTGTTTTCACTCCAGATTTTTCCATGATCGTGCCGAATGGCTTATGCACAGGAAGAGTAATTGAATGTACTAAATTTTTTGACAAATTTAACACGTAATAAAAAAAGATGGCATGATATAATTCACATATAAGATGACTGGCTAACCAGGGTGGCATTGCAAAATTCACATATATGATGCCTGGCTAAACAAGATGGCATTGCATGATTCACATATATGATAAAGAAACTAAACAGATGGCATTGACACAAAGCATGTAGTTTTCACTAACCCTAGATTCTTTCCCTTGATAAAAAAAATTCTGTCAAACTAAGCAGATGACATCTTTGATGTATACAGTAAGCAATGCAAGGCACCATATGCATGATATTACCAACATAAGCATGCCAAGTTAGAGCGAAGACTTCATGGGGTAAATAGGAGTGGTCTTCTCCTTCTGAATCCCCCTCAGAACAGTTATCTTCCTCTTGATTATGATCTGAAATGGGTGGAGGGGGGCTGCCTTTGCGCCCACCATGGAGCGACGTCTGCATGAAATTTTGTTGCCACGCAAGGCTTGTCTCTTTTGCTCTACATGATCAGTTCCATTCTGTACAATAACTGGCATGCATAGGAATAAAACATAGTGAGATTATGTAAGGAGTGCATGCACAAATCCAGAGTGATGGTAGCAAACTGTGGATAGACCCAAAACCAATGATAGCAGGCAAATAATAGCTTTAGTTAAAAAATACAGACAATGGCTCCTTTAATGTTTGTTTGCACCCAACATGAAACTCATAGTAGACACCCGAGATTAACCAGAAAGTAGACATATAGTACTGATTGCTGCCCCAATATGTACCCCACAACCATTTAAAAACTCAAGTTTCAGCATTAGTTTGGACCTGACTCGGAGTCTAATAGGTGAACATGACAATAATGTAGCATATCATCATATTAAGTGATGCATAACGTAAGTAGACACGGAAGAGTGAGACCTCTCTTGCGGACCTGTGTAGTCCTCAAGGTCATCTGCTGAGTTGATGATGGTAATGCAGTTGTCGTGGCTGCCGGCTGCGGGGAAGAAGATCTGAGGCGACGAAAGACAGTTTGGAGAGCGGATCCCTGCTGTGGCGAACCCTTCCGTCGTTGGAGCAGCTGAGCTGGGGTGGAATTAATCACCGTAGGAGCAGGAAAAACCACACAAGGTTTTCTTTGAGACATATCTGTAACAGAAGTAATTGTGTAAGGGCTTGTTTGAATTTGAGGATTCTAACAATGCAGGGATAGGAAATAGACATGAATAGGATAGGAATGCATGTGCAAAACATATAATTTAAAAACACAGGATTTTTGCCAATCTAGGTGTTTGATTCACAAGAATTGGAAGATCACAGGATGCAAAGAAGCATGGTGAGATTAAGTCAAACCACAAGAAAATGTACGGTTATAATGCTATTATGCTACTATCTCTTAGTCTTGTGCTTCATGAATAGGAATATGAAAAGGAGGACAAGTGGAAATTAGAATTCCTATGGTTTTTCTTTCAAGGAGACACTAAAGGAACAAATCCTACAGTTTTCCTTTGCTCCATTCCTTTGCACCAAATTGATGAAAAGTAGTACCATAGGAAACTTTCCAATTCCTATGTTTTCATTCACTTTTCCTTTCAAGCACTGGCGATTCTAGTAGGCAGGCTTGAGCAAGGAAAAGCCTACACTAAAAAAATGTTTTTGTGCTACTTCTATTACTTTGAACCCAAGCCACTGCCCTACTAGCTCAACCCCCAGGCCCATCGATAGATGCATAGCTCAAACACGCAGAGATAAATAATGATGGTGTTCAAGAGAGTCCATCACGGATATCTGGGTTGCCTGGTACCTCACTGCTTGTCATATAGTAGGATAAAATAATCGTATTTCACGTTACTATGTGTGCTCAGTGGACAATATATATAACACATAGAGTAAAAAAGAGATGCAACAAGTGTACAACCTGTTTGGCGAAGACATGTCGATATCAGCGTGATTGGGTTGGCCGGTGAGGATGCTCCGGCTGACTTGGCTGTCGGAGGAGGGGAAGAAGATCTTAGGCGTCTGGAGATGGAGCCCGAGGTACTGCTCCGCTGTGATGGAGGGTTTCGTCGTTGGAGCAGCTCCGGTGAGTTGTACGACGCCGAGGCTGAAGCAGGACAAGAGAGACAACGTTAACCTGAGTGGAATTCTAATAGCATCTCCAATAGATGACGTAAAATACATAACCACAAAGTGCTAGATGTAAAATACATCAGCCGCTCATCTCTGAACTTAACTGTCGAAACTGAATTTAACTGTCGAAACTGAACTTAACAGTTGAAACTGAATTTTGCTGTCGAAACTGAATTTTACTGTCGAAACTGAACGCACTAGAGGTGAGGCTACATGTCAGTCGACTGAATTTTTCATCTCTAGTCAGTCGATTTTGCAGCCATTGGATACGAAATCAAGGGCCTGCAGTTCATCTTCAACCTCCACCCCCCTGAGCCGCCAGCCACCACCGGCCAAACAGCCGCCCCCGCCGCCCCGCCCGCCCCAAAAGCGCTCCCCACCGCTGGTCCGCCGCCGCCCCGACCATCCCTCTAGCCCCTCCCGTGCCGAGCTTTTTCACCGGCGATCCCCATGCCACCGCCCCACCACCGTCGGCGACCATCGCCCCCACCCTGAACCCTAAGATATATAGTGGGGTACCTCTCTGGCGAGACCCCCTCCCCGCTGCAGGTGGTTCTTCCTTAACTCCGGAGAGCCCCCACCCCCCCTGAAAATCGACTGACCCAAAAGTCGATTCAGTCAACTGAAGTGTAGCTAAATTGGAGTAGCATCGCAAGCAAGATCAAGAGCGAGATCAGCAGCGCGAGCAAGAGCAATAGCAAGAGCAGACCAGGCAGGGGACCGAGAGCAAGAGCAGAGTAGCAGCGCGAGCGAGAGCTAAAGCAGCAGCAACTCCTACTGATGTGGACGTCGCCGCCGAGGGAGCGACACCATGGAGGAAGTGGCCGGCGACACCACCATGGATGGAGCCGCGCCGTGTTGGCTCGGGATCGAGCATCGGAAGCACCGTGAGATCGAATCAAGAAGAAAATGCGGCGATTAATGTACAACCTCTTTGGTGGCGTCGATTAGGCCGCAACTTCATTGGAGGAAACAGTGATGATGCTGCTCTTCCGATGGTGCAGGTGAATACATCGGTGTGGGAATGGAGGTGGCACGAAAGACGAGGAGAACGTCAGGGCAGATCCTTGGAGGTGGAGGACGGGGTGGCTAAACTGGCGGGACAACGAGATCGACGACGGATCCTCATCCGGTACGGTAGATGAGGGACGTCGAGGTGTTGCTGTGGACGACGTCATCGAGGAAGAGGCTCTGGCTGGGTGGCAGACGAATGAGGGTGTGGGGCTTTGCGGGTTTTTGCGGCCTTGGTGTACGAATGGGTGGGCGGATGGGATGGGAGTGGGAAACCATGGCTGAGGGACGCGCTTGTCCGAAATATGGGGTAAGTTATGAAAGTACCCCCACTGATTTGAGGTGGTTCTTTCGGTTCAGGGGTACCACAAGCATTTCACGTGTCGGGATTTCACAGGAGGTGGGAGTTTTCGCGCGCTGTAATTTTGGAATAGCAAGGCACGGGTTGAGATGGAGGGAGTTGTTAGAGCACAACGAGACAAAGATATATCTTAAATATTTCGGGGTAACAAGGCGCGTGTTGAAGAGGCGGGAGTTACGCAGCACGATAGATAGAGACGCTAGCTTGAAATTTCGGCATAACAAGGCGCGACTTGAAATTTCAGGAGAACAAGCTTAACATGTACCCAAAAGAAGACAATTCGCACCTCAACACGCACAACACACACACAAACACCATTTAGACTAGTAAGGTACACGTGCATTGCACGCATGAGATTTGGCAACCAAATTATGAATAAATACCACATTATAGCATGTAAGCTTTGAGTCATATATGCATGATGTAGATGTTCGTTTAATTCTTATAGTTCATTTCATTCAAAACCATCTAGTTTTTATAAGAAATCTAATCTATTTTAAGATTCATGGAATTGTGCGTTGTAAGACATAAAGTAAAAACAAATAATGGCAATTCAGGTAGAAAAACATTTGGGCAATTCTGATACGGAAGATTCTAGAACAAATAAGAAGTGTGTTTTGAGATTTGTGCATTATGCTTAAGTTCAACCATGGAGTCTTCTAGATTGTACATGTGGCGAAATCTGGTGGAATCTAGATGATATCCAACGGCCAGTAGTGCTCAAATTTGCCATCTCTGCACCATCGGATTCGCCTCATCCAACGACCATCTTTCAAAGTTAAAGTTACCCACACACAATATAAGAAATATAATATGTGATGCGAAAGCCACCCATCGTCTCCAATTAGAATGGTGTGTCCATGCACGGATGCAAGGTGGCCAAACGATGTCTGCCATCGGTATCTCAAATTCAAATCAGTCTGACCTTGTTCAATGTGTGTACATTACAACATGCTCGTTTCCAAACCACACTGCACAGTTCTCCATTATATTCATGCATGCATGGGTTTCAAACATCATGATCTCTTATTCAAATATTTGAATTCAACTTTACATTGATTATGACCTCACCTAGTCTTTTACACCCACACAGTCATCTTCTCTTTATAATTGTACCACTAACTTTCTCTCGTGCATGCATGCACACACTACTAGTCGGCATTATCCATCACACACATGCAATCTTTTTCTTCAGGTCGGTCTCCCATGAAGGCACACACGCACACATCCCCCTCTCCGTCATATCGGGCATTCTTTATCTCTCACCGTGCATGCACAACGATCGATGTTCCTCTGTGTGTGTGTGTGTATAGCTAGGTCTTTCATAATTTTCCACACAAACCGATCAATCTATATATCTAGTGAGGTCTCACCCTCTTTCCCACGTCCACAACAATCAATCTATACCTCTCTATATAGGATTACGGGGTTGTTTGGTTTGAGACCAAGTTTGCCAAAGCTTGCCACACCTAAGGCTAGGAAAATTTGACCAACTTAGGTGTGTGTTTGGTTCAAGCCACATCTTAGGCAAGCCACACTATGGTCCCACATCACATACACACAACAAGTGTGGCAAGATTCCCCGAGGCTTGCCAACTTGTGGCTCTCATTTTGAAGAACTAACCTTAGGCAAGTTTGGCAACATTGTATGGCAAAGTGTGGCACTCCTAGGCCTAGAACCAAACAACCCCTACATATATAGCTAATACACCCACATTAATTATATATCCAACGTCCCCCTCTAATCATCCATGCCTTCCGCTTCATCTCTCAGACACACGCACAATGGCAAAGACAGGGGGCAGCAAGGGCCCTGCCCCCCCACTAACATCACTATATATCGAGGCTAATATGAATGTGATCATTAGAAAATTGCTGGTAAAAATGGTTTAAGTTCATGAATTGGCCCTCCTCGTAAAGGATTAGCAATGCTTGGCCCCCTAGCTCATTTATTTTTCATGGCTCTGCCACTGCGCGCAACAGTGCATCTCGCCCCCACTCTCTAAATATCGATCTCGCACTTGTGCACTCCTTCATAGTCTCCCTCCACTCAGCCCCTCGCACCATCTTCTAGCCCCCACCGGATTTTGCCACATGTACAATCTAGCAGACTCCATGGTTGAACTTAAGCATAATGCACAAACCTCAAAACAACAATGGTTCTCCTTTGTTCTAGAATCTTCCGTATCATAACTGCCCAAACTTTTTTTCTAGTTGAATTGCCATTATTTGTTTTTACTTTATGCTTTACAACGCATAATTCCATGAATCATAAAATAGATTAAGGGCTTCTTTGATTCAAAGGATTCTCAAAGGAATTTTGGAGGATTCTAATCCTTAGGAATTTTTCCTCTCTTGGTTGTTTGATTCGCAGGATTGTAAACCATACGAATTTTTTCATATGATTCATTTGCACTAGATTTCATAGGAAACATCCCATCAGCTGAAACTCTTTGAAAGAATTCTGCGTTTTGTCTATGCACAATCAAACACTCGTACAATCCTGTAAGATTCAAGACGACATTCCACTATAATCCCATGTTTTTCCTATCCCCGCATTTTTGAAATCCTACGAATCCAAGAGGCCCTAGCTTTTTTTTATAAAAACTAATTTATTTTGAACGAGATGAACTATAAGAATTAAACAAAGGTCTACATCAGGCATATATGACTCACAGCTTACATGCTATAGTGTGGTATTTATTCATAATTTGGTTACAAAATCTGATGCGTGCAATGCACGTGTACCTTACTAGTACTTCGAGTATGTGCAAAACACGTAAATTAGAATTTCAATGGCACGCTACACAGTGTACCTCTTACAGTTCATGAAGCCACATGGCACATGTGGAGGCGTTGCCGCGACCTCCTTGTGTGGATTGATCACAGTGACGCGATGTTGGTTCCAGAAGAATGTACTCATCCTCCCTGAGCCATACTGGCGGTACATGCACGAAGCGAGGATGTGCACGCACGACACGCACGCACTCATTCCCTCGCACGCACACGCGGGTACACGGGCGGATGTAATTTTGCACCAAGATCCACCCCATGTGATAATTTGACGCTTGTAAAGTCCTTCACTTCATTGATGGTCAATTAATACAGTGCATGCAAATTGAGTTGACGTGAGGGCGGAAGAAAGACATTACTACTCCACTGCGTGCATGCGAGTAGTTAAATCATGGGTTACTAGTAGTACTTCCATTGGTCTCCTTCGTATTTTGTGCCAATTTTTGACAGTAACATAATATTTACGCATTTGAGCAGTGTAGTCTACTACTTGAAATTTATGTTCCATTAAACTCATCGGGAACTGTTTCGGGCCTCGAAACCAAAACCATCAATTAATCTTTACCTTGTTCCCATCACATTTTAAAGTACTAGTGCTACAATTAAGTGCAAGCCTGCTCATACCTACTAGTACGTACCAAACCTGAATGTGTTCCCACTATGCAGGTATTAGTACTAGTGCTAGTACTTAGGTTATAAAAAGGGGAACTACCTAACTGAAAATTACTCTACCTTTCCTCCTCATAAGTGCTTCTTCTTCGTCCGTCCTTGCCATTCCGGTGAGCAGACCTCCAGGTCGAGAACTACTCGTAACAAGGGAGCGGCAACCAAGGCTGCATAAAAAAAGAGAGGGCTCGCCGCCACGCAGAGACCTCGAAAGATCTCTCACGGGCAGGCGATGGCTCCCAGGAGCGCCATAGCCGCGGAGGTGAACATGCCGAGCCGGCGGTGCTGGAGTCGTTATCCCTCGACGGCATGCCCGATCAACTCAATAAGCACCTCAATAAGCAGAAGGAGTTCATCCACGGCTTGGTGGAGCTGCTGAAGGAGAGCCTCGACGACATGCCCGCTGAGCTCAATAAGCAGGGGGAGTTGACCGCCGGCTTGGTGATGCTGCTGAAGAAGAGCATTGCCTCGGAGAAGAAGGCGACCGGCAAAATCCTGCAACTTCAAGAGGACAAGGCAAATCTCTGCCACGAGCTCGACCTGTTGAAGGAGAAGAATGCCGGCTGGAAGAAACTACATGAGGATAGTAGTTCATCGATGAAGATGCTGCAGGCCCTTGTCATGGAACAAAAGGAGGAGTTGGCAAAGCTCCGCATCGAGCACCCAGCTGCTGTCAAGGTACGTAATGCGGTCATGGAACAGATGATGAAGGTTTGCGTCGAGAAATCCCGCGTCATGGACAGAATGAAGAAGATGGCGGAGGAGACGCGCAAGGAGACGGAGGTCGTTGAGGCGACGAAGAAGCAGTTACGACTCCGCGGCGAATTAGATCATTTTGGGTGATAATCTTCCTTATTCTTTTGCTCCCGTGTTTCATCTTTTCCTTCGGGTGTTTCGCCGCACGTGTCACGTTCTCTGCCAGGCATGAATAGAACAATGCTAACAATGAGATGACTAGAAAACTAGATCATTTTTATCGCCATATGGCACTGGGCTGCCGTGTTTCGTGCTCCTCTGTCGTGGTACTACTCCAGTGGAAAACTTGAGTATACTGCACGGTTCTTTGCTCCTCCTCAGGTCGTCGGCACATTTATACGAGCAGTCAAATCACAAGGCCCCGCCTTCCAACAGTAATGAGCCGTCAAATCACAAAGGCCCTCGCCTCTCATGAAACCGATCAAGCTAGACTTCCCCGCCCTCTAGCCTTTTAAAAAATGTATACTTTTGTACAGTAGTAGTAACGATGGATTGCGCCATGGAGCAGAACTTGAAATTAAAAAAAAGGTGGTACATATAGAGCGCGCTCGTCACCAAATTATGCATATAGTACTATTAAAAAAGCTAGTACATGCTTAAATGGGGTGCTAAATTCTATTAAAGAAATTAGCATACCTATTTAATTCTTGGGTTTTTATTATTTATGCCACTAGTTGTGTATCACTACTCAGTTTTGCCATTAGAAGTTACTACTACTCAAAAATGCCATCGATCTGTGAGATGCCTACTCAAAAATGCAATTAGATATCTCAAAAATGACATCGTTAAGTTAGATGTTTGCTCAAAAATGACATTAGACATTGTTATTTTCAATTCAAACCCGTTGACCATGTTACATGACAAAAATAAGCCAATTCTCACAATGATAAGTGTGGCCCCGCTTGTTAGGAGTAACCAATCGAATAATTTTACAGGAAAATAAGAACGTTGTTGGGATCAAGTAGGCCCCACACTTTATTTTACTGTAGTGAGATAGAGGGAGAGCTGACATGTTGGTCCGTTGGTATTTATGTCATTATAACATGGCAAAAGAGATTTGAGTCACAATAATGGTGTCCAGCACAACCCACCCCTCAAATAAATCTAAGCACCCTGGAATTATTTGACAAAAGTAAGCACCCTGAAATTCTTTGACAAATAAACTGCTGGCTATATGATGTTGGCCATATATATTTTACTTATATAATGTGAAGAAACGAGTGGTGGTACTATACCAACTAAAAGATGAAATGTAAGAAATACTAGTATGTGCGTACTGAAGAGTTAAAGTAACGAGAAGAAACATAACATAGTTCTGCTGGGGCCTCAGCACAACACACCCCTCAAATTAAACTAAGCACACCTGAAATTAAACTATGCAACTAATCCGGTAGACACTGCATTAGAACCACCATGAGCAACGACACAGCCACCTTACTCGGAGTCCTCGTCCACGTCCTCGACTTTGTCCTTGTCCCTCTTCCTCTTGGCCGATACTTCTTTGCTTGAACCGCACACTTGGCTCTTGCCCTTCATCCAACTCTTGTAGATATTGAAACAAAGGTAGCCATCCATTGCAGCGTAGTGGATGTGGTCTATATCTAGTACATTTCGCTACCATGCATGATGATGAAACGTGTACGGAGGTTTCTCCAGTTTACCATACGAAGGATGAACGATGGCTCCTGCCAGGGTCAGCATTAAAGGCTGACCACTGGAGGGCAGGAGCCAATTCTTCTGGAGGTCGAAGGGGTTGCCTACAACGAGGCCTATCTGATCCAGGACTCTTTCGTCGTTCGTAAAGTCTATGGTAACGAATTTGACTAGGTCGCTCTTGAGGAAGTTCTTAAAATCCTGGCATTCAATGTCAGCATGGCATATGTGGTAGACCAAGCATAAGTCATGCACGCAAACCTGGATCACGGTGGGCTTCTTCTTCTCTTTCTCCTTTAGATCCTTCTCTCGTCCCAGGACTGTGGTGTACTCAACATCTAGCCCAACGACCCACTCATCATTTGATTTTTCAAACATGCATCTGAAGCGAGCAAGGCATCCTTTCACCGTAGCGGAAGAACGGGTGTAGGTGACGTCGAACTCATTGCCAGTGATGGTTCTAACCTTGTACTCACCGTTGATCATGGAGATTTGGGACGCCATGGATTTGGGAGGAGGGTTAGGATTAGTGGAACTGTCGTAATGTGAAAGGACGGGATGACTAGGAGCGAACTGCCATAATGTTAAAGGACGTCCGGGGACAAGTAGGAGCGAACTGCCAGCGGTTTTTCGATTGTAAAAATGTTGAGTGGGGCGTGCAAACGGCAGGGTAGTGGCTTTCCATTCTCCCATGATACTGGCTTCCGAGAGCCCTGGGGTCTGAGATTGAACGGTTGCATGGCGTGATTCTAGACCTATGGGTGAATATCCTATCCTGGAGGGTTATTCTGCAAATTTTCAGCAACTTAGCATGCGACTGTTTGATCTCAGATCCAAGGGCTGCCAGCAGCCCGTATCATGGTCGCGCCTACCACGACCGTCGCCTCGCTCGCGCGGTCGCGCCTTGGAGATATAACACGGTGCGTTAGGCTATCTGATGTTGGCATGTCATACATAGTCATCACTTAGTCACTCATACTACAACAAGGTTAGCTATAAGGTTGGCTATAAGTGTATTCTTTTTACTTCTCTCTATTTCTTTCTTCGTAGTATTTATTGCATTTGCCAATGAGTGACCTCTTCCAATGAAATGGTGCTTAGATGAGGTGCTAAGGGCATTAAATGGCTTAGCAATCAAGTCCCCAATGCATAGGTGCTTAGTTTTTTGTTGCTAAGTTTGCTTCATTTAATTAGCTATAGACTCAAAATTGTCTTTTCACCTAGGTACACGCGCTTAGTTCCGTTTCTTCCTTGGGTCACCAAACTAGTCTCTCTCTTCTCAATTAACTTGCCACATCAGACTTTATGCCTATGTGGCAAGCTTAGCACCTGTAGGAGCAAGTAAGTACAATAGTGGGCTATAAGCCCGCTTTACATGGCATTTTTTCATATGTGGAGGAAAGAGGCAAGGAAAAAGTGGAGAAGTGGGCTCTCATGCAAGAGCCAGCCTCTACATGGTGGAGCATTGGGAGAGGCACCTATATAGAGGTGGTCAGGAGTCAAGAGACTCACGCCGGTTGTAGCGCCGCAATTAAAATGATAATGGCAAGTCAAATCACAAAGCCCCACCTATCCAGCAGTAACTCACTGTCACATCACACAACCCTACGTTTGCAGCAGCCTACTCCCTCATCTTCTCGCGTCTCTATCGAACCGACTAGGCGGAACTGCCCCGCCTCCCGTGCAGGAAAAGCCCCGCCCTCGACTTTTAAATAGTATAGTATACTAATTTTGTATCCATGGATTGCGCCATGGAGCAAAGCCTCAAGAAAACAGCGGCACACATGTACGGAGTATACAGCACGCCCGTCACATTCGCATCGCACCCTAGACGGTCGGTTGGTCTGGGGCGCTGCTCTCCGAATGGAACGTGCATCATATTGCGTTTGCACACACATGTGGGACCACAATTGAGAACCAACCATAGGCACACTCCCCGGCCCCACAAGTCGGGTGACTTAATAGAAGAGAGAGACGAGCGATAGTACTAGAGAAGTGTTGTACTATGTTGGTGCCTGGACGCTCCCTGCAAGACACGAAAGATCAGTTCGTCCATGCATGTGACCAGACTCCAGCAAACACGCCTGGATTGTCTATCATCTACATATCATGCAGGCTGTGTTGTATAGGGCTGTAGTTTTGGTGAGAAATCTAAAAAAAGGTTTCTTGTCATCTCGCAAAATTAGGTGTCATGTGCTTCGGATCACTCCGAGGGTTAAACAGCGACAACTGAGTTGGGCTAGTCATTGGGGGCACATGTACCAAGACTACTTGGCTACCATCTAGGTCAAGCCGGCTATGTTAAGTAGGACATCTATCGACGGACCCCTTTATTATGAGTTTATCTTTAATTTGAGCTTTGATCCTCATCTAGTTTGTCCGTCGAGATTCATGTTGTCTCCTTTGGGCAGTGAGGTTATGATTTCTTGTCATGTGGCATTTTTTCGTGTTATATGTTATAATCCGGTGCTTCAGATCAAAATGACGACAACTGCGCCTCCGGGGCACGTGCATGAAGACTTAGTACAACACTTCTCTAGTACTATCGCAATGGAGAAGAGGGAGAGGCGAGACGGTGGTTTTGAAATGGAGATGATGGAGAGGAGAGGAGGTGGTTTTGCAATGGAGAAGAGGGAGAGCAGCGTGCGGCAGCGATTTAGGATTGGACGAGAGGGTCGACGCGCTGTGAGTGGATCAAAATCAAAATTAATTTACCCTTCAATTAAGAAAGCGACCCCACATTAACTAGTCCCCCTTTTATTCTGGGTCATAATTGACCATGATTTTTGCAAATAAAATATATGTTATAGATTGCAAAAATAATATAATTTGAAAGTAAATTCAGATACGAACCAAACGATACAATTTTTGGTGACATGCATTCACATTTTTCTTGTCAAATATAGTACGTGGTCAAACTTTGACCCAAAATATGCAAAAGAAAAAAATACTTCCAAGACCAGCGCCGCTCTTCCGCTCTTCTCCTCTTAAACCACCGCCTCTCTCTCCTGTTCCAATCTAAATCCAGCGCCGCTCCTCTCCTCTTCCATTTCAAAACCACCGCCCCTCCTCTCCTGTTCCAATCCAAACCAGCATCGCTCCTCTCCCGTTCTAATCCAAAACTAGCGTTGCTCCTCTCCTCTTCCATTCAAAAACCACCGCAGAAGAGTGAAGGTGCTGTGGAGAAGTAGATCGATGGAGGAGTAGAACCGATACATGAGGATCGTGGACGGCGGCCCTGTGAAGCTAGCTAGGATGTTGGAGATACAGTCTTGGTTTGCCAACAAGGACCAACTAGCGGCGACGGCGACATCCATGGCCAAATATCTACAATAGAGCGAAAAGGCGGCGATACTCCCGGAGGGAGTCGCGCAGGAGTACATAGAGCTGCTCCTCTGGGCCATGGAGCAAACAGATTCACCGAATCCGATCGTGAGGGAGCGGTGGTGGGAGTATCGATCCCAGATGGAGCATCCACCAGAGATTGAAGGATCGAGCATCTATAGGGTGCCGTTTGTGAGGGTGTCGTGCCAGAGCGAGCCAGTGGAGCCTTCGTCGACGGAACCCAACTACAAGAGGAGAAAAGCAGTTGGCCCGATGATGCTTCCCCGCCATCCTCTCCCTCACCATTCACATCGTCTCACGGGGCGGCTATCTACCGCCGAGGAATAGGAGGGGACTGCCCCCTAGCCCAATAGTCGGGCAGGTTGTGTGAATTGTCAGGAGGAGCTTAGGGTTGTCAGTATTTGCAGGTTGTGAATTGTGTTTTGTGTTGTGTATTTTGAGAGTACTTTCAGATATGAATGTCTTTTGAATTTCAGATTTGCAGTATTGAGCATATGAAGTATTTTATGAATTCTAGAGATCTATTTTTAGCACTTAAAAAATGTAGTTTCATAGGAGTATAAAAGTGCAGACAATGTGATTCTCAGAGAAGAAACTGCAAGTTTCAGTTTCAGATAAGAAACTGCAAGTTCAGTTTCAGATAAGAAACTGCAACTTTCAAAGGCAGAGCATTTGTATTAACACGGCCTTTTCAAACAAGGTTAACATCATGTTGGAAGTTTTATTCATGGTCGAAAATGGAACTACCAGCTAGTTTAACATCATGTTGATCAACATTCATGCATAGCACATCTTCATATGATGCACAGTCAAGAAGATATGCTATTTTCAAAACGCCCACACAATGTTGAGTGTGCGAAACACAGAGAAAATGAGGGACGAAGTTTTGGCAAGTGTTGGACGTGGTGTGCGTAGATGACAATGGGGACCCACATGTCAATAAAGGCAGAGGCAAAAAATTTGGAGATATTTTCCCTGCACAGGTGGATTTCAAACATGATTAACATCATGTTGGAAGTTTTATTCATGGTCGAAAAGGGAACTACCAGCCAGTTAACATCATGCTGATCAACATTCATGCATAGCACATTTTCATATGATGCACAATCAAAAAGATATGCTATTTTCAAAATGCCCACACAATGTCGAGTGTGCGAAACACAGAGAAAACGAGGGACAAAGTTTTGGCAAGAGTTGGACATGGTGTGCGTAGATGACAATGGGGACCTACATGTCAATAAAGGTAGAGGCAAAAAAATTAGAGATATTTTCCTTGCACAGGTGGAATCGAACCCGGGTGTCATGGTGGGTGCACGGCAGATGCCAAGGGATGGCTAAAGAGAGGAGGAGGCTCGAGGGCGCTGGTGGGCTCCAGAGGCGAGGTTGGCATGCGCGGGCGCGGGACGCCGGACATACCCAGGTTTGGGGCTCTCCGGAGAGATAATACCCCTAGTCTTGTCGAGTGTAGTTGGATGATCGATAGTACAATGTTGCTCCTGGAGCTGTATGGAGGAGGAAGGCAGCTGACCAAGGCTTGGGCTGCTCCTTCTCTCCGGTGTTGCCATTGGGTGGCTAGTCCTATGCTTACTTGCTTTTCTCTTGCGTCTGTTTCTTTTCCTGCTTGCCTCCTCTATGATCGCGGGCTCCCGGGGGGTTTTATAGACCAACCCCCCAGGGGTACAATGGTAATGTTACAAGTCGGTGGGTCCGTATTGTCGGTGTCCGGGGACCCAGGCTGGGTCCCACTGAGTGCTTGTGGTTTGCTGGGTTCCCCTAGGTGTGGGGCCCAGCGTGCCTAGGGGGACTGTGCGTCGTCTTGTCGATCGTCAGGGCGTGTCCGAGTCGAGTCATGCATAGTGGCTCTCCATCAGGCCGCCGCTTGCTGCCGTTAGCAGTGAGGGCGGGAGCACTATTACCACGCCAGCCCCGGTCAGCGGGTAGGTGAGGGGCACTATTGTCACGCTCCGGCTGACCATAGGCATGGGCGGAAGCACTGTTGTCTTGGTCATCACTGATTGAAGTCTCGTCCCATCATACGGCCTGGATGGGACGGGAGCTGACCCGTTGCAGGGTTGCCGTGCACGCCACGAGTGGGGTCGGCTTGTTGGGGAAGCCTTGGTTGCGCCGGGTTGGGTTGTCTTGCACCAGTTGCTGAGGCTGGGTCGACGTACCTTGCCGGGTCGGAGAGCTTGGCCGGGTTGCGGGCCTTGCCGGGTCGAGCGACCCGGCTAGGCGCGTGCTGGTTCGAGGGGCGATGCGGGCCCCGCTGTTTTTGAAAAGGATCCGGGTTCCGTTGCCTGCCCGGGGTTCATCCCCCCGACAGTAGTCCCCGAAGCTGTGAAGGTCTGCCGTCTTCGGATGAGTGGGCCTTCGCAGTTTCCCCCTTGAGCAAGGCGGATTCTGCGAGCGCCGGGTCCGGCACCACCCACTGTGTGCCGGTTTTCTCGGAAACCGGATCGCGGCATCCCGACCGCAGCGGGAACCGAGGAGTCCGCCAAATCTTGGGGCGATCCCTCGGGCTTCGCGCAGGCGCCACGTGGTGCCCGGAAGTTGGAGGGGCTTGACAGGCCACCGCGTGACGGGACCGGGCGACGGGCCGGGGCCCGCCGCCGCGCGCCCTTGGTCCACGCGCGTGGATTTGTTGCGGCGTCCGGGGGTCGGTTGCTCTTCCCTGGGCAGTTACTGCGCGTGTACGTGCACACTTATTGCGGGGTAGTGAACGGGTGTGTGCAGACTATCCCACTTCCCCAGATTTGAAGTGAGGGTTATCAATTGAGGGGGCCAAGGGGGCGGCAGACATAATTCTCGCTCGCGCCCTCCTGTCCCTCTGCTCCTGCTCTACTCTACACCACCGACGCACAACTGCGCCCGCTGCCCCGAGAAGAGCTTCATCCGTCGTCCATCTTCTTTCTCCCTCTTCTGTTCATGGCGACGTCGTCGGGATCCTGGATGGGCTCGAATGTCACCACCGAAGATATCATCCAGCTTTGAGCATCGCGGCGCCTGCCGCAGGAAACGGACGTCGGCGTCCGCCTGCCGCGCGGCGAGCAGAGGCCCCGGCCCGAGGGGCAGGAGCGCATGGTCTTCCTCACGCACTTTAAGCGCGGGTTTGGGCTGCCGGCGAGCACCTTCTTCCGTGCGTTCCTGGAGTTCTTCGGGCTCCAGCTGCATCATCTTGGCGCCGGCGCCATCATCCAACATTCTGGCTTCGTGACCCTGTGCAAGGGGTACCTGGGGGTCGAGCCCATGATCGACCTCTGGGCGCGCTTCTTCTCCTTGAAGCAGCAGGGCCCATTGGCGAGGGAGTTCGCCGACTGCGGCGCCACCGTCATCTCGAAGGGGTCGGGGGCGAATTTCCCCAAGATCCCGCTGGAGGATTCTGCCAAGAAGTGGCAGAACTCCTTCTTCTACGTCTGCAACCTTGGTGCGGACCATATCAACCTTCCGCTCTTTGCCATCGCGCCGCCACGGGCGAAGACGAACTGGGGCTACTCGCTCCGGCGCCCGTCGTAGGAGATTGTCGACCTCTGCAAGCGGGTGACGGTGATGAGGACGCAGGAGGGGCTCACCGGCACCGACCTCCTTGCCGCGTTCATCACACGCCGGGTGCTTCCACTTCAGAGGCACTCCTGCCTCATTGGCGAAATGATCGGCCTTCAGGACCCCAACCGCATGGGGTCGACACGGCTGTCCAAGGAGTAGGTCGTGCGCGGCACGAACGACATCTCCAAGGCCAACCTTGGAGAGGACTGGCGGTTCGGCAAGGCGCCGTACAGCCAGTCAAACCCAGCGCTGCAGGTGAGTGTCTGGTCTTCTTACTTTGCTGCTGCGCACCCTCTCATTCGTCCTGACGCGACGCATGAGGTGCTTCTGAACGCGATTCAGCATCCTTACACCCGGGCTCCGTCGCAGGTGGCGCCAGAGGAGCTCGCGGCCCATGGCGGCGAGGAGGTGGCCCAGTCCAACGCCGGCGCTGGGGGTCGCGCGGGTAAGTCCTGTATCTTTCTTTCTTCATGTGTCTTGAATTGCTCATCGTGTCACAGTGCAGGCGATGCTGACGCTGATTGTTGGTGTAGTGGCATTGGGCAGGGGAGGCAGTGACGCAGGCGGAGCCGGGTCCTCGCATGGGGCGGCGCGAGCCACCCACATGGAAAAGACAGTGTCGCGCCGCGACCCCGGGCCACGAAGCGCGCGGCGGACTCGACCGAGGACGGAAGGCCGGCCAAGAGGAGGCGCGGCGGGAGGCCGACCCTGGTCCCGGTCCCGATCTTGATGGGGTAAGTTTTATCTTCTGCATGCGTCCAGATTGTTGACCCGATCTTGTCTTCTTTTTTGGCTTATTCTGCCTTCTTCCTCAGGTCGCCAATCGCGTTGGCGAGGGCGGCGGTGGAAGCCGCAACCGCCGAAGGGGTCGCATTCCGCAGGAGCCGGTCCGACCTCGCCGACCAGGCCGAGGTGGAGGGATGGGCTGACTCGGACCTTGGCCTGGACCCGAACGACGTCGAAGCCTTGGCCTGGCGGGACAAGAACCGGGCTGAGGCGGAGCTGGAGGCGGCGTCGGTCAAGGCTTGGACCGACGCGGCGGTGGTATGGGCGCGAGCCGACGCGGAGCCGGCCTGGCGTGAGATGCCAGAGGTCACGGTGGTGGCGGCGACGGTCTTTGAGCCGTCATCGGTGAGAGAGCGCGGGCGTGGAGGCCGGGCTGAGGAGGTGATCCTCGACCAGGAGGTCGTGGAGGTGGGGGGTGATACCCCGCCGCGGGCCGACGTGGTCGTGCGCGCGGGGGCTGATGGTGGTGGAGGCGGCACCGTTTTGGAAGAGGCGCCGCGGGCGGCGGTGCCGGAGGCGCCGCTGGTGTTGGAGGAGGCACCGTGGATGGTGGTGCCAGAGGCCACCCCGGCAGCTGGGCCGGTGGTGGCGCAGCAGGCCGTACTAGCGTCCGGACCGAAGGCGGCGACGCAGGGCGTCTCGGTGTCCGGGTCGGAACTGGAGCCGGGAGGGGGCGTCGAAGGAGGTGCTGGCCGCGTCGCGAGCGGCCAACGGGGAGCACGCCTTGGTGCCCTGACAGGGAGGATGCCGAGCTGCCGGGGGCGCCGTTGTCTTCGGGCCTCAGACCCAGGAGGAGGCGGCGCTGGACACCGTTAGCCGCCGTCTGCATGGGCGGGCGGACTGGCTCGAGGCCATCGCCCAGGCCGAGGTGGAGCGGACGCGCGATCTGGAGGGTGCCATTCTAGTAAGCCTTCTTTTTTCTTGTAATTTCTTCTTTGTGGGGGCGCGCCAGCGCACCCACTGGGTGTAGCCCCCGAGGTTTGGGTCAACTGCATAGTAATTGCGTTGAATCTTTAGAGCGTTGGCCTTGTTCCAACTTCTGTCTTTTTCAGCATCTCGAGGCCTTCCGGGTTGTCGCTTTCAACCGTCTCCTGGGCAAGCACCGGGAGCTCAAGGAGCAACTTGCTGCCAAGGAGGAGGAGCTTCGCGTCGCTGCAGGTACCCTTGTGCTCTTTTCTAGTGGGGGCTCGCTAGCGCACCCACTGGGTGTAGCCCCCGAGATTCAGGACAACTGTGTAACAGTTGGGCCAAATCTTTAAGTCTTGCCTTTTTTTCTTCTGCTGACTCCTTCTTTGCAGCCAAGGTGCTGTCCTGGCGGACTCGTTTGCTCCGGGCCGGTCATCACTATGACCGGCTCGTTGCCAACACTGGCCGTCTTGGCGTCGAGGCAGCGCAGGCGAGGGCGGAGGCGGCCGCGGCCCGACGGTCTCTTGATGAGGCCAACCGGCTGCATGAGCAGCTGGCGGGTCACAAGAGCCGCCTTGAGGCCGAGGTGGAGCTCCTTAAGGCGGAGGCCGCCAAGGTGGTTGAGACGCAGCAGGCCCTGGTCAAGGCGGACCAGCAGCACGACCAGCTGGCCGACGACAAGGGCCGACTCCAGGCCGAGGTGGATCGCCTGCGGGAGCAGGCCACCGCGGCTGAGGGGGCTCGTTAGGACGAGGCCCGTTGCCGCGAGGCGGCCGAGAAGGCGGCCGAAGGCAAGGACGCCAAGCTAAAGGCGGCCCTTGCTAAGGCGGCCAATCTGGAGAAGGCTCTCGAGGAGCGCGACCGTGCCATCGAACGGGAGCGGCCTGGTACGTTGCTTGAGGCGTAGCACCTGGAAGAGTCCTTCTTCAGTAAGTGCTTTTTCTTGTAGTTTGCCGGGTCGGGATCCGGCCTTTCTTCCTTGTTGTTCTTCTTCTAACTCGCTTCTTCCTTTGCGACAGGGGCCTTCCCGAAGACGCAACGGCTGGCGGAGGAAGCCGTCCTCTATCAGCGCGACCCGACCAGCATCACTGGGTCTGGGACGGATCCACGGACGGCCTAGACCTTCCCGGAGATCATCGCCACCACTGAGGCCCACCTGCGGGTCTTGGAAACGTAGATGAAGCGACTGTCCCGGGCCGGCACCGCAATGACGGTGGCCCTATGGCCGGACTCCGTCCAACCGAGCAGCTTCTCGCGCCTGGTGTGTTGGTTGGAGATGGGTCCGGACCGTCTTGGCGAGTGGCGCGTTTTCACCGCTCGTGCTGGTGCTGAGATGGCGCTCCGGTTCGCGCTGTCTTGGCATCCGGATCTTTAGCTGGACACGCTAATGGGCCAGCGGGCCGGCTCGGAGCAGCTGCAGCAGGAGCAAGCCGGCCGTATCGCCTCCCGGGCCAGCTACATCGCCGAGTTCGCCTTCCACAACGAGTTCCATCCGGAGCGGACGGAAGACGGCAGGGCCGTGGACGGTGACGACTACAGCTTGCTTCTCCATGATCCAGAGGGGAGCTCGGAGGAGACGGGCGTCTATGACGCGGATGCCGAGGAGGATACTGGTGCCTCGCTGGTCCTGGAGGCCGCCAAGGGAGAGCCGTCCACGTCGCGAGTCAGCGCTGGAGATGCCTGAGACACTTTATGTAGAATCTGTTAAGTAGCAGGTCCACCCATCCACTGGGGGTTTTTGGGTGTAATGAACTCAGGCCACGGGCCTTTTCTTAAATATTTGTGTGTAAATGTCGTGAGTGCTTTTTTGCTCTTTGCCTTCCGCTTTTTTGGACCGATTTCATGCGCTTTTCCTTTCTCAAACCTCCCACCCCGCGAGTCAGACAACCGAGGCTCCGGTCTGTGACAAGGAGTTCGATTCTTCGAGAGGGGCGCGCAGGATTTGGGTCCTTAGAAGCGTTGAGCGCGAGCGAAACACCCACTGGGCCGGCTGGCGGCAATCCGGCGAAGCCGGTTGGTGAGCAACCGGTTGTGTGGCTACTCATTTGATGAGCGGCGAGCCAGGTTGATCGACCCGGCAGCCTTTGACTTAGTGTATGAAGCATAAAGGAGCTTTCGCCCGTTGTGCTTGCCCACCGACAGCCAAAGCTGGATCTGTCGTTTTAGGGCGAAGTGGGGGACCGTGGCATCCCAACTTTATTAGGAATCACTGATACGTCTCCAACGTATCTACTTTTCCAAACACTTTTGTCCTTGTTTTGGACTCTAACTTGCATGATTTGAATGAAACTAACCCGGACTGACGCTGTTTTCAGTAGAACTGCCATGATGTTGTTTTATGTGTAGAAAAGAAAAGTTCTCAGAATGACCTGCAAATCCACGAAGGCACTTTTTGGAATTAATAAGAATTTCTGGGCGAAAGAAATACACCAGGGGGCCCAGGGCCTGTCCATGAGAGAGGGGGCGCCCCCACCTGTAGGGCGCGCCCCCTATCTCATGGCCCCCCTGGACCTCCATCGACCTCAACTCCAACTATATATCTTCTGTCTCGCGGAGAAAAAAATCAGAGAGAAAGTTTCATTGCGTTTTACGATGCAGAGCCGCCGCCAAGCCCTAATCTCTCTCGGGAGGGCTGATCTGGAGTCCGTTCGGGGCTCCGGAGAAGGTCATTCGTCGGCGTCGTCATCATCAACCATCCTCCATCACCAATTTTCATGATGCTCACCGCCGTGCGTGAGTAATTCCATCACAGGCTTGCTGGACGGTGATGGGTTGGATGAGATTTACCATGTAATCAAGTTAGTTTTGTTAGGGTTTGATCCCTAGTATCCACTATGTTCTGAGATTGATGTTGCTATGACTTTGCTATGCTTAATGCTTGTCACTAGGGCCCGAGTGCCATGATTTCAGATCTGAACCTATTATGTTTTCATGAATATATGTGTGTTTTTGATCCTATCTTGAAAGTCTATAGTCACCTATTATGTGTTATGATCCGACAACCCCGAAGTGACAATAATCGGGATACTTCTCGGTGATGACCGTAGTTTGAGGAGTTCATGTATTCACCATGTGTTAATGCTTTGGTCCGGTTCTCTATTAAAAGGAGGCCTTAATATCCCTTAGTTTCCGCTAGGACCCCGCTGCCACGGGAGGGTAGGACAAACGATGTCATGCAAGTTCTTTTCCATAAGTATGTATGACTATTCACGGAATACATGCCTACATTACATTGATGAACTGGAGCTAGTTCTATATCACCCTATGTTATAACTATTGCATGAGGAATCGCATCCGGCATAATTATCCATCACTGATCCATTGCCTACAAGCTTTTCATATATTGTTCTTCGCTTATTTACTTTTCCGTTGCTACTGTTACAACTACTACAAAAACCCCAAAACATTTATCTTTACCGTTGCTACTGTTACCATTACTATCATACCACTTTTGCTACTAAATACTTTGCTGCAGATACTAAGTTATCCAGGTGTGGTTGAATTGACAACTCAACTGCTAATACTCAAGAATATTCTTTGGCTCCCCTTGTGTCGAATCAATAAATTTGGGTTGAATACTCTACCCTCGAAAGCTGTTGCGATCCCCTATACTTGTGGGTCATCAAGACTAATTTCTGGCGCCGTTGCCGGGGAGCATAGCTCTATTCTCTGAGTCACTTGGGATTTATATCTGTTGATCACTATGAAGAACTTGAAAGACGCTAAGACCAAGATTTTACCCTCAACTACGAGGGGAGGTAAGGAACTCCCATCTAGCTCTACACTAGATTCTCCTTCCGTTATTGGTAGGCTTGCGACACCTAAACCTGCTACTGCTATGAATTCTGATATGTCGCATGTTATTGATGATGCCACTTCTGCTATGCATGATGAAACTACTTCTGTGCGTGATACTACTTTGCCATTAGGTGAATTTCTAGATGAACAACTTGCTAGAGTTAGGGGAATGAAAATATTGAAGAACCTATTATTGATGATAGTGATGATGAACGTTCCCCCAATGATTTTGTATTACCTGTTGTTCCTAAGGGTTATGTTATGAATGAAGCAGCTGCTATGGAAATTCTTGCTTGCAATGATAGAAATGATCTTAAGAAATTATTAGCTAAATGGAAGCAGCAGTCTCTTAATGCTAGAATCAAACCCGATCCTACTTTTGCTACTTCACCTATCTGTGTTACTGATAAGAATTATGAATTCTCTATTGATCCTAATTGTCAGGACCCCGACTCGATGTCACATCGATCTAGCCGGTAACACCTCATATCACTTTGCGGCCTCACGCACGGTATCCCCACGGGTGTCGCCTTACCTTTGCCCGGGACCGTTTGCGCCTTTTTGGCTCACGTATATGATAGTGTCGCTAGCATCCATATGATAAGGAGCCCGGGCTGACATGACTAGTCGTAAACCCAAAGTGGCACAGACTTACAGGGACAGGCATCCATGACCCAGCTTCGAACGTGTCGGTCATCAGCAAGTGGGTCCGGGCTGTAGCACTGGGCTAGCAGGACTCCGGTAAACCGGGCTGTAGCGGGCTAACAGGACTCCGGTACTCAAAGCGTGACATTTCCCCGAAGGGACAGACACAGGAACGAAGAAGGACACATGCCGGCCAGCCTAAGTGTTCCAGAGCAGTAGCAAGCTACCA
>NC_041383.1:27552800-27560206 GCF_002162155.2 Triticum dicoccoides
CGAGCGCTCGGGGCTCGGCTGCTCGATGAAGTGGACAGCGGCGGAGCTCCTGGACACGGTGAGAGGACGCACGGGCGGCGGGGAGCACGGCTACAACGAAGGCACGACGATGGTGGCGTCGGCCATGGCGGGGGAGCGCGAGGGGGAGGAGCTGGAGAGGAGAGGGGGTGTCTAGGGGGTTCGGGGGAGAGAGGGAGGCCGATCCACGGCATTAGCCGGGCGAGGGAGGCGGCGAGGCGGCGAGCAGCTGCGTGGCGAGCTGCGGTGCCGCCGCCGAGCACCTTGGCTGCCTGCCTGGCGAGCCAAGCAGCTCGCTGGAGCGGTGGCCGGGCTGGGCCGGCCAGGTGGGCTGGCTGGTGGGCCTGCGGTGGCGCCAGGTAAGTTTCCCCTTTTTTTTTTCTGTTTCTGTTTTTATTTAATATATCTGCAACTTTGTTTGAATTTAATAAAATACCTAGGCAACTTCAAAAATCACCAAATCACTCCTGGTCCATAGTTGGATTATTTCCAACATGAAACATTTTAGTTTGGAGGTATTTGAGCATTTAAATATTTGATATAATTTTAAATGCCCAAATTCAAATATTTATGAGTTAATTCAAAAACCCTAAGATGGCCTAGGAAAATGTGCACCACTTTTGGCAGAGGTTCTGAACCAAGACAAAAATGATGGGCATTTTAGAAGGGCATTTCAGGTTCATTGAAAATTATTTTAGTAAACCCTAGTTGGTTTCAGAGGGGACTGGGGGTTCTGTCATCCCCATTTCAAGTTTCTGATGAAAGAGTAAACATGATGCAACACTCTAATGCATGACTAGCTAGGGTGTGACAACTCACCCCCACTCAAAAGAATCTCGTCCCGAGATTTGGGTTCCTCCGGGAAGAAGGCGGGGTACTCAAGTCGAAGACGATCCTCCCTTTCCCAGGTTGCTTCATCCTCAGAATGGTGCGACCATTGAACCTTGAGAAACTTGATATTATGACGTCGAGTGGTACGTTCGGCCCGATCGAGAATACGAATGGGGTACTCTCGATATGTAAGATTATCTTGGAGATCAAGCGTTTTGTAGTCCACTCCACGGATAGGATCCGAGAAGCAACGCCTGAGTTGAGAAACGTGGAAGACATCATGGACTCTGGAGAGATGCGGAGGTAGTTCCAGCTGGTAGGCAACTTCTCCTCGTTTGGCGAGAATGCGAAAAGGTCCAATGTAACGAGGAGCCAATTTGCCTTTGATACCGAAACGATGGGTTCCCTTCAGAGGGGTGACCCGAAGATAAGCCTTCTCGTCAACCTCGAAAGTCATAGCCTTATGCTTTCGGTCATATTGACTCTTTTGACGGGATTGGGCTGTTTTCAACTTTTCACGAACGATACGAACTTGTTCTTCTGCTTCCTGAATCATATCCGGGCCAAAGAATTGTCTTTCCCCGGTCTCTGACCAGTTAAGGGGTGTTCGACACCGTCGTCCATAGAGAACTTCAAAAGGGGCTTTACCCAAGCTAGATTGATAGCTGTTGTTGTAAGCGAATTCGGCAAATGGAAGGCACTTTTCCCAGTCCATCCCGAATGAGATAACAGAGGCTCAAAGCATGTCCTCTAGAATCTGGTTGACGCGTTCCACTTGACCACTCGACTGAGGGTGGAAAGCAGTGCTGAAGGAGAGACGGGTTCCCATAGCAGTTTGGAAACTTTCCCAAAATCGAGAGGTGAAAAGACTTCCTCGATCCGAGTTAATTTCCAAAGGAACACCATGGAGAGACACTATTCGGGAGATGTATAAGTCTGCCAGCTGACTAGCGGTTATACTCTCACGAACAGGTAAGAAATGGGCTACTTTGGAAAGACGATCGACCACGACGAAAATAGCATTATTCCCTCTCTTGGTCCTGGGAAAACCGGTAATGAAATCCATACCAATTTTATCCCATTTCCATTCAGGAATAGCTAGGGGTTGAAGGGTGCCAGCAGGCCGTTGATGCTCTGCTTTTACACGACGACAGACGTCGCAATTAGCAATATACTGAGCAATTTCTCTCTTCATCCTAGTCCACCAGAACCTCTGGCGTAGGTCCTGATACATCTTAGTACTACCGGGATGAATAGTGAGAGGTGATTCATGAGCTTCCTTAAGGATCAATCGCCTCAGGTTTCGCACTTTGGGAACCACTAGTCGATTTCCGAAGTATACGACCCCTTGATCGTTAATGGAGAAGCAATTCGCAATTCCTTTCTGAATGTTTCTCTTGATGCGGGAGATTCCCGGATCTACCTTCTGTGCTTTGATAATCTGATCCGTAAGGGTAGGTTTTGCCACCAAGGTGGAAAGAAAACCTTGAGGAACAATGTGAAGGTTAAGCTTCCGAAATTCCTCATGGAGAAGCGGTTGACTTTGTTGTAGCATCAGATTGTTACAATAAGATTTACGACTTAGCGCATCAGCCATGACGTTGGCTTTCCCTGGGGTGTAGGTTATTGCTAAGTCGAAGTCTGTGATCAATTCAACCCAACGTCTTTGCCTGAGGTTCAGATCCGGTTGGGTGAAGATGTACTTCAAACTTTGGTGATCATTGAAAATTTCGCAACGATTACCGAGGAGGTAATGTCGCCAGGTTTTAAGTGCATAGACTACGGCTGCAAGCTCTAGATCATGAGTGGGATAATTCTCCTCATGTGGGTGCAATTGCCGTGAGGCGTAGGCAATTACGTGTCGATCTTGCATGAGAATGCAACCTAGTCCTTGTCGCGAGGCGTCGCAGTAGATAACAAAGTCCTTGGAGAAGTCTGGCGGTACCAGTACGGGAGCAGAGGTCAGGCGTCTTTTCAGTTCCTGAAAGCTGTGCTCACATTGTGGAGTCCATTCGAACTTCTTATCTTTCTTGAGGAGTTCGGTTAGAGGTTTGGCAACCTTGGAGAAATTCTCGACAAAGCGACGACAATAGCTCGCTAAGCCCAGAAAACTCCGAACTTGCTTGACCGATTCAGGTGGAGTCCAATTAAGGACGGCTTGAACTCGCTCAGGGTTAACAGCAATACCTTTACCAGATATTACATGACCCAAATAGGTCACTTCTGACAACCAGAATTCACATTTAGAAAATTTGGCATAAAGGCGATGCTCTCGAAGTTTCTGCAACACTAGCCTCAGATGTTCGGCATGTTCTTCCTCGTTCTTGGAGTAGATGAGTATATCATCGAGGTAAACCACGACGAATTTATCCAAATACTCCATGAAGATTGAGTTCATTAACCGAGAAAAGGTGGCTGGAGCGTTGGTTAATCCGAAGGACATGACGGTGTACTCGTATTGGCCATAACGAGTAACAAAGGCCGTTTTAGGAATGTCCCCGTTTCTGATTTTGATTTGATGGTAGCCCAACCTCAAATCCATCTTGGAGAAGACTGAGGATCCAGCGAGCTGATCATACAGGTCGTTGATCCTGGGAAGCGGATATTTGTTCTTGATTGTGACCAAATTGACAGGTCGGTAATCTACAACCATCCGGTCCGTACCATCCTTCTTCTTGACGAAGAGGACGGGGCAAGCCCACGGAGAAGAGCTAGGTCGGATGAAACCCTTTTTCAAGGACTCATCGAGTTGTTTCTTAAGCTCGGCTAGTTCTAGGGGTGCCATCTTATAAGGTCTTCTAGCAATCGGAACGGTTCCTGGAATGAGGTCTATTACGAACTCAACATCCCTGTCAGGTGGAACACCTGGCAATTCTTCTGGGAAGACATCTGGGAAGTCACGGACTACCGGAACGTCCTCAAGGTCTGGCAAAGGGCTGGCGTTAAGAGAATATAATTGTCGCTTGGCTATTCGGGTCAAGACATTGACTATCTTCCCCGAAGGATGGGTGAGTTGAACAGTCCTAGAGAAGCAATCAATTTTGGCTTGATGAGCTGACATCCAGTCCATACCCAAAATGATATTAATATCTGAAGATTTAAGGGCTATCAAAGACGCGAGGAAAACAAGTCTGTCGACTTGGATTTCATTTCCATGGCTTACTCTAGAAGTTTGCCATTTGGATCCCGGAGTTTGAATTACCATAGAGGTTGGCATATCACCGAATGCGACGTTATGCAAACGAGCATAATTTTCAGATATAAAAGAATGAAAGGCTCCTGTATCGAAAAGAACAGATGTCGGGTGGCAATTAACAAGAAGCGTACCGAGAACGACGTTGGGATCCTCTTGAGCTTCTTCGGCAGAGATACAGTTGACATGGCCACGTGAAGCGGTGACCGGCTTGGCGTGGAATATTTTTCCTGTCGGCTTGCCACGGCCAACAGCTTTAGCAGATTGATTGGGGTTGGTCTGGGGACACTCACGCATATAGTGGCCAGATTCCCCACACTTGAAACAAGTCACGGAACTGGTACGTGGAGGAGCATTGTTGGTTGGACCCCCATAGGGCTTGGCCGGTGCAGACTGTTGAACGGGGCGAGGCGCCTGGAAGGATGGCCTCGGTGTGAACCTGGGTGGCAGGGCGGTGTTGGGTACCCACACGCGGCACTTCTGAGGACCAGCACCGGATGAGGAACCCATATCACGGCCATGCTTGCGTGTTGCGTCATAGTCAGTCTGACCAGTTTCAGCACTGATGGCTTTGTTGACCAGTTTCTGAAAAGATGTGCACTCATGCAGACGGAGGTCGCGGCGAAGCTCAGGACTAAGTCCCTTACGGAACCTTGCTTGCTTCTTGGCATCAGTAGACACTTCCTCAGTTGCATATCGTGCGAGATTACCAAACTCCCTGCTGTAAGCATCCACAGAAAGTCGGCCTTGGGTGAAACTGCAAAATTCTTCACGTTTACGGTCCATGAGACCCTCCGGAATGTGATGTTCATGGAAAGCCTCACTGAACTCAGCCCAAGTAGTGACATGGCCCGCTGGGCGCATAGCTCCATAATTCTCCCACCATAGACTGGCGGGGCCTTCAAGATGATATGCAGCAAAGGTGACCTTGTCAGCCTCCGCTACCAGCGCGGAACGCAGTTTGTGAGAGATACTGCGAAGCCAGTCATCAGCGTCGAGAGGCTCGACGGAGTGGTGGAACGTGGGTGGATGTAATTTGATAAAATCACTGAGTGACACCACGTTAGTCCTCTGATGGTGTGCTGTGTTCTGTTCAATACGCTCCAACAAACGGTTGGTCTCCCGCTTGTTTCTCTCAGCTTCCATCATAACCTCGGCTAGTGAAGGAGGATGAGGCAGATTTTCATTCCTGGCTTCACTGCCTTCGGCCTGCTCTTGAGAAGCAGGGTTAGCACGCGTGTTGACCATCCTAGGTAAACAAGACAACGATTTAGTCAGGATGATAAGATTCCGACATAGGATAAAATGTAAGGAATAACTCGAAATGCAAGATGATCATCCGTATGACATGGTAGATACAGAAACTGCTTCTTTATTCCATCGTCATACACACCATACAGGGTTTAGTACAAGACCAAACAAAGTACTATTACGGTGAAAGAGGATTACATCTCATCGGAGGCATTCCAAGCCCCTATACATTATTTTTCTACACCTCCGGAAGGAGTACAAACTAGGTCATATCCCACGAGTCACGCGAGACGATAGACGACACAGCTAGTGCGAACTAGTGATACTACTGCTAACTCAGACCGATCCGTAGTAGTCCTCGTAGAAGTCACCTCCATAGCCTGGAAGCTCAACATGATCATCCGGAAACAGACGATCTCGCGAAGCTTGTGGACCATAGGGGCTAGGATGAGGCCTTGGACCAACAAACGGTGGCCTGCGGGGACCGCGAGGTGGGGTGATGCCTCCTACATCACGCCAAACCATCACGTCTGGCAAAGCGGATCTCACAGGATAGAGATCGCGCATATCTGAATATCCAGCTTGCACCGCCGGTGCGAACCGAGTCAAAGTGGCCCAGTGGTCAGCACGGGTATTGAAGAGCTCTAACCTCAAGGCCCGATTTTCACGGTCCTTATCCTCGAGCATCTCAGCAGTGGTGCGAGTCCGTGAATCCTCCTGGGTGGGGTCAGCATAGATAGCCTGGAGATACCCTTGTGCTCCCGGAAGTGATCCTGGCATATACCGGAAATCAGAGTCCCGAAATAGACCAGATCTGACTCGCATAATGGTCATCATAGAGTAGGCGGCGTCCTGCACAGCCATCTCAATGGTAACCCCGAGTCCATAAGAGCAGTGAAGAGGCTCGGTGGATCCAGGATAAGATGGAAATATCCTGACAGTGCAGAGATACTGGCTTTGATTGAAGTCCCGAAATTGCTCTTCGACCGTGTACTCAGGATACCAGCGGTATCCAGCCTCAGTCATTACCCTGACCAACTTGGCAGTATGGCCGGGTACATCTAGGCATCGAGTCAGGTGAACCACTTGATTGAGGTCGCGAGTGGCCATCTGAAAGCACAATCGTAATGCAAGGGCATTAGAATTCCTAGCAAAATTTCGGCAGCATAACAGCTGTAAATGCTCAAGAAGGATTTTGAGACATTTGACAAAGGATTACATACACACTCAACATCATCATATCAAAGTTCTGAATCCATTCTAACAACATAATGTGGTAGTAGAACTGAACTAGGCTTGTATCCATCAAACTTATAAGGTACTATTGATTAGTAACACGTGATCCTGATAGAGAGAATAGATCCTAATTCCTTAACCCCCGGTAGAAGAATGGACTGACTCAGATCAGAATGTCATAAGATAAAGGAGTAAAAAGAGCCTTACGTTCCATCCCACAAACAATTCCCCTACATATAACTAAAGAATTTCTAGACTCAACATCGACCAGTTTGGCTTGGAGAACCTACAGGCAGTCCGGCTCTGATGCCAACGCTGTCAGGACCCCGACTCGATGTCACATCGATCTAGCCGGTAACACCTCATATCACTTTGCGGCCTCACGCACGGTATCCCCACGGGTGTCGCCTTACCTTTGCCCGGGACCGTTTGCGCCTTTTTGGCTCACGTATATGATAGTGTCGCTAGCATCCATATGATAAGGAGCCCGGGCTGACATGACTAGTCGTAAACCCAAAGTGGCACAGACTTACAGGGACAGGCATCCATGACCCAGCTTCGAATGTGTCGGTCATCAGCAAGTGGGTCCGGGCTGTAGCACTGGGCTAGCAGGACTCCGGTAAACCGGGCTGTAGCGGGCTAACAGGACTCCGGTACTCAAAGCGTGACATTTCCCCGAAGGGACAGACACAGGAACGAAGAAGGACACATGCCGGCCAGCCTAAGTGTTCCAGAGCAGTAGCAAGCTACCATGGCTCAGCGGTAACACTAGGAGACATTTCCCGGTAAGAGAGGCTACTAAAGATAAACAACTAGATAGTCAGATCCCACACATACCAAGCATTTCAACCATACACACAATATGCTCGATATGTGC
>NC_041383.1:27563084-27571872 GCF_002162155.2 Triticum dicoccoides
GTTCGGGCGAGGTCGTTGCGGTGGACTCGGGCGTTGCGAGCGCTCGGGGCTCGGCTGCTCGATGAAGTGGACAGCGGCGGAGCTCCTGGACACGGTGAGAGGACGCACGGGCGGCGGGGAGCACGGCTACGACGAAGGCACGGCGATGGTGGCGTCGGCCATGGCGGGGGAGCGCGAAGGGGAGGAGCTGGAGAGGAGAGGGGGTGTCTGGGGGGTTCGGGGGAGAGAGGGAGGCCGATCCACGGCGTTAGCCGGGCGAGGGAGGCGGCGAGGCGGCGAGCAGCTGCGTGGCGAGCTGCGGTGCCGCCGCCGAGCACCTTGGCTGCCTGCCTGGCGAGCCAAGCAGCTCGCTGGAGCGGTGGCCGGGCTGGGCCGGCCAGGTGGGCTGGCTGGTGGGCCTGCGGTGGCGCCAGGTAAGTTTTCCCCTTTTTTTTCTGTTTCTGTTTTTATTTAATATATCTGCAACTTTGTTTGAATTTAATAAAATACCTAGGCAACTTCAAAAATCACCAAATCACTCCTGGTCCATAGTTGGATTATTTCCAACATGAAACATTTTAGTTTGGAGGTATTTGAGCATTTAAATATTTTATATAATTTTAAATGCCCAAATTCAAATATTTATGAGTCAATTCAAAAACCCTAAGATGGCCTAGGAAAATGTGCACCACTTTTGGCAGAGGTTCTGAACCAAGACAAAAATGATGGGCATTTTAGAAGGGCATTTCAGGTTCATTGAAAATTATTTTAGTAAACCCTAGTTGGTTTCAGAGGGGACTGGGGGTTCTGTCATCCCCATTTCAAGTTTCTGATGAAAGAGTAAACATGATGCAACACTCTAATGCATGACTAGCTAGGGTGTGACACTAATATTATTACTTTAGTTGAATCTGATCCTTTTTATGGCCTTGAATCTGAAACTGTTGTGGCACATCTTACCAAGTTGAATGATATAGCCGCCCTGTTTACTCATGATGAGAAGTCTCGCTATTTATACATCCTTAAGATATTTCCATTCTCATTAAACGGTGATGCTAAGACTTGGTATAGTTCTCTTGCTCCTGGTTGTGTGCGTAGTCCCCAGGATATGATTTATTACTTCTCTGCTAAATATTTCCCTGCTCATAAGAAACAAGATGCCTTGCGGGAAATATATAATTTTGTGCAAATCAAAGAAGAGGGTCTCCCACAAGCTTGGGGGAGGCTTCTCCGGTTACTTAATGCTTTGCCTAATCATCCTCTTAAAAAAATGAAATACTTGATATCTTTTATGATGGACTAACCGATGCTTCCAAGGACCACTTGGATAGTTGTGCTGGTTGTGTTTTCAGGAAAAGAACAGTCGACGAAGCTGAAATATTATTGAATAATATGTTGACTAATGAAAATAATTGGACTCTTCCCGAGCCAGTTCATGAAGTAATTCCTGAACCAATTGAGCCAACGCTTGAGCCTATTCCTAAACCCACTCCGAAGAAGAGAGGTGTTTTATTTCTCAGTCCTGAAGATATGCAAGAGGCAAAGAAATCAATGAAAGAAAAAGGTATTAAAGCTAAAGATGTTAAGAATTTACCACCTATTGAAGAAATACATGGTCTTAATTTACCGCCTGAAGAACCACATTGTCTTGATAACCCGACACAGGTAGTAAAGGTAAATTCTCTCTATAGATATGATAAAGTTGAAATACCCTCTACTAAATTTCATAGCCCATGCTTGGATGAATTTGATAACTTTATGGCTAGACAAGAAAGTTTTAATGCTTATGTTGGTAGAGAGTTAAAGAATAATGCTTTCGAGATAGGACGCGTAGGTGATAATCTAGCTAGAGTTAAAGATGAACTTCACCGCATTAGAAAATATGCTTCTATGGTTGCTACTCAAGCTGAGCAAGTACTCAAAGCTCAAAATGATTTGCTTGATGAATTGAATAATAAAAATGACTTTGCCGTTAGAGTGGCTACTAGAACTGGTAGAATGACTCAGGAACCTTTGTATCCTGAAGGCTACCCTAAAAGAATTGAACAAGATTCTCAGAATAATAATCTAGATGTTCCTAGTTCTTCTAAGAAGAAGAAAAAGAAGAATGATAGGACTTTGCAAACTTCTAGTGAACCTAATGAAGGAACACTTGAGAATCCCAATGATACTTCTATCTCTGATGCTGAAACACAATCCGGAGATGAACATGAACTTGATGATAATGCTAATAATGATGTTCATGTAGATGCTCAACCTAGTAATAACAATGATGTAGAGATTGAACCTGCTATTGATCTTGATAACCCACAATCAAAGAATCAACGTTATGATAAGAGAGATTTTGTTGCAAGGAAGCACGGTAAAGAAAGAGAACAATGGGTTCAGAAACCCAAGCCCTTTCCTCCTAAACCATCCAAGTCAAAGGATGATGAGGATTTTGAGCGCTTTGCTAAAATGATTAGACCTATTTTCTTACGTATGCGCTTAACTGATATGCTTAAAGTAAATCCTTATGCTAAGTATATGAAGGATATCATCACAAATAAAAGAAAGATACCGGAAGCTGAAATTTCCACCATGCTTGCTAATTACACTTTTAAGGGTGGAATACCAAAGAAACTTGGAGATCCGGGTGTGCCAACTATACCATGCTCCATTAAAAGAAATTATGTTAGAACTGCTTTATGTGATCTTGGAGCCGGTGTTAGTGTTATGCCTCTCTCTTTATATCATAGACTTGAATTGAATAAGTTGACACCTACTGAAATATCTTTGTAGATGGATGATAAATTAACTGCTTTACCTGTCGGTATTTGTGAGGATGTGCCTGTTGTGGTTGCAAATGTCACTATCTTAACGGACTTTGTTATTCTTGATATTCCTGAGGACGATAGTATGTCTATTATCCTTGGTAGACCTTTTCTTAATACTGCAGGGGCTGTTATTGATTGCAACAAAGGCAATGTCACTTTTCATGTTAATGGCAATGAGCATACGGTACACTTTTCGAGGAAACAATCTCAAGTTCATAACATCAATTCTATTGAAAAAGTTCCAACTATTATTTTTGGAGGTTTTGAATTTCCCCTACCTACTGTCAAGAAAAAGTATGATATTCTTATTGTTGGGGATTTTCATATCCACATTGAGGTAACTTAGTGTTATTCGAAATTTCTCCGGTTCCGTGTTATTCAGAATGAGTTTGTTAACAAGACTTGATCAACCTTGTTAGTGGGTTCATTTTGATGACCACGAGATGGATGAAACTATAAGGCACAACCTTCTGTACCCTCTTTTTACTTTCTGGTTTTTTAGAATAAATAAAGCAAAAATAGTATTATCCGTCTGTTTCCTGAATTATCCGTGCATTAAAAAATAGTCTAAAAATAAAAGTGCTCCAAATGCCCTGCAAATTTAGTATGATTTTTTCTGGAATATTTGAGAATTTTAGGCACTGAAAACACTGCAGGAGGGGCAAGCACTAGGCCACGAGAGAGGAGGGCGCCCCCCCTGTAGGGCGCGCCCCCTGTCTCGTGGGCCCCTAGTGGCTCCCCTCCACTTATGCCAGCACCCACACACTTCATCTTCTACCCAAAAAAATCCCCATCCAGCTCAAGCACGAGTTCTAGCTCGTTTTGCTGCGATTTTCGATCTCTTAGCTCAAAGCTCCATTCACAAAACTGCTTTGGGAGATTGTTGCTTGGTATGTGACTCCTCCATTGGTCCAATTAGTTTTTGTTCTAGTGCTTTATTCATTACAAATATTTGCTGATTAGGTGACCATGTTCTTGAGCTTGCATGTTAAATTTTTGAGGTTCCAAGTAATTCTAATGCATGATATGGGCTCTAGGCACTTGTAGGAGTAGTTGCTATCAATCTTGTTTGGTTTTATGCACTTTTATTTTGAAGTTACTAAAATTTCAGAAATTTTCAGAAAATGTTGAGGAAACTTTTGAGGGGCTCTTCTAGCCAAAGCTCCCAGGAAAAACAAGCCAAAGAGAAGGAAAAAGCCAAGTATAATCTTCCTCGCTTAGCGGAAGTACGATCGTGTGAATGGCCATGCGAGGATTTCTTGAAAGAAGCCGGAATTCATGAAGACTTTTATGCTTTAATCGAGACTGCAGGCCTTACCGGTCTCATCAATGACCGAATGGATCAGTATCTCTTACTCACCAATACTTTCGTGCAAAACTTTTATTTTTACCCTAAGAAGTCACCGCCTGCAGTATCATTTCACTTATATGATGAGTTCAAAGAAATGTCTTTACGTCATTTTTGCGCAGTATGTAGGATACCTTATGAGGGAGAATTAGAGGAACCCCATCATGAAGATGTGGCTGGCTTTGTTAATACTATCGCTGTAGAGGAGCCAAAGAAGGGTTCCGAAGCAAAAGTCTCTAGCATACACTTTCCTGTTTTACGCTACTTTGCATATTTGCTAGTAGATGCTTGATTGGTCGTGGGAATAGTGGAAACTTGAGTGTTCCTGATATTATCATTCTTCAACATGCTTTGCTTGGAGACAATAGTTTTAATATGGGTGCCGTCATTGCTAATGGCTAGCCCTGAATCATACAAAAGGCCCCATATTTGGAGGTATCTATGCGGCATGTCTTGCTAGACATTTTCAGATACCCATTAGGCACCATGAGGAAAAGGAGACAATATTGCCTCCTCACATTCTAGATTACAAGAGCATGGTAGCACATAAGTTTATTGTTGACAACAAAGATAGGATGCTCTTGTATAAACTTAGATTCAATAAGAAACACTTTGAGATTATTATTTTGCCTGCGCCTCTGTTGTTTGATTTGCTTGCAGAAAAATTTCTCGTTACACCGGAGGCGGTGAACAATCATCGAGCTTAGGCTTTTACTCCAGAACCTGAACCTGAGTCGGAACCTGAACTGGACCCTTATCGTGCATCATCTGTCTAATGGGATCCGGAGATGACCAGCCAGTGGTATCCTGATTACACCTCTCATTACACCGGGGAGAGTAGCGGCGATCCTTGGCATTAAACCAACTTAGGCCAAAAGCCTAAGCTTGGGGGAGTACGTATTTCTTACCGACTTTACATTCATGTTCACACACTAGTCGTCGGTGCTCATACTCTTTCATTGTATTATCTATGCTAGTTTAAATTCCTTTTTCTAGTTTTCTTCTTGTGTGTTTTATAAACCTTGAGAAAAAACAAAAAAAATTAGTTGGTTTAGTTTCCATGCTTGTAGTAGAAACTAAAATGAAAACCCAAATAGATTTCTCGTTCTTCTTTTACTTGTTGGGAGCTTTCCCATGTAAATAGTTTTATTTTCTTTTCTTTCCTTTGGGGGTCGAGAATACCATATTGAAAATGTTTAGTGGCTCTTATATGCATGATTGTTTATTTAATTTATAGCCCATATTACTTCTCTTCTCTCTTGAGTTGAATGCTTGCAGATTCCAGCTTAGTCCAATGCACGTACACTCTTATTATTATACACATCGTTCGGTCATGCAAGTGAAAGGCAATAATGACGATATATGATGGACTTATTGGGATGAGAAAAGCTGGCATGAACTCGACCTCTCTTGTTTTTGTAAATATGATGAGTTCATCGTTCCCGAGTCAGCTATTATGAAGTAAACATATTTGCAATGACATTTAGAGATTATAGTTACTTGTGTCATGCTTGATTAGCTATGAGTTATAATGGTTTACCTTGCGTGCCAACATGCTATTAGAATGATTATGATGTGGTATGATGGGATGGTATCCTCCTTTGAATGAATCGAGCGACTCGACTTGGCACATGTTCACGCATGTAGTTGAATCAAATCAACATAGCCTTCATGATATTTATGTTCATGGTGGATTATATCCTACTCATGCTTATGCTCGGTGCGAATTAATTTTAATGCATGCTTACGACTGTTGTCGCTCTCTCAGTTGGTCGCTTCCCAGTCTTTTGCTAGCCTTCACCTATACTAAGCGGGAACACTGCTTGTGCATCCAAACTCCTTAAACCTCAAAGTTGTTCTATATGAGTCCACTATACCTACCTATATGCGGTATTTACCTACCATTCCAAGTAAATTTGTATGTGCCAAACTCCAAACCTTCAAATGAAATTCCATTTTGTATGCTCGAGCAGCTCATGTTACAACTAGGGCTGCCTATATCTTCCATGCTAGGTGGGTTATTCTCAAGAGGAGTGGACTCCACTCCTCATTCACAAGAAAGGGCCGGTAGCCGGGATGTCCAGTCCCATGATCCAACAGATCAAAGCAAATCAAAATAATTAAATAAAACTCCCCCAGGGTTGTTGTATGTTGGAGGCACTCGTTGTTTCGAGCAAGCCATTGATTGATGCTTGTTGGTGGTTGGGGGAGTATAAACCTTTACCATTCTGTTTTGGAACTGCCTATAATGCATGTAGTATGGAAGATACAGCCATCTCATAGGTGTTGCGTTGACAACGAAAGTATGCCGCTCAAAATGTTATTCAATCTCTATTTTAAAGTCGAGCTCTGGCACCTCTACAAATCCCTGCTTCCCTCTGCGAAGGGCCTATCTATTTACTTTTATGTTGAGTCATCACCTTCTTATTAAAAGCACCCGCTGGAGAGCACACTGTCATTTGCATTCATTATTATTGGTTCATATTGTGTATGACTCGACTGGATCTCTTTTACCATGAATTACAATGTTTAGTCAGTCCTTGATCTTTAAATGTGCTCTGCATTTATGTTTTGCGGTCTCAGAAAGGGCTAGCGAGATACCATTTTGTTATATCATGTTATGATTGTTTTGAGAAAGTGTTGTCATCCGAGTTTTATTATTATTGCTCGCTAGCTGATTATGCTATTGATATGAATAATTGTGAGACCCAAGTGTTATTGTGAGTATGGTTAGTTCATAATATTTATTGAAACTTGAATGCTGGCTTTTCATGATTACAACAACAAGAGCAAACAGAGTTTGTAAAAGTTTTTCTTTATCACTTTCAGTTTATCAACTGAATTGCTTGAGGACAAGCAAAGGTTTAAGCTTGGGGGAGTTGATACGTCTCCAACGTATCTACATTTCCAAACACTTTTGTCCTTGTTTTGGAGTCTAACTTGCATGATTTGAATGAAACTAACCCGGATTGGTGCTGTTTTCAGCAGAACTGCCATGATGTTATTTTATGTGTAGAAAAGAAAAGTTCTCGGAATGACCTGCAAATCCACGAAGGCACTTTTTGGAATTAATAAGAATTTCTGGGCGAAAGAAATACACCAGGGGGCCCAGGGCCTGTCCACGAGACAGGGGGGCGCCCCCCTATAGGGCGTGCCCCCCTATCTCGTGGGCCCCCTGGACCTCCACCGGGCTCAACTCCAACTCTATATCTTCCGTCTCGCGGAGAAAAAAATCATAGAGAAAGTTTCATCGTGTTTTACGACACGGAGCCGCCGCCAAGCCCTAATCTCTCTTGGGAGGGCTGATCTGGAGTCCGTTCGGGGCTCCGGAGAGGGGGATTCGTCGCCGTCGTCATCATCAACCATCCTCCATCACCAATTACATGATGCTCTCCGCCGTGCGTGAGTAATTCCATCATAGGCTTGCTGGACGGTGATGGGTTGGATAAGATTTACCATGTAATCAAGTTAGTTTTGTTAGGGTTTGATACGTAGTATCCACTATGTTCTGAGATTGATGTTGCTATGACTTTGCTATGCTTAATGCTTGTCACTAGGACCCGAGTGCCATGATTTCAGATCTGAACCTATTATGTTTTCATGAATATATGTGTGTTCTTGATCCTATCTTGCAAGTCTATAGTCACCTATTATGTGTTATGATCCGACAACCCCAAAGTGACAATAATCGGGATACTTCTCGGTGATGACCGTAGTTTGGGGAGTTCATGTATTCACCATGTGTTAATGCTTTGGTCCGGTTCTCTATTAAAAGGAGGCCTTAATCTATACCTATACTAATTCTTGACTTCCCGTAAATTCCCACGTTAATCAGATTTTACGAGCCATTAATCTGGTGGGACCGAGTTATTACGGTGTAGATCAACCCATACAATTCTCAGTTGAAATTTTGATCAACTGTGCAAAAAAACAAACAATCTGAAGCCCACAATTGTTCATTTTGTTAAAATAGAATCCAGCTAATACACGTTTCTTGCCACTCCACCGATCCTTTCCTCCTCTAATTAAAGTATAATCTCTATCTATTTAAAAAAAGACACCTATATCTTTTGTTTCCTCCAACTCCTTCTATATAAGAAATCTGTATCTACACCTTTTCTCCAACTCCTTCCAACAAAACAAAAGAAAGAAAGAAAACTATCTAATCTGTATAACAGGATCTCGCCCAATCTCGTGGTGTGGGTGCCCAATCCGTCTCCCTTCATATGAAAAAGAAACACATCTGGAATTCTCCGGCCTTCCATGAAAGGATTTTTGCTTTCCGATCCGGCCGGAAGCTCACAACAATGTCCATGCACTAGTGCAGAACCGGGCAATAGCACCGGTTCGTAAGGCCCTTTAGTGCCGGTTCCATAACCGGCACTAAAGTGTGGGCACTAAAGGCCCCCCCTTTAGTACCGGTTCAGCACGAACCGGTGCTAAAGGGAAACCACGTGGCACGAGCCAGCTCCAGGGGCTTGGAGCCCTTTAGTACCGGTTGGTAAGACCAACCGGTACTATAAGGTTTGGGGGGTTTTTAGTTTTATGATTTCTTTTTCATTTAATTTTGTGTTTCCATTTTAATTCTTTTTCGTTTGCTGGTATTTTATGATACTACACATTGTACACGTTATGCATATATATA
>NC_041383.1:27572002-27577422 GCF_002162155.2 Triticum dicoccoides
TGTCTCACAAACCATCATATTAATTAATTCACACATACACACATGTATAGCTATATACAATTTCTCCTACATATGCATGTTGCCTTCGGAGCCAGTGGCATTAGCCTAATTGGTGCCTTCGGAGCACGATGACAATTGGAAGTGGTTTTCATGGGGGCGGTAGCGGGTAATAGTATTCTCCCTTCGGATTTATGACCTGGTCGAGCAAAAATCCCGCTATTTCCTCTTGAAGTGCTTCTACGCGCTCCGTTTCTAGGAGCTTCTCCCGCACCTCTCTGAACTGTTAAGAAGGAGATCAATATGCATGTGTATTAGTTGTGTGACTAGATATCGATAATGGTGTAAAAATTGTGAATAGTGTTTTGACAAGCGTACCCATTCCTGTCTTTGAGATCTGCTCCTTTAGGACGCCATCATGCGAATGTTCTCACAAACGCAGAATGCACACAGATCAGTCCCCTGCGCCTGCTTCAGGGCCTTTACGAGAATGGAATTTGATCAGATAATAATTAATCAAGCATGATAATTAAAGAGATGGCAGCTAGCTAGCTAGCTAGTACTACTTAATTACTTACCTTGGGTCTTCCCCATTTAAGCTTTTCTTTCCATTCGCCTTCCGTGACGCTGATGAACCTTGCCCAAGCCCTGCCCGCCGACAAAGAAAATGAATAAAGGGGTTATTAAATAGTTCATATCATGAAATGACGAACTAAATAGGCCGAGATATATAGTTAATAATGATTGAAATTACCTGTTGACTATCCCAAACAAGATGTTATAGTCAGTTTTTTCTTTGAGTAGTGAGTCCAGTATTTCAACTGTTCCGACGTCAACTTTAATGATACACAAGACCGAGTGAAATCTGCATGCACACACGTTTGCATGTCTTAATTAAGCGGGCATATGTAAGCAAAAACATGTAGCTAGCTAGTAGGCAAAAACAGAGAATTTGTAGTACAAGACAGTGTGACTCACTGGAAGTTGTAAGGAAGTAGTATATCTTCATTGTATTTGAGGCGCTTCAAGAACTCTAGCATGCTGTCCTCTACGGCCTTTTGATGACGTGGATTTATTTTCCATGTGTATTCATTAACGGTGTTTGGGTCAATGAACCCAATGCCAAAGCGTCCACCTTTTCTCATTTCATACATCTTCATCCTGCATATAATACCACAGAAAAGAATATAGTGAGGATAATTACAGGTAATGATTGATCAAAAGTATCACTACAGCTAGCTTGAGACTTAAATTACAGAAAGAAATCACTTACAGACAATAGCAACTGACGATAGATTTATCGAGTGCATCTTGATTGTATAACTGAAACAGTTCAGAATACTCAACGGACACAGCTTTCTCATGGAAGTAATGCTCCTCCTTGACATTCACCATGAGGGACAATCGATCGGAAATCTTGGTAATGTTCATGTACCATTGATGCAATTCATACATTCTCGTTGGGAGGTTGTTGACCTTGTCTGGCTCGACCAAAGGTTGGCCCCGGACATATTTCCGTTTTATTTCATCCTCTCTAAGCACAGGCATGGGCTCGATCTCGAGGAGTTGTCCAACAGTGATTTTGAGAACTTCAGCCTGCATTATATGGTCCTCCGTTATTACCACATTGCCCACCTCAGGAACGTAAACTGTTTGCCCACAATAATATTGGGCGCACGTACTGTCACGTGTTGTTGGCACAACAAGCGAGGGGATCGATTGCGCTGCCTGTTCTCCCAGCTGGGGAATGGTTTTCCCGCATTTTTTGACAGCTGCTTCTTGTTTGCTCGATCCCGAGCTCGCCTCCTTACGTAGACGTGCTCGATTTAACTTCCTGATGTGGCGCTCATAGTCTGTGTCAACAGACTTGGGAGCTGGTGGTTGAGCCATATGAATGAAGTGGTCAATCGTTTCCTCAGGCACTTTCTCCCTTGGCGGCGGTGGCGGTTTTGGTGCAAAATGGGCTTCCACCTCGGACTTCGATATGGCTGCGATTTCCTCCTCGGACCTGTCATAAGCCCTCTGCAGAAGAGGCGTGAGGCTTGGACCATATTTATATCGCTTGCCTTCGCCTGTACTTCCTGTACTACCTCGACTCGTACCGCTACACACCATAGCTGCGGGGTGTCTCTTCTGCGATTGCTGAGTGGCGGAGACGGCTGACGGGGCTGAGTTGGACGAGGAGGAGTGGCCGCCTGAAGCTGTGCCGGACTTGGAGGAGGAGTGGCCTGAGGTTGTGCCGGACTTGGAGGAGGAGTGGACGTCTGATGCTATGGCGGACTTGGAGGAGGAGGAGTGTCCTGACACTTTGTCGGACTTGGAGGAGGAGTGGCCTGACACTTTGCCGGACTTGGTGGACTTGCAGGAGCGGGAGACTGCTGACTCAGTGGCGGACTTCGACGAGCAGTCGGCTGACGCGGTGTCGGTGGCCTTCGAAAGATGATGCAATCCTTTTTCCATAGGATGATATGATGGTTGGCGTCTCCGAGAAAGCGCTCGTCGTCACCTCCAGGAATGTCAAGCTCTAGCTCCGAATATGGGTCCACCACCTCATCAACCAAGACAGAGCATAGCCCGCTTGAATCGGGTTGCAATGGAAGGTTGCCTTGGGGGGATTTGTAAAAGCAACGGCGTCCGCCACCTTCATGGATATGTTCTTCATTTTGACGTGTAGCTCGCAGCTAGTGTTCTCCGTGATGTCATCCACGGGGTATCTACCCAGCATTGCATTGTTCGGGGCGGAACCCAATGCTGCTTCTCGGCATGGATGGGGCGGTGCTATCCAATGCTAGATCATTCGCTAGCTGCTGCAGCTGCTGAGACCCCCTTTGCTGGGTAAGTGAGTCGATCTGCTCCTGCTGCCGCTGGAATTTGACTACCAATTCCGCTTGACTTGCTTCTAGGCCTTGAAGGCGTTCATAGTCCCGCTTCCTCTGCTCCTCCTCCATCTTCCTCTTCTTCTCCTCCGCAATCTTCTTTCTCGCACGGGTTCTGTAGTCGGTGTTCCAGTCTGAAAACCCCTCATACCACGGAATAGCGCCCTTGCCTCGTGTTCTTCCCGGGTGTTCAGGATTTCCCAGGGCACGCGTAAGCTCGTCGTTCTCTCTGTTGGGCTGGAACACCCCCGATCGTGCCTCTTCTATTGCAACAAGTATCGCATCGTCGGCTCCCTTCAGACTTGCCCTCGTCGAAACATTTCCTATCTTCAGGTCCAACTCCCCCCCATGCGCATAGAACCAAGTCCTGACCCTGGGGGGCCAGCTCTTAGTAACCGGAGTGGCACATGCATCCTCCATCTCTTTCTCAGACTTATCCCACTTAGGCATTGCCACTGCATAGCCACCTGGCCCCAGCTTATGGAACTTATCCTTTTTTCGGCATTCTTCTTGTTTATTCTCGATCGTTCCTTAGCTAATTATGAATCCTTGAATTTCACGAAATCGTCCCAATGAGCACGTTGGTTCTCTAGTGTTCCCTCGAATACTGGAGTCTTCCTTCCTCCCTTGATGTACTTGTCCCATTCACGATTCTTGTGGTTCTTGAATGCAACCGCCATCTTCCTAAGAGCAGCGTCCTTGACTTTCTGCACATATGCTTCTGTGAAATGACCTGGTAGGGTGAAATGTTCCATGAGAGTATCCCAAAGCAGATCTTTTTGATTCTTGTCGACAAAAGTAACATCTGGACGTGGAGCAGCGTCCTCTTTGCCTTTTTGTCTTTTGTCTTTTGCTGGATCTCTCCATTCTTGAAGGGAGATCGGGAGTTGGTCCTTCACAAGAACTCCACACTGACGAACGAACTTGTCCGCAATCTTCTTAGGCGCTAATGGTTCGCCATTAGGTCTGACTGCCTCGATATTGTACTTTACCCCTCCTTCAACTTTTTGTTCGGGCCTCGTTTCGTCCTTTTGCCTAAAGATTTGCTCGATCCGGATGGCTGAAAGAACAAAGATCGATTCGTTAATATATCTTCAAGTCATTTAAAACATGTGATGATCACCAGATACCTGCTTATATAAATATATATACCTCGCCGGTCTTTGTTGTTTCAGGATCAACATGTTCTTTGTCATCGTCATAATCGTAGTTCATGACTTCATCAATTCGGTCGTCGCGATCGAATATCATATCACCCTCTCCGGTGTTGTTTAGAAATTCGGAGCCGTCATAATCTTCTTCATTCTGATCATCATCTGGCCCGCGTATCATATCGAACATGGTCTGTTCTCCCTCTCTGTCGGTATTGTCTGCCATAGCTTTTATTTAACTAATTCAAAAGAAATATAAAACAATTTAGTATTCAAATTACATCGTCTCGAATAATAGATATAATCTCGAATACTTCGTCAAGAATAATAGATATAATCTCGAATACATCGTCTCGAATAATATATAATATTGAATAGTACATCACTGGCTAGCTAATTAAAGATCGAATACTACAGAAGAATCTAGGACACTCGCGGTTCCTGCGGCGCGGGCGGTGGACACCCAAAGAGAAGGAACCCTCACAGGATCATAGCTGAAGTGAGATCCCCGAAGATACTGCCAGGTATTGGAGAACCTACCGCCCTCTAACGCAACCATGTAGCGATGGACGTGCTCGTCCTCCTCCCTGACACGGCGACGTACCACCTCCGGCGGGGCCGGGTCCCTCCGCACCGAAACTGGCCCACGCGAACGCCACCAAACGAGATCAGGGTCGACGACGGGACCCGGGGCCGGGTTCCTCATCAAGCGGCGCGCCCCTCCAGGCAGCACCTCCCAGTGCCAGCCTGGCGGAGCCCGGTCCCGGACATGGGTCGGCTGGACCTCGTCGCGGACGGGTCAACGGCGAGGATGCGGGCCGGGCATTGTCGAGAACAAATACTAGCTATATGCCCGCAAAAAGTAATATTTTTTTAATGATTGGATTTTGATAACTAAAATTTCTAACATTTCTACTATTTCAAAAATCTATATACTATTTCATACTAATTAAGCATCTAACACTAAAAACAGAAAACACAACTTCTATACATCCATTAAAAAACTGAAAAACAACATTATATAAAAAATTTCCATACTAATTAAACACTAATTATATCCATCTAACATGCATTCATACATATATAATAGTGAAAAAATAATAATCTAAATAATCTAAACTAATTAAACATACAAAATACGTATATACCTATTAAGAATTAATAAGTATTAGTTAAACTAATTAAACTAATTAAACTAATTAAACATGCAAAAACTAATTAAACTAATTAAGCATTAATTCATACATATGTGTGTGTGTGTGTGTTCATCATGCTTGTGTGTGTGTATGGGCTCGGGGAGGGGCGGCGCCCATGGTGGCCGCCGGGGGCGAGGGAGAGGGGTTAGAGGGGGAGAGCTCACAGCGGGGCGACGGCGACGGCGAGGCGACCGCGAGGC
>NC_041383.1:27577796-27582408 GCF_002162155.2 Triticum dicoccoides
GGCGGTGACGGGCCGGGGCGGCGACGCGGGGACGGGCCCGGGGCGGCGACGGAGACGAGGGCGGCGACGGGGACGGGGGCGGCGATGGGGACGGGGGCGGCGACGGAGACGAGGGCGGCGAAGGGGACGGGGGCGGCGACGGCGACGGAGACGACGAAGACAGAGGAAGAAACAGAGGGGGAACGAAATTTTCGAAGTGTTGTATATATAGAAGGCACCTTTAGTACCGGTTGGAGCCACCAACCGGTACTAAAGGCCAGTTTTGGCCAGCCCAAGCGGCGAGAAGCGACCCCATTTAGTACCAGGTGGTGGCACAAACCGGTACTAAAGGCCCCCCCTTTAGTACCGGTTGGTGGCTCCAACCGGTACTAAAGGCCTCGCGCTGCCACCCCAAAGTTTAGTCCCACCTCGCCGGGCGAAGGGCAGCCGCACTGGTTTATAAACCCAGCCGCGGCTACCACTTCGAACTCCTCTGTATAGCAGGCTTGTGGGCCTAAACTCTGCGCGCTGCCCTGTGAGTCTGCTGGGCCTTTAAGGCCTGTAATTACACACCTGTGGCCTATCAGGCCCACAGGGCAGCGCCCCAATTTTTTTGATAGTTTTTTTCTTTTCTTCTTTATTTTCTTCTATTTATTTTTGCGTAGTTTTTTGTATAGTTTTTTCTTTTCTGTTATACTTATTTTCTTCTATTTATTTGTGAGTAGTTTTTCATCTAGTTTGCCAAAATTCAATATTTTCAGAGTTCATTTTGTAGTGATTTTCAATTTCACGGTCATTTTGTAAACGATTGAAAAATAGCAAATATAATTTTTTTATTTTCTGCTTTATTTTTTCTTCTATTTATTTCTGAGTAGTTTTTTCTTTTCTGCTATATTTATTTTCTTCTATTTATTTTTGAGTAGTTTTTTTATATAGTTTTTTTCTTTTCAGCTATAGTTTTTCTTTCTTTTCTGCTATTTTTTCTTTTCTGCAAAACTTGATGGTCAAAGTCTGGAGTTATAACTTAAAAAAAAGAAATGTCGATGTGCAATTAGTTTTTGCCATAACAGAAGAAGTCCGAAGTTGCAATAAGTTATTAAAAATAAAAAAGAGGTGCAATGCTCGTTAATTTGCTTCAAGCCTTTCGGAATAGTGTAAACTGCACTGCGCATAGTGTAACGCCCCGGACACACCCGCCGGTGGTCGTTACTCCTGGCGGGATCTAGACTGGCCCCACAGATCAATACTAGTCTTTTCTGCGCACTTTGTCCTCACTCGTGCGCACCCGGGAGCAACTTCCCGGTCGGTCACCCATCCTGACACTACTCCAAGCTGAGCACGCTTAACTTTGGAGTTCTGTCCGAATGGGCTCCCGGAAAAGAAGGAATTCCTTATTGATATGAGCAGTCTATCATCCCTAATAAGCCAGGCTATCACATACACCCCACTCAGAGGGACCGACGTCCTCGTCGGGCCACAGGAACGTTCCCTCTTGGCACAAACGTCTGTGCTTCCAGTCCGGTACATGTGCCATGCCGGGTGCCACGACGGGTCACAAACGTCATGAACAACATGAACACACACCTGTCCGCAACCATCCGTGTAACCGCGAGGGTCGGCTCTGATACCAACTTGTAACGCCCTCGATGCGGCTATATCTCCCACGTGTCGAAGCACGACTTAGAGGCATAACCGCATTGAAAGCAATGTCGCAAGTGAGGTAATCTTCACACAACCCATGTAATACATAAGGGAAAGAGATACATAGTTGGCTTACAATCGCCACTTCACACAATTACATGAATAAAGCATTATATCATCCAGATACAATCAAGGCCCGTCTACGGAGCCTAAATAAAAGAAGAACCCCAAATGCGACAAAGGTCCCCGATCGACCCCAACTGGGCTCCACTACTGATCAACTGGAACGAAACAACACAAAGGGCAAGATCTTCATCGAGCTCCTCCTGAGCTTGGTTGCGTCATCTGCACGGACTCAACGGCACCTGCAAGCTGGTTTTGGAAGTATCGGTGAGTCACGAGGACTCAGCAATCTCACACCCGCGAGATCAAGACTATTTAAGCTTATAGGAAGGATGGAGTAATGAGGTGGAGCTGCAGCAAGCGACTAGCATATATGGTGGCTAACATACGCAAATGAGAGCGAGAAGAGAAGGCAAAGCACGGTCGATAAAGGTATGATCAAGAAGTGATCCTGGACTACCTACGTCAAGCATAACTCCAACACCGTGTTCACTTCCCGGACTCCGCCGGAAAGAGACCATCACGGTTACACACACGGTTGATGTATTTTAATTAAGGTCAACTTCGGGTTTTCTACAACCGGACGTTAACAAATTCCCATCTGCCCATAACCGCGGGCACGGCTTTCGAAAGTTCAAATCCCTGCAGGGGTGTCCCAACTTAGCCCATCACAAGCTCTCACGGTCAACGAAGGAATAGACCTCCACCCGAGACACTCCGATCAGACTCGGTATCCCGGTACAACAAGACATTTCGACAGGGTAAAACTAAACCAGCAACACCGCCCGAATGTGCCGACAAATCCCGATAGGAGCTGCACATATCTCTTTCTCAGGGCACACTCAGATAGGTCAAGCTACGAGTAGAACCAACCCTCAAGTTTCCCCGAGGTGGCCCCGCAGGCTGCCCAGTTCGGACCAACACTCAGAGGAGCACTGGCCCGGGGGGGTAAAATAATGATGACCCTTGAGTCCGCGAAACCCAAGGGAAAAAGAGGCTAGGTGGCAAATGGTAAAACCAATGTTGGGCATTGCTGGAAGAGCTTTACTTAAGGCGAACTGTCAAGGGGTTCCCATAATAGCCCAACCGCGTAAGGAACGCAAAATCCGGGAACATAACACCGATATGACGGAAACTAGGGCGGCAAGAGTGGAACAAAACACCAGGCATAAGGCCGAGCCTTCCACCCTTTACCAAGTATATAGATGCATTAATTAAGTAAGATATATTGTGATATCCCAACAAGTAAACATGTTCCAACAAGGAACAACATCTCCATGTTCCAACAAGGAACAAACTTCGATCTTCACCTGCAACTAACAACGCTATAAGAGGGGCTGAGCAAAGCGGTAACATAGCCAATCAACGGTTTGCTAGGACATGGTGGGTTAGAGGTTGAACATGGCAATTTGGGTGGCTGACAAGCAAGTGGTAGGCATCGTAGCATTGGCATGGCAAAAGAGCGAGCAAACTAGCATAGCAAAGATAGTAGTGATTTCGAGGGTATGATCATCTTGCCTGAAATCCCACAAGGAAGAAGGACGAGTCCATGAAGAAGACAAACGGACGTAGTTGAACGGATCCTCACAAACGCGACGTTATCGGAACCAACCCGAAGAAGCAATCACCGGAAAAGGAGCACACAACATAGTAAATAACCAACACATCAACATGGCATGATGCACAAACGAGTATGATGCATGTCCGGTTTAATGAAGCATGGCATGGCAAGGTGCACAAGCAGTTCCACAAATTAAGTGGAGATCAATATGCAACGAGTTGCATATTGACGAAACACCACAACAAGTTATTTATTTTGATCTCGTTTATGTACTCAACAATATTAAATGTTGGTTAACATGGCAAGAGGGTGAAGCAAAGTAAAACTACCTATCTAGTCAAGTTTAAATGAGGTCGGGAGCAACGAACAACAATTCCGGAAACTCCTCATGAGCATAAATTAGGTTTGGTACTGTTCTGCCCTAAAAAATATTTTAGAGTTGTTAAACATGCAAGATGATGCCACCATGTTAAACTAGGCAAAATTCTACCCCATTTACATATAAATATTATTAAAAACGGAGTTACGGTTATTTAGTTATGAATAAAATCATTTTAGCATGGCATAGGAGCAAATTTAATCAAACATCATTTTAAACATTTTGAACATGGATGAAAGTCGCATATTATTAAACTAGACAAAATTCTAGTCATGTTTTATATATAAAACATTTTATTCCGATGCACGGTTCATGAGTTATTAAATGCATGAACTAGGGGGACTAAACTGCAAAACTGCTGTCTCAGGATAATAGACAAATCGCCGATCTGGAAAAAAAATGACGCGGGCCGGATCTGGGGCAAGCCCAACAAGAGTGAAAAAAAAACAAGAGGAGGGGGGCGCTGGGGTCGGCTCACCCAGTGGGCTTCGGCCCGGCTGGAGGAGGAGGCAGGCCAAGGCGAGGCCGGCTGGAGCTGGGCCTTGGGGCGCTCGCGCTGGACCGCGGGGAGCTGGGCCGGCGATGCTGGCCGCGGATCTGGGCCGAAGGCGGGGGCGGCACGCTGGGCCTGGGAGGCCACGGCGGGGCCCAAGAGCGGGGACGCGGTCAACACAGACGGATCGGGGCTCCTCCCGATCCTCTCCGGCGTCGGCGCGCTGGGAACTCCGGCGACGGGGACGGCAAGAACCGAGGCGGCGGCGGCGGATCTTGGGGCGGGCGGCACCGGGGCTCCTCCCTGGGGTCGGATGGAGGCCGCTGCGCTCCGGGACGGCGGCGGGTCGCGAAAGGTGACGGGGGCGGCATCCGGCGAGCTCAACGGTGGCCGGCGCCGGGCAGGGCACGAGGCGGCTAGCGGCGTCGGCGGGCGG
>NC_041383.1:27582418-27584481 GCF_002162155.2 Triticum dicoccoides
CCGCGCTGCCCCACTTCGCCGCCGGGCCTGGAGAGCCCGCGACCGGCCCCCGCGGCCCATTCAGCGCCGCCGCCCGAGCCACGGGGAGACCAGATCCGCGCCGCCCGGTCCTCCCTTGCGCCGCCGCACGCCGTCTCGACGCCGGCCGCCCGCCGACGCCGCTAGCCGCCTCGTGCCCTGCCCGGCCCCGGACACCGTTGAGCTCGCCGGATGCCGCCCCCGTCACCTTTTGCGACCCGCCACCGTCCCGGAGCGCAGCGGCCTCCATCCGACCCCAGGGAGGAGCCCCGGTGCCGCCCGCCCCAAGATCCGGCGCCGCCGCCTCGGTTCTTGCCGTCCCCGTCGCCGGAGTTCCCAGCGCGCCGCCGCCGGAGAGGATCGGGAGGAGCCCCGATCCGTCTGCGTTGACCGCGTCCCCGCTCTTGGGCCCCGCCGTGGCCTCCCAGGCCCAGCGTGCCGCCCCCGCCTTCGGCCCAGATCCGCGGCCAGCATCGCCGGCCCAACTCCCCGCGGTCCAGCGCGAGCGCCCCAAGGCCCAGCTCCAGCCGGCCTCGCCTTGGCCTGCCTCCTCCTCCAGCCGGGCCGGAGCCCACTGGGTGAGCCGACCCCAGCGCCCCCCTCCTCTTGTTTTTTTTTCTTTCACTCTTGTTGGGCTTGCCCCAGATCCGGCCCGCGTCATTTTTTTTCCAGATCGGCGATTTGTCTATTATCCTGAGACAGCAGTTTTGCAGTTTAGTCCCCCTAGTTCATGCATTTAATAACTCATGAACCGTGCATCGGATTAAAATGTTTTATATATGAAACATGACTAGAATTTTGTCTAGTTTAATAATATGCGACTTTCATCCATGTTCAAAATGTTTAAAATGATGTTTGATTAAATTTGCTCCTATGCCATGCTAAAATGATTTTATTCATAACTAAATAACCGTAACTCCGTTTTTAATAATATTTATATGTAAATGGGGTAGAATTTTGCCTAGTTTAACATGGTGGCATCATTTGCATGTTTAACAACTCTAAAATATTGTTTAGGGCAGAACAGTACCAAACCTAATTTATGCTCATGAGGAGTTTCCGGAATTGTTGTTCGTTGCTCCCGGCCTCATTTAATCTTGACTAGATAGGTAGTTTTACTTTGCTTCACCCTCTTGCCATGTTAACCAACATTTAATATTGTTGAGTACATAAACGAGATCAAACTAAATAACTTGTTGTGGTGTTTCGTCAATATGCAACTCGTTGCATATTGATCTCCACTTAATTTGTGGAACTGCTTGTGCACCTTGCCATGCCATGCTTCATTAAACCGGACATGCATCATACTCGTTTGTGCATCATGCCATGTTGATGTGTTGGTTATTTACTATGTTGTGTGCTCCTTTTCCGGTGATTGCTTCTTCGGGTTGGTTCCGATAACGTCGCGTTTGTGAGGATCCGTTCAACTACGTCCGTTTGTCTTCTTCATGGACTCGTCCTTCTTCCTTGTGGGATTTCAGGCAAGATGATCATACCCTCAAAATCACTACTATCTTTGCTATGCTAGTTTGCTCGCTCTTTTGCCATGCCAATGCTACGATGCCTACCACTTGCTTGTCAGCCACCCAAATTGCCATGTTCAACCTCTAACCCACCATGTCCTAGCAAACCGTTGATTGGCTATGTTACCGCTTTTCTCAGCCCCTCTTATAGCGTTGTTAGTTGCAGGTGAAGATCGAAGTTTGTTCCTTGTTGGAACATGGAGATGTTGTTCCTTGTTGGAACATGTTTACTTGTTGGGATATCACAATATATCTTACTTAATTAATGCATCTATATACTTGGTAAAGGGTGGAAGGCTCAGCCTTATGCCTGGTGTTTTGTTCCACTCTTGCCGCCCTAGTTTCCGTCATATCGGTGTTATGTTCCCGGATTTTGCGTCCCTTACGCGGTTGGGCTATAATGGGAACCCCTTGACAGTTCGCCTTAAGTAAAGCTTCTCCAGCAATGCCCAACATTGGTTTTACCATTTGCCACCTAGCCTTTTCTTTTCCCTTGGGAGTCGCGCTCCTGAGGGTCATCAT
>NC_041383.1:27584655-27600046 GCF_002162155.2 Triticum dicoccoides
CCCCCCCGGGCCAGTGCTCCTCTGAGTGTTGGTCCAACCTGTCAGCTGCCGGTGGCCACCAGGGGCAACTCTGGGTTGGCCTACCCGCACCTAAGACAATCTGAGTGTGCCCTGAGAAAGAGATATGTGCAGCTCCTATCGGGATTTGTCGGCACATTCGGGCGGTGTTGCTGGTTTAGTTTTACCCTGTCGAAATGTCTTGTTGTACCGGGATACCGAGTCTGATCGGAATGTCTCGGGTGGAGGTCTATTCCTTCGTTGACCGTGAGAGCTTGTGATGGGCTAAGTTGGGACACCCCTGCAGGGATTTGAACTTTCGAAAGCCGTGCCCGCAGTTATGGGCAGATGGGAATTTGTTAACGTCCGGTTGTAGAAAACCCGAAGTTGACCTTAATTAAAATACATCAACCGTGTGTGTAACTGTGATGGTCTCTTTCCGGCGGAGTCCGGGGAGTGAACACGGTGTTGGAGTTATGCTTGACGTAGGTAGTCCAGGATCACTTCTTGATCATACCTTTATCGACCGTGCTTTGCCTTCTCTTCTCGCTCTCATTTGCATATGTTAGCCACCATATATGCTAGTCGCTTGCTACAGCTCCACCTCATTACTCCATCCTTCCTATAAGCTTAAATAGTCTTGATCTCGCGGGTGTGAGATTGCTGAGTCCTCGTGACTCACCGATACTTCCAAAACCAGCTTGCAGGTGCCGTTGAGTCCGTGCAGATGACGCAACCAAGCTCAGGAGGAGCTCGATGAAGATCTTGCCCTTTGTGTTGTTTCGTTCCAGTTGATCAGTAGTGGAGCCCAGTTGGGGTCGATCGGGGACCTTTGTCGCATTTGGGGTTCTTCTTTTATTTAGGCTCCGTAGACGGGCCTTGATTGTATCTGGATGATGTAATGCTTTATTCATGTAATTGTGTGAAGTGGCGATTGTAAGCCAACTATGTATCTCTTTCCCTTATGTATTACATGGGTTGTGTGAAGATTACCTCACTTGCGACATTGCTTTCAATGCGGTTATGCCTCTAAGTCGTGCTTCGACATGTGGGAGATATAGCCGCATCGAGGGCGTTACACATAGCTCCGTGCAGTCTACCGTATTCCTGAAGGCTTGAAGCTAAGCAACATGAGCATTGATCCTCTTCTTCATCGTCTCTGCACTCAGGGCTTATAAACCGCTCCTAGTCCCTCTCACTTCGCGAGGTGGGACTAAAAAACAGCTTACGTCTGGTTCATCCATGAACCGGTACTAAAGGTGCTCGTGGGGCCCCAGCCTTACCTGACACAACCTTATTAGTACCGGTTCGTGGTACGAACTGGCACTAAATGGTGATGGTGGGGCCATAGCCTGACCGGAGGCTGACATAGCCTCTTTAGGTACAAAAAATTACAAACTTTCTGTTAGTGCCCGTAGTTTTCAAATTTGAATAGTTTAAATTTTGAATTATTTGAAATTAGTGTGAATTTGTTTGCACATAAAATTTCTTCGCGTTTCAAATGCCAAAACACATAACTACCCTAACTATTACCGAGATTCCCCTCTCGGTGCGAAACACAGAAGAAAGTGATGATAGCTAGTGAAGCCGATCACATCCCAGATCTTTGGGTGTGAAACTTTTTCTTCGCGTGTGTCCCTTTGCGCCGTAACCATGGAAAATCTTCATCATTTAACGGGATGCTCGGGTCAATATTCACTGTGAATGGAGCAATTTCATCAAACTTTTCATAATCTTCTGACTTGTCTGTCTTGTCATCCACTCCCATGATGTTTCTCTTCCCAGAAAGAACTATGTGCCGCTTTGGCTCATCGTACGATGCATTCGCTTCCTTATCTTTTCTTTTTCTTGGCTTGGTAGACATGTCCTTCGCATAGAAAACTTGTGCCACATCATTGGCTAGGATGAATGGTTCGTCTACATATGCAAGATTGTTGAGATCCACTGTTGTCATTCCGTACTGCGGGTCTTCCGTTACCCCGCCTCGTGTCATATTGACCCATTTGCACCGAAACAAAGGGACCTTTAAACCACGTCGATAGTCAAGTTCCCATATGTCCTGTATATAACCATAATATGTTTCCTTTCCCGTCTTGGTTTCTGCATCAAAGCGGACACCATTGTTTTGGTTGGTGCTCTTCTTATCTTGGGCGACCGTGTAAAATGTATTACCATTTATCTCGTACCCTTTGAAAGTCATTATATTCGAAGATGGTAACTGGGACAGCAAGTACAGGTCATCTTCAATAGAGGTGTCATGCATGGTACGTGTCTGCAACCAGCTGGTGAAACTCCTGGTTTGTTCACGTGTAATCCAGTCATCAGACCGCTCCGGGTGTTTGGAGCGTAGCAAATTCTTGTGTTCATCCATATACGGAGCCACCAAGGCGGAATTCTGTAGAACTGTGTAGTGTGCTTCAGTGAGAGAATGTCCGTCCATACATATTATTTGTTCCCCTCCTAGCGTGCCTTTTCCATCCAGTCTGCCCTTATGCCGCGATTCAGGAACACCAATCGGCTTAAGGTCAGGAATAAAGTCAATACAAAACTCAATGACCTCCTCATTTTGATGGCCCTTGGAGATGCTTCCTTCTGGCCTAGCACGGTTATGAACATATTTCTTTAAGACTCCCATGAACCTCTCAAAGGGGAACATATTGTGTAGAAATACAGGACCCAAAACGTTAATCTCTTCGCATAGGTGAACTAGGACGTGCGTCATGATGTTGAAGAAGGATGGTGGGAACACCAACTCGAAACTGACAAGACATTGCACCAAATCATTCTGTAACCTTGGTATGATTTCTGGATCGATTACCTTCTGAGAGATTGCATTGAGAAATGCACATAGCTTCACAATGGCTAATCGAACGTTTTCCGGTAGAAGCCGCCTCAATGCAACCGGAAGCAGTTGCGTCATAATCACGTGGCAGTCATGAGACTTTAGGTTCTGGAACTTTTTCTCTGCCATGTTTATTATTCCCTTTATATTCGACGAGAAGCCAGACGGTACCTTAATACTAAGCAGGCATTCAAAGAAGATTTCCTTCTCTTCTTTGGTAAGAGCATAGCTTGCATGACCCTGATGTATGCCGTCTTCTCCGTGCATACGTTGCTGGTCCTCCCGTGCCTGAGGTGTATCTTTTGTCTTCCCATACACGCCCAAGAAGCCTAGCAGGGTCACGCAAAGATTCTTCGTCACGTGCATCACGTCGATTGCGGAGCGGACCTCTAGGTCTTTCCAATATGGCAGGTCCCAAAATATAGATTTCTTCTTCCACATGGGTGCGCGTCCGTCAGCGTCCTTTGGAACAGGTTGTCCACCAGGACCCTTTCCAAATATCACCTTCAAATCCTTGACCATATCATGTACATCAGCACCAGTACGGTGGCGAGGCTTTGTCCGGTGATCCGCCTCACCTTTGAAATGCTTGCCTTTCTTTCTTACGGGATGCCTGCTCGGAAAAAATCGACGATGTCCCAGGTACACATTCTTCTTACAACTATTCAAATATATACTGTCGGTATCATCCAAACAGTGCGTGCATCCGCGGTATCCCTTGTTTGTCTATCCTGAAAGGTTACTGAGAGCAGGCCAATCATTGATGGTCACGAACAGCAATGCCTTTAGGTCAAATTCTTCCCCCATGTGCTCATCCCACGCACGTACACCTGTTCCATTCCACAGTTGTAAGAGTTCTTCAACTAATGGCCTTAGGTACACATCAATGTCGTTGCCGGGTTGCTTAGGGCCTTGGATGAGCACTGGCATCATAATGAACTTCCACTTCATGCACAACCAAGGAGGAAGGTTATACAAACATAGAGTCACAGGCCAGGTGCTATGGTTGCTGCTCTGCTCCCCAAAAGGATTAATGCCATCTGCGCTTAGACCAAACCATACGCTCCTTGCGTCATCTACAAACTCCTTCCCGTACTTTCTTTCAATTTTTCTCCACTGCGACCCGTCAGCTGGTACTCTCAACTTTCTGTCTTTCTTACGGTCTTCTCTGTGCCATCGCATCGCCTTGGCATGCTCTTTGTTTTGGAACAAACGTTTCAACCGTGGTATTATAGGAGAATACCACATCACCTTGGCAGGAATCTTCTTCCTGGGGCGCTCGCCCTCGACATCACCATGCTCATCGCGGCTGATCTTATAGCGCAATGCACCACATACCGGGCAAGCGTTCAAATCCTCGTACTCACCGCGGTAGAGGATGCAATCATTAGGGCATGCATGTATCTTCTGCACCTCTAACCCTAGAGGGCAGACAGCCTTCTTTGCTTCGTACGTACTCTCGGGCAATTCGTTGTCCTTTGGAAGCATATCCTTTATCATTACCAGCAACTTTCCAAATCCCTTGTCAGATACACCATTCTCTGCCTTCCGTTGCAGCTATTCCAGTGTGGTGCCCAGCTTTTTCTTGTCACCTACACAATTCGGGCACAACAATTTTTTTGATCCTCTGACATGCGCTGCAACTTCTTCTTCTCCAAATCACTTGCGCAGTTTCTCTTTGCATCGGCAATGGCCCGACCTAGATCATCAACGGGCTCATCTGATGGCTCTTCTTCAGCTTCTTCCCGCATTGCCGGCTCAGCTTCTTCCCGCATTACCGGCTCAGCTTCTTCCCCCATTGTTGTATCATCGTATTCAGGGAACCCATGGCCAGGATAGCTGTCGTCGTCCTCTTCTTCTTCATTGCCTTCCATCATAACCCCTCTTTCTCCGTGCTTGGTCCAAACATTATAGTGGGGCATGAAACCGGCCTCAAACAGGTGGACGTGAATGGTTCTTGACGTAGAGTAATTGCGACCATTCTTACAGCCAGCACATGGACAAGGCATAAAACCATCCGCCCGCTTGTTTGCCTCAGCCGCAAGCAGAAAAGTATGCACGCCCTCAACAAACTGGGGAGAGCATCGGTCATCGTACATCCATTGCCGGCTCATCTTCATTACACAACACCGAATAGACTAAATTAATACAAGTTCATACATAAAGTTCATACAACACTTAAATGCAACAAACAAATAACTCTGTAGCTAAAGCATTTAAATGCAACAACAAATGCGATCAAGATCGCAACTAAGGTAACAATTGATCCAACAGCATAATGATACCAAGCCTCACTATCGATGGCATATTTTCTAATCTTTCTAATCTTCAAGCGCATTTTCTCCATCTTGATCTTGTGATCATCGACGACATCGGCAACATGCAACTCCAATTCCATCTTCTCCCCCTCAATTCTTTTCAATTTTTCTTTCAAGTACTCGTTTTCTCTTTCAACTAAATTTAACCTCTCGACAATAGGGTCGGTTGGAATTTCCGGTTCACATACCTCCTAGATAAAAATATCTATGTCAACTTGATGGGCATAATTTGTCATAAACACGAAATGCAACAAATAGTTTTAAAAGAGAATATACCACATCCGAATCATAACAAGGACGAGGGCCGACGGGGACGGATATCAAAACCATGGCACTATGTATAACAAACAACGTACGGGTAAGATAATTATTATACTAGTAACTATATATCCAAATCACACAAACATCAATTTTTTATATAAAATTTCATGAACAAGAGGCTCACCACAAGGTGGTGCCGGCGACGGGACGGTGCGGGCGATCGACGGTGGTTACGACGGAGATTTAGAAGGCACTAAGTAAACCACACCTACATATGCAAACTAAGTGTTATTTTGACCTCAAATTGCATATAAATCAAATACTACCACATATAATTCCTCCCAAATTACTAAAACCCACAATTAATCATTATATAAACCAATGCAAGAGCTAATCTAGCAATGAGAGATGAAAGGACAAAGTTGCTAACCTTGGTGATCATTTGAATGGATGAGGGCCTGCAAATCTTGACAAATTTGGGGCAAATTTTGTGATGAACTCGAGAGAAAGAAGGGAAGAACAGAGGAGAGGGAGAGGGGAAAGGGGGAAGAACAGAGTGCGGGTGGACGAAGGACTTATATAGGACGACCTTTAGTACCGGTTCGTGCCACGAACCGGTACTAAAGGTGCTGGAAGGGCCCCACTCTGACAACATCCTACCACCACTCTCATTAGTACCGGTTCGTGGCACGAACCGGTGCTAAAGATTTGCCACGAACCGGTACTAAAGAGTTCCTCCCGGCTAGCCGTTGGAACTGGCACTAATGGACACATTAGTGCCGGTTCTGTTACAAACCGGGACTAATGTGTCTCACATTTGACCCTTTTTCTACTAGTGACGTCCTGAGCTGACTCCTGTGGATTCGTGGGTGCAAGATCAAGAAGACAGGTCTGCCTCCAGTCTCCATGTCATCTATCCGCATCATGCAGATTGTTGCTTGAGTTTTCATGTAGCTAGATTTGGAGTTTGTTAGGTGCCACAAAATCAGCCCCAATCTTCCGAGTTCTTATGTTGTCATCTGGCACACGCTTTTGCATATTGTTCCTCTTCTCCGCCGCCTCGCTATTGCGCCATGGATTGTCTTCATGCTAAGCTGCTATCTTATGTCTTCTCCCACTTCGAATTTCCCATGCATGATTATGAATTGGAAAGAAGAAGCCCGAACCATCAAGACAAAAGATGAAGATGACCTGCAGGTGGCCCGACCTGGGTATGTCCATCAAGGACTACAATGACTCCAACATCAACCTGGCGCTGCAGCACTCTATCCAACAACCCATTGTCTCTTCGCAGTCCAACCCCCTCCTCTACCAGTTGGAATCCAACCTATTTCTTGCTATAGACAGTACAAAACATTGGTCTGCTCATTATGTTTTACATATGTTATTCTGTATAGCTAATCAAACTGTAATAATCGTATCAGTACACAACCTGAAGAGGAAATTTATTGTGGTCCATCGTGCCCTGCCTCAGGCGACACGCATGCATGTCGGCCTACACGTCAGTGATGCTAATGGCATACAACAATCGTTGGAGGACCTCCAGCAAGAAGCGGCGCAACTGAGCCGAATGGGGTATTCTTCACCGTAGGAGCCGGGAACATCGGTGTGGCCTGAAGCTGTGAGATGCTCACGCATGTGCCTTGCAACTAACAGCAGCTAGACTCCTAGGAGGATGAAATCGGCCAAAGGTACTCCTCCTAGCATAACAATAACATATGCAAAAGTGGCCCTACCCTTTTCCCAGCTCCATTCTTCATCCGTCCATCTTCTTCAGTTTGAGGTAATGTGTACAGAAAACAACTATGAAGTCGTCAATTCTATTTACTAGACTGTAGAAATTTATAATTAAAAATGAATAAAATGATATATCAAATCGGACAACATATCCTTGGATATAATGTTAAATTTTACAACTCCCTGAATCAAAATACCATGCATCATTTGACATACACACTGAAGGAACAATATATAGATGTTACAACTGCATCACTTTTTGATAAGATGCTATATGCAAATTTGTATTGCCACACATGATTCTTATAGACTGTAGCACTGCAACTTTGTATTGGTGGACAACAAGAACATGCTATATTTCGCAAAAAAAAAAGAATATATTATAGTTGCATACAATTTCTGAACAATATTACCACGCAGTTGCTTAGAATCAAGACATGAAGAAAATCAGTGGGCTGAAAATCAACTGATCGATATTATTAGTGATGGGTATATGGGAATGATGAAGTGCAAAAATGGTGCCAAATGTGTTATAAACTAATCTATATGAACTACTCTTATTTTATTAATATAAAATAGCTAACAGTATATGTTTGAATTTCGCTCAGTTTTATACTTACATGTGGAATATTTCTAAAACAGTATCGTCCTTGACTTGCATATTCAGATTTATTTGTATATTATGCAACATCGCCTCTATAGACCTTGATTTATAATATTTTTTGTACGATTTATGCCTTCAAAACAGGAAACAATACTGAGTGGTCACAATAATAAGCTCGGATACAACCTCTGATGGCTACACCTATAAGCTTCATATGTCTGTTCCCTACAAGTGTTTGCAGAACCAATCGTGATAGCTGTTGGATTTCATGTTTCCTCTTTACCGCGTTATCTTCTTTGATGTTACCATTGCATCCATGCATAAATAAATGTTGATCCATTTATAACTTTTAGTGGATTCATGGTGAATGGAGGCAATATGAATTTTAGAGGAACTGGCGTAATATCACTTCATAACCTCCTTTTATGTATAATCGTATCTTCTCATATAGCTATGTTGTTCTACAGTACATCTATCCACACAAACTATGTTCAGATATACAGCTTGCCAGTATTTCTTAAGGCCTCACCAGAAAAAGAAAATACTCGATGATTACAAATTTATGATCCTAACATCTGATAGTGAAGTCGTATTTATTTGGGGATAGTTAAGAGCATTATACTAAAGTTATAAGAAAGCATACGAGCACGAGACCCTTGGAAGATTGGATACTGATAGCTTAGTCTTTCTGGATGGTACTCTATATGTATAGTCTGTCAAGCAACAACTACCGTGTCATGATATTTCTCTGCTCAATACACAAATGATTGCCTTTGCTATTTCTGAAGATTTAGCTTTTCAAATGACTTTGATAAAGGAATATGTAAGATTATATGCCTATAAAATAATTCTTTCCCTTTCTAATAATTTGTATTTGCAACAGTGTCTTACCTTTGTAAGAACACTTTCCTTGGATATTGTGCTGTATTAGGAGGATACATTCATGTGAGATTAAAAAAGAAGTAACAATATGTTCAAATGTTTCTACTCATTGATATAATATAATGTTTGATAATGTGTATGTGCTCAACATTTCATATTACAAATTACTACTTTGGCTGGAAGGAAGAAACTTCAACTTTGCTTCCCATTTCTGATCGCAATAAAGAATACATAAATCATCATTTTTATTGGTACTAAAAATGGCAGGAGCAACAGCTTCAATATAACTAATATCGGAAATGTTGCTCTAAGTCTGTCCACACAAAAAAATAGAAGTCAAGTTGTGTTAATTGAATGGACAGATCACATGCACAACGTCGTGCAGACAGAATAGTGGGTGTACAAATTTTGGACGAGTTCACCTAATAATGGAATCTAATTAGGAAGTCAATTGAAGTTCAGAATTAATATAATCCGCATACGAATCAGAAGACTCAACATAAAAATATTGTTCAAACCCATAAACACAATATAACCATGAACAAACAGAAAGTATTTAACTCTATTTGTCGTATGGATTACCATGAAAAAATATGAGTAAGAATTAACATGTAAAGGGTCTAACCAGTTACTCCTTCCGTGACACTTATTTTGGGACGGGCGGAGTATTATTTTTGAAAAGTGACAGTTAAATTTTATCAACGAGTCCACATAAAAAACAATAAATTTATTCAATGAATTCAAAGTTCTTTTATCCTCTAGGCACCAATGGAGAAATATTATATTTTTTCTGTCATAATGATTTCCAAAAGCATATAGTCAGGTGAACTCCTGTAAGATGTTTTAGATTACTATGTAAACTAATATAAGACATTTTAGATTACTAAATAGTGATCTAAAGTGTCTTATAATAGTCTACTGAGGGAGTACAATTTATCTGTTCTTTCACATAAAACAAGCCCGTGCAACGCACGGGTTGACGACTAGTATCCCTTAGTTTCCGCTAGGACCCCGCTGCCACGGGAGGATAGGACAAAAGATGTCATACAAGTTCTTTTCCGTAAGCACGTATGACTATTTACGGAATACATGCCTACATTACATTGATGAACTGGAGCTAGTTCTATATCACCCTATATTATAACTATTGCATGAGTAATCGCATCCGGCATAATTATCCATCACTGATCCATTGCCTACGAGCTTTTCATTTATTGTTCTTCGCTTATTTACTTTTCCGTTGCTACTGTTACAACTACTACAAAAACCCAAAAACATTTATCTTTACTGTTGCTACTGTTACCTTTACTATCATACCACTTTTGTTACTAAATACTTTGCTGCAGATACTAAGTTATCCAGGTGTGGTTGAATTGACAACTCAACTGCTAATACTCAATAATATTCTTTGGCTCCCCTTGCGTCGAATCAATAAATTTGGGTTGAATACTCTACCCTCGAAAGTTATTGCGATCCCCTATACTTATGGGTCATCAGTCACCAAGTAAGGCGGCAGGGTGGCGACCGAGCCGGCCTGCCCCCGAGCCCCCGGGTCGAGCGGGTCAGACCGGTGGCCGGGTTCAGTGGTATAGTGATGCGGAAAAATAGGGACGCAATAAATTGGTCGACAAAAGGCAGTCCCCGAGTCTCGTTCGGGGACCCCATAGTTTCATGCATTTACAAAAGGCGACGATACATATGCTCGTGCGACTAACTGTAAAACGGGCGGAGGAGTTCCGTGTTCCACGGCCGGGTCGTTTCTTCGCCAGCGGTGTCCTTCTTGCGCTTCTTTGACTTGCGTGCAGGTAGTAGGCGTTGCGTTCGCGCAAGGCCATGCTCATGATGAATGGGCCCTCCCATGGAGGGGACAGCTTATGCTGGCCCACCTGCTCTTGGACGAGTCGGAGAACGAGGTCGCCCTCACGGAATGCGAGGAGCTTGATCTTCTTGCTGTGGTAGTGCCTCAGGCCTTGCTGGTATATGGCCGAATGGCTGAGCGCCAGAAGGCGCGCTTCTTCGAGCAGGTCGACGCCGTCTTCGCGTGCCTCTCTGGCTTTGGCTTCAGTGTACATCACGGCGCGCGGCGAGTCGAACTCGACGCCGGTCGGGATGACGGCTTCGGCTCCATAAACGAGGAAGAACGGGGTGAACCCGGTCGACCGATTCGGCGTGGTGCGTAGACTCCAGAGAACTGTCGGCAACTCGTCAAGCCAGCTGCCGGGTGAGCGGATGAGTGGCTCGACGAGTCGCGGCTTGATGCCGGACAGGATGAGTCCGTTGGCCCGCTCGACCTGCCCATTGGACTGCGGATGTGCCACGGAGGCCAGGTCGAGGCGGATGCCGGAGATGGAGCAGTATTGCTCGAGCGCGCCCTTGGCGAAGTTGGTGCCGTTGTCGGTGATGATGCTGTTCGGCATGCCGTAGCGCACCGCTATGTCCTTGATGAACCGGACGACTGTTGGCCCGTCCAGTTTCTTGATTGGTCTTGCCTCGATCCACTTGGTGAATTTTTCCACTGCCACCAGCAAGTGCGTCATGCCGCCTCGAGCGGTTTTGAAGGGTCCCACCATGTCGAGTCCCCAGACCGCGAAGGGCCAGGCGATCGGTATGGTGCGGAGTGCTGATGCCGGCTGGTGGCTGCGTTTGCTGAAGCGTTGGCACCCTTCGAACTTGAGAATGAGTGACTCAGCGTCTTCGAGGGCCGTGGGCCAGTAGAAACCATGGCGGAAAGCCTTGGCCCCCAAGGATCGTGATGTGGTGTGGTGCCCGCACTCGCCCCGGTGAATGTCGAGGAGGATGTCGATGCCCCGATCCTGCTCGACGCAGCACTGGAACATGCCGGTGGAGCCGCGCTTGACGAGCTCATTGTTGATGATGTTGTAGGCGGATGCCCGGCGCTGTACTTGCCGAGCCTTGGTCTCGTCCATGGGGAGAACCCCGTTCTCCAGAAATTCTGATATTGGGAGGGCCCAAGATGGAGCCGTGACCACGGCGAAGACGGCCACCTGGGTGGGTTCCGAGTCGGCAGCCCCTGGGTCGGGTTGAGAAGCCCCAGGGTTGGGGATGGCGATGGCCGGGTCCGGGGCGATGGTGGCCGGGTTGAGCTGAGCAGCCCCTGGGCCGGGTTCAGCAGCCCCCGGGCCGGGTTCAGCAGCCCCCGGGCTGGGTTCAGCAGCCCCCGGGCCGGCATGAGGTGCGGCCGGGTCGTCTCGAACATGGATGGACTCGGAGTCCGATGATGGCTTGACAGACGACTTGCGCAGGTGCTCGAGGGAGACGCCGGACAGGATGGCTTGACGTGACGAGGAGATCTTGGCGAGCGTGTCGGCTGCTTCATTCTCCACACGCGGGACATGGAGGAACTCGCAGCCCTCGAAGGATCTGGACAGCTTCTAGACGAGGAAGCGGTAGCTTGCCATGTTGGCGTCGCGGGCATCCCATTCGCCGGAGCACTGCTGCACCACCAGGTCCGAGTCACCGTAGCACAGGATGTGTCAGATGCCGAGTTCCTTGGCAAGCCGGAGGCCGTGCACAAGGGCTTCATATTCGGCGACGTTGTTGAAGGCGGCGAAGTGGATCTGGAGCGTGTAGCGGAGCCAGTCTCCCTTCGGGGATGACAGTACGATGCCGGCCCCCAAGCCGAGTCGCATCTTGGACCCGTCGAAGTGCATGCACCAATGCGTCGAGTCGGGAGGCGGCGGCAAGTACTGGGTATCGGTCCAGTCGACGAGGAAGTCGGCCAGGGCTTGAGACTTGATCGTGGTGCGGGGCTCGTAGAGGATGGTGTGGCTGGCTAGCTGGATCGCCCACTTGGCGACCCGGCCAGAGGCGTCCTGGCACCCGATGATTTCTCCGATAGGCGCCGTGCTGACGACGGTGACGACGTGCTCTTGGAAGTACTTCTTCAGCTTCTTGGCAGTGAGGTACACGCCGTAACACATCTTCTGGTAGTGCGGGTAGTTCTACTTGGAGATGGAGAGCACCTCGCTCAGGTAGTAGACCGGGTGTTGGACGGCCTGGATCTTGCCCTTCTCTGGTCGCTCGACCACCAGCACCGTGCTGACCGCCCGCGAGGTCGCGGCTATGTAGAGCAACAGCGGCTCCTTGTTGGTTGGCGCGGCCAGGACTGGTGCGGTGGAGAGCATGCGCTTGAGGTCTTGAAAGGCCTCGTCTGCCTTACCGTTCCACTCGAATCGGTTTGTCTTCTTCATCAGCTGGTATAGGGGTAGCGCCCTCTCGCCCATCCGGCTTAGAAACCGGCTGACCGAGGCCAAGCATCCGGTGAACTTCTGGACATCGCGCAGCTGAGCCAGCTTGCGCATGCGCTCGATGGCCTTGATCTTCTCCGGATCGCCTCGATGCCGCGTTCCGAGACGAGGAAGCCGAGTAGCTTTCTGGCCGGGACGCCGAAGACGCACTTTTCCGGGTTAAGCTTGACCTTGTATTCACGGAGGTTGGCGAATGTTTCCTTCAAATCGTCGAGGAGAGTGAGGTGCTGCTTGGTCTTCACCATGATGTCGTCCACATACACGTGGATATTGCGGCCGAGCTGCGGCAACAGGCATTTCTGCATGCAGCGTTGGAAGGTGGCGCCGGTGTTCTTCAAGCCAAACGACATGGTGATGTAGCAATATGCCCCAAAAGGCGTGATGAAGGACGTCTTCAAGGCATCGGCCGGGTCCAGCTTGATCTGGTGATAGCCGGAGTAAGCGTCCAGGAAGGACAGGAGCTCGCACCCGGCGGTCGAGTCGATGACTTGATCGATTCGCGGGAGAGTGAATGAATCCTTGGGACAGGCCTTGTTGAGGCTGGGGTAGTCGATACACATGCGCCAGGTCTTGTTCTTCTTCGGGACGAAGACTGGATTGGCCAGCCACTCGGGGTGAAACACTTCCATTATGAAGTCGGCCGCCAAAAACTTGGTGACCTCTTCACCAATGGTTCTTCTCTTCTCTTCGGAAAATCGTCGGAGGGGTTGGCGGACAGGCTTGGCGTCCTTGCGGATGTGAAGTTTGTGCTCGGCGTACTTCCTCGAGATACCCGACATGTCCTTGGGGTTCCATGCGAAGATATCCCGATTCTCATGGAGGAAGTCGACGAGCTCGCCTTCCTATTTGCTGTCGAGGCGGGCGCCTACGACAACATCCTTGCTGCAGCTAGTGTCTTTCGGGTTGAGCTTCACTTTCTTAGTCTCCGTGGAGGGCTTGAAGGCGGCCTCGTCGGCCAGGTCCTGGGTCGGATCAATGCAGCGGAGGCCTCGCCAGCCAGGGCGACAATCCAGTCGAGCTGGCGCCGCTCCTCGGCAATGACTAGCAACTCGGCCAGCTTGGCGCCATCTTGGGCGCACTCTAGGGACTTGCGGTAATCGCCGGTGATGGTGATTAGACCCTTGGGACCCGGCATCTTCATCTTCAGATACGCGTAGTGGGGAACCGCCATGAACTTGGCGAGCGCGGGCCGGCCCAGTAATGCATGATACGCGCTGGACAGGTCCACCACCTTTAACCAGATCGGTTTGCGCCGAAAGTGGCTGCTGTCGCCGAACAGGACATCGAGCCGGACCCGACCAATGGGAGAGCAGGAGAGGCCGGGTACGATGCCGTGGAAGATCGTCCGGGTCGGCTCCAGGTCCTCGGCCTTGAGGCCGAGCTTGGTCATCGTGTCACGGTAGAGGATGTTGATGCTGCTGTCGCCATCGATGAGGACTCGGGAGAACTTGCATGTGCGCCACGCGATGATGGTGGGGTTGAGGACGAGGGCATAACCACGGGGCTCGGCATGACCACCGGGTGATCCTCCTGGGTCCAGGTGATCGGGCGAACCGACCAATGCATGAACTCCGGCTTGGCCGGGACGACGGTGTTCACCTCCTGCCGAAGGAGGCGCTCGCTGCACTTGTCTTCGCCGAGGCTGGTGAAGACGACATAGGCCTCGTTCTGGTCCGGGTAGGCGTCATTGCGCATCACGCCGTCAGCTGGAGGCGGCGGCGGAGGCAGAGGCGTGTCACACCCTAGCTAGTCATGCATTAGAGTGTTGCATCATGTTTATTCTTTCATCAGAAACCTGAAATGGGGATGACAGAACCCCTAGCCCCCTCTGAAACCAACTAGGGTTTACTAAAAACTTTTTCAATGAACCTGAAATGCCCTTCTAAAATGCCCATCATTTTTGTCCTGGTTCAGAACCCCTGACAAAAGTGATGCACATTTTCCTAGGTCATCCTAGGGTCTTTGAATCAAATCATAGATATTTGAATTTGGGCATTTAAAATTATATAAAATATTCAGATGCCCAAATATCTCCAAACTAAAATGTTTCATGTTGGAAATAATCCAACTATGGACCAGGAGTAGTTTGGTGATTTTAGGAGTTGCCTAAGTATTTTTAATAAATCAACAAAGTTGCAGAAGTATTAAAAAAACAGAAAACAGGAAAAAAATAGAAAAACTTACCTGGCGCCCAGCACCGGCCCACCGGCCGGCCCAGCCCAGCGCCGCTCCAGCGAGCTGCTTGCCGGCCAGGCAGGCAGGCAGGTGCCCGACGGCGACCGCAGCGCGCGCCACGCACCTGCTCGCCGCCTCGCCGCTCCCCTCGCCCGGTGACGTCGTGGATCGCTCCCCCTCTCTTCCCCGAACCCCCCAGACACCCCCTCTCCTCTCCAGCTCCTCCCCCTCGCGCCCCCCAGCCATGGCCGACGCTACCGCCGCCGTGCCTACGTCGTAGCCGCGCTCCCCGCCGCCCGTGCGTCCT
>NC_041383.1:27600566-27610319 GCF_002162155.2 Triticum dicoccoides
GCGCCCCCCAGCCATGGCCGACGCTACCGCCGCCGTGCCTACGTCGTAGCCGCGCTCCCCGTCGCCCGTGCGTCCTCTCGTCGTGTCCAGGAGCTCCGCCGCTGTCCACTTCATCGAGCAAGCCGAGCCCCGAGCGCTCGCAATGCCCGAGTCCACCGCAATGACCTCGCCCGAACCGCCGTCGCCGGAGATCCCCTTCAACACCGTCGCCGCCTCAGCTCGTCCCCGACCCCGCCGGTGGCCTCTACGGGTGCGCTGTGAGCCTAGCTACCCCTCCTACCCTCCCTCTCTCGTTCCCGAGCCGTGTAGCGACCTCCCGGAGCTCAACCGCACCCACCACCGTGGAGCTCGTCGCCAACGTGCTCCCGGTCACCCTCCGACCACTCCACGGTGTCCATCATGCTCACCGCGTCACGTAGCACCTAACTAGCTACTCCCCGCACCTCACCGACCCCCCTAGCAACAAGTTCGACTTCAGCCGAACTCCGGTGGCCGCCAAAGTCGTCGCCGGCGCCAACTCCGGCCACCCCGACCCCAACGGACTCCACCAAGAGCTGCGACTCGACCTCAGCTCCTCTCCGGTGGCCTCCGCGACCCATTTGTTGGCCGAAACGGCAAAAATCACTTCCGCCGCCGCGTCGGGCTCGCCGGCGGCTAAACGCCGGTGCAGCCGACCCGGGTTTGACCACGGGTGGGCCCTGGTTGACTCTCCTGAGTCAATGACAGGTGGGGCCCAGCCCTGTTAATTAAACAGGTTTAGTTTTAATTAAACTTTAACTAATCTAATCACACTGACACGCGGGACCCACTGTCAGGTTTGACCCGGACGTGTCCCGTTGACCTGCTGACGTCACACTGACGTCAGGCTGACGCAGTAATTGATTTTCTGGATTTAATCTAATATAGGAAATTCCAGAATATAGTTTAAACTTCAAAAATTCATAACTTTTATTCTGTAACTCCAAATCAGACAAATTATATATGAAAAATGATCAGAAAAATCCAATCTATCCATCTGTACTATTTTCATGCATGATTAAACAAGTTAACTTGATGTTTAATGCAGAACAAGGAAAACCACTTTAAAGGGCCATGTTTGAGTTTGAAATTGGAATCTTTGATTCAAATTGGTTCAAACCCTTCTGGTCTTAGTTGCATTAGCCCAACACACTCATATTGCCATGTTTCATGCATGCATTATATTGTTGCACATTGTTTGGTGATGGTTGTGTATCGGTGTTCTTTATGGCAGGTTCTGTCTCCGAGGAGTACCGTGATTACCCTAACGAAGAACCGTATCAGTGCATCGAACCATCAGGCAAGCAACCAACCATTTGATCATATCGATACAATCCCATGTTCTCGCTCCTGCTCTCTTTTACTGCATTAAGACAACGCGTTTCAAACTGCTGTGTGCTACGGTAGTTGAACCCATTTCCTCTGCATGACCTGTCATTGCCACAGTAACTAGATGAAACCCACTAGCATGTGTAGGAGTTGATTGAGCAATATGTATGTGTTATTCCTACCTTGCTATGCCTGCTATGCTTAGAGTCGTGTCAGGTCTGGTTCATCTGGGTGATGGACTAGAGTGAAATGATTATGTCAGTAATGAGAGTGGTGTGGTAAACACGATTTGGTAAAGGTATCGATGAGAGGCCATGTAGGAGTACATGGTGGGTTGTTTCATTGAAGCCGACCTTAAGCACTGAGATCTGTATGTGTGATTTAAGATTCAGCTACTACCATGCATTGGGCCCGAAAACAATGGACCCTCTCGACTTCTTATTCACCCTAGTTCTCTGTCCAGGAGTTGCAAGTAGTTTCTGGTGTTTGTAGCCTACTGGAGGCCGTGGACAGCGCTGACCGTAGGGGTGGGCTGTGATGCGGTAGGTACGTGGCACGGTGTACCGAATACCCGTTAGGTATCTCGGGAACCCTGTTCACATCGTTTGGGGCTGTGAGCGAAACCTCGGTCGGATCTCCTCATGGATGGAACCCGAATAGGCGATAAACCTGGACTAGAGGCTTAGGTGATTAGGTAGGTCGTGGCCGACACCCACGTTGGGCTTCCGCTTGAAGGTTGCCGAGTACATGTCGTGTAAACGACGGTAAGTGGTGAGAGCGTGTATGAAGAAGTACACCCCTGCAGGGTTATCATGATCTATTCGAATAGCCGCGTCCGCGGTAAAGGACTACTTGGTTGCCTATACAGTTCATAGACAAGTAAATGGAAACTACTAAAAGCCTCAAGATAAGTGTGAGTGCCGAGGATGGCTCTTCCGTAGGAAGACGGAGGTGGATCCTCGGTGGTGTATTGAAGTGGTGAGTAGTGGACTCGTGTGCGCAAAACCATTTCAAGTTGGAGTCTCGTAGGATAGCCTAGCCAAGAGTCAAAGCTGGCTTGCTGCAACAACTCCACCAACCCTTCTTGATAATGTGCATGTATGTAGGATCTGATGTAAGTCTTGCTGAGTACCTTTGTACTCATGTTGCTATAATTTACATTTTTACAGAAGACGCTGCAACCCCTTCTGATGGGTTCTTCGTAGACGTTGACATCAATGAGTAGGCTAAGGCCCAGGTGGTGATCCTGAGCTTGTGAAGGACCACGTAGTATAGCTAGGCTTTCCAAGCCTCTTTTATTTTACAAGTTGTCTGTACCCAGACAAGCTACTTCCGCTGCTGGTTTGTATGACTGTATGACTTGAATGCTGGGTCGTGTGACCCGTACCTATGTGTATGTTATGTATGGCTCTCTGAGCCTTAAATAAAGTACTTGTGTCGTAGAGTCATGTTGTGATGCCATGTTGTATTTGCACATATCGAGCATATTGTGTGTATGTTATTGAAATGCTTGGTATGTGTGGGATCTGACTATCTAGTTGTTTATCTTTAGTAGCCTCTCTTATCGGGAAATGTCTCCTAGTGTTACCGCTGAGCCATGGTAGCTTGCTACTGCTCTGGAACACTTAGGCTGGCCGGCATGTGTCCTTCTTCGTTCCTGTGTCTGTCCCCTCGGGGAAATGTCACGCATTGAGTACCGGAGTCCTGTTAGCCCGCTACAGCCCGGTTTACCGGAGTCCTGCTAGCCCAGTGCTACAGCCCGGACCCACTTGCTGATGATCAACACGTTCGAAGCTGGGTCATGGATGCCTGTCCCTGTAAGTCTGTGCCACTTTGGGTTTACAACTAGTCATGTCAGCCCGGGCTCCTTATCATATGGATGCTAGCGACACTATCATATACGTGAGCCAAAAGGCGCAAACGGTCCCAGGAAAAGGTAAGGCGACACCCGTGGGGATACCGTGCGTGAGGCCGCAAAGTGATATGAGGTGTTACAAGCTAGATCGATGTGACATCGAGTCGGGGTCCTGACAGCGTTGGCATCAGAGCCGGACTACCTGTAGGTTCTCCGAGCCAAACTGGTCGATGTTGAGTAGTTATATGTAGGGGAATTGTTTGTGGGTTGGAACGTAAGGCTCTTTTTACTTCTTTATCTTATGACATTCTGATCTGAGTCAGTCTATTCTTCCACCGGGGGTTAAGGAATTAGGATCTATTCTCTCTATCAGGATCACGTGTTACTAATCAGTAGTACCTTATAGGTTTGATGGATACAAGCCTAGTTCAGTTCTACTACCACATTATGTTGTTAGGATGGACTCAGAACTTTGATATGATGATGTTGAGTGTGTATGAAATCCTTTGTCAAATGTCTCAAATCCTTCTTGAGCATTTACAGCTGTTATGCTGCTGAAATTTTGCTAGGAATTCTAATGTCTTTGCATTATGATTGTGCTTTCAGATGGCCATTCGCGACCTCAATCAAGTGGTTCGCCTGACTCGATGCCTAGATGTACCCGGTCATACCGCCATGTTGGTCAGGGTAATGACTGAGGCTTGATACCGTTGGTATCCTGAGTACACGGTCGAAGAGCAATTTCGAGACTTTAATCAAAGCCAGTATCTCTGCACTGTCAGGATATTTCCATCTTAACCTGGATCCACCGAGCCCCTTCACTGCTCCTATGGACTCGGGGTTACTATTGAGATGGCTGTGCAGGACGCCGCCTACTCTATGATGACCATCATGCGAGTCAGGTCTGGCCTATTTCGGGACTCTGATTTTCGGTATATGCCAGGATCACTTCCGGGAGAACAAGGGTATCTCCAGGCTATATATGCTGACCCCACTCAGGAGGATTCACGGACTCGCACCACTGCTGAGATGCTCGAGGATAAGGACCGTGAAAACTGGGCCTTGAGGCTAGAGCTTTTCAATACCCGTGCTAACCATTGGGCCACGTTGACTCAGTTTGCACCGGCGGTGCAAGCTGGATATTCGGATATGCGTGATCTCTATCCTGTGAGATCTGCTCTGCCAGACGTGATGGGTTGGCGTGATGTAGGAGGCATCACCCCACCTCGCGGTCCCCGCAGGCCACTGTCTGTTGGTCCAAGACCTCATCCTAGCCCCTATGGTCCACAAGCTCCGCGAGATCGTCTGTTTCCGGATGATCATGTTGAGCTTCCAGGCTATGGAAGTGACTTCTACGAGGACTACTACGGATCGGTTTGAGTTAGTGGTAGTATCATTAGTTCGTACTAGCTATGTCGTCTATCGTCCTGCATGACTCGTGGGATATGACCTAGTTTGTACCGCCTTCCGGAGGTGTAGAAAAATAATGTATAGGAGCTTGGGATGCCTCCGATGAGATGTAATCCTCTTTTCACCGTAATAGTACCTTGTTTGGTCTTGTACTAAACCTTGTATGGTGTGTATGACGATGGAATAAAGAAGCAGTTTTTGTATCTACCATGTCATACGGATGATCATCTTGCATTCCGAGTTACTCCTTACATTCTGTATTCTATGTCGGAATCTTATCATTCTGACTAAATCATTGTCTTGTTTACCTAGGATGGTCAACACGCGCAATAACCCTGCTCCTCAAGAGCAGGCCGAAGGCAGTGAAGTCAGGAATGCAAATCTGCCTCATCCTCCTTCCCTAGCCGAGGTTATGATGGAAGCTGAAAGAAACAAGCGGGAGACCAACCGTTTGTTGGAGCGTATTGAACAGAACACAGCACACCATCAGAGGACTAACGTGGTGTCACTCAGTGATTTCATCAAGTTACATCCACCCACGTTCCACCACTCCGTCGAGCCTCTCGATGCTGATGACTGGCTTCTCAGTATTCTCACAAACTGCGCTCCGCGCTAGTAGCCGAGGCTGACAAGGTCACCTTTGCCGCATATCATCTTGAAGGCCCCGCCAGTCTCTGGTGGGAGAATTATGGAGCTATGCGCCCCGCGGGCCATGTCACTACTTGGGCTGAATTCAGCGAGGCTTTCCGTGAACATCACATTCCGGAGGGTCTCATGGACCGTAAACGTGAGGAATTTTGCAGTTTCACCCAAGGCTGACTCTCTACGGATGCTTACAGCAGGGAGTTCGGTAACCTCGCACGATATGCCACTGAGGAAGTTTCTACCGATGCCAAGAAGCAAGCAAGGTTCCGTAAGGGGCTTAGTCCTGAGCTTCGCCGCGACCTCCGTCTGCATGAGTGCACATCTTTTCAGAAGCTTGTTAACAAGGCCATCAGTGCTGAGACTGGTCAGACTGATTATGACGCAACACGCAAGCATGGCCGTGACGTGGGTTCCTCATCCGGTGCTGGTCCTCAGAAGCGCCGCGTGTGGGTGCCCAACACTGCCCTGCCACCCAGGTTCACACCGAGGCCATCCTTCCAGGCGCCTCGCCCCGTTCAAGAGTCTGCACCAGCCAAGTCCTATGGTGGTCCAACCAACAGTGCTCCTCCACGTACCAGTTTCGTGACTTGTTTCAAGTGTGGGGAATCTGGCCACTATATGCGCGAGTGTCCCCAAACCAACCCCAACCAATCTGCTAAAGCTGTTGGCCGTGGCAAGCTGACAGGGAAAGTGTTCCACGCCAAGCCGGCCACCGCTACATGTGGCAATGTCAATTGTATTTCTGCCGAAGAAGCTCAAGAGGATCCCAACGTCGTTCTCGGTACGCTCCTTGTTAATTGCCACCCGGCATCTGTTCTTTTCGATACAGGAGCCTCTCATTCTTTTATATCCGAAAATTATGCTCGTTTGCATAACACCGCATTCTGTGAGATGCCCACCTCTATGGTAATTCAAACTCCGGGATCCAAATGGCAAACTTCTACAGTAAGCCATGGAAATGAAATTCAAGTCGACAGACTTGTTTTTCTCGCATCTTTGATAGCCCTTAAATCGTCAGATATTAATATCATCTTGGGTATGGACTGGATGTCAGCCCATCATGCCAACATTGATTGTTTCTCTAGGACTGTTCAACTCACCCATCCTTCGGGAAAGATAGTCAATGTCTTGACCCGAATAGCCAAGCGACAGTTATATTCTCTTAACGCCAGCCCTTTGCCAGACCTTGAGGACGTTCCGGTAGTCCGTGACTTCGCGGATGTCTTCCCAGAGGAATTGCCAGGTGTTCCACCTGACAGGGATGTTGAGTTCGTAATAGACCTCATTCCAGGAACCGTCCCGATTGCTAGAAGACCCTATAAGATGGCACCACTAGAACTAGCCGAGCTTAAGAAACAACTCGATGAGTCCTTGAAAAAGGGTTTCATCCGACCTAGTTCATCTCCGTGGGCTTGCCCCGTCCTCTTCATCAAGAAGAAGGATGGTACGGACCGGATGGTTGTAGATTATCGACCTGTCAATTTGGTCACAATCAAGAACAAATATCCGCTCCCCAGGATCAACGACCTGTATGATCAGCTCGCTGGATCCTCAGTCTTCTCCAAAATGGATTTGAGGTTGGGCTACCATCAAATCAAAATCAGAAACGGGGACATTCCTAAAACGGCCTTTGTTACTCGTTATGGCCAATACGAGTACACCGTCATGTCCTTCGGTTTAACCAACGCTCCAGCCACCTTTTCTCGGTTAATGAACTCAATCTTCATGGAGTATTTGGATAAATTCGTCGTGGTGTACCTCGATGATATACTCATCTACTCCAAGAGCGAGGAAGAACATGCCGAACATCTAAGGCTAGTGTTGAAGAAACTTCGAGAGCATCGCCTTTATGCCAAATTTTCTAAATGTGAATTCTGGTTGTCAGAAGTGACCTATCTGGGTCATGTAATATCTGGTAAAGGTATTGCTGTTAACCCCGAGCGAGTTCAAGCCGTCCTTAATTGGACTCCACCTGAATCGGTCAAGCAAGTTCGGAGTTTTCTGGGCTTAGCGAGCTATTGCCGTCGCTTTGTCGAAAATTTCTCCAAAGTTGCTAAACCTCTAACCGAACTCCTCAAGAAAGATAAAAAGTTCGAGTGGACTCCACAATGTGAGCACAGCTTTCAGGAACTGAAAAGACGCCTGACATCTGCTCCCGTATTGGTACCGCCAGATTTCTCTAAGGACTTTGTTATCTACTGCGACGCCTCGCGACAAGGACTAGGTTGCATTCTCATGCAAGATCGACACGTAATTCCTTACGCTTCACGGCAATTGCACCCACATGAGGAGAATTATCCTACTCATGATCTAGAGCTTGCAGCCGTAGTCTATGCACTTAAAACCTGGCGACATTACCTTCTTGGTAATCGTTGCGAAATATTCACTGATCACCAAAGTCTGAAGTACATCTTCACCCAACCGGATTTGAATCTCAGGCAAAGACGTTGGGTTGAGTTGATCACAGATTTCGACTTAGGAATAACTTACACCCCAGGGAAAGCCAACGTCATGGCTGATGCGCTAAGTCGTAAATCTTATTGTAACAACCTGATGTTACAACAAAGTCAACCGCTTCTCCATGAGGAATTTCGGAAGCTTAACCTTCACATTGTTCCTCAAGGTTTTCTTTCCACCTTGGTGGCAAAACCTACCCTTACGAATCAGATCATCAAAGCACAGAAGGTAGATCCGGGAATTTCCCGCATCAGGAGAAACATCAAGAAAGGAGTTGCGAATTGTTTCTCCATTGATGATCAAGGGGTCGTGTACTTCGGGAATCGACTAGTGGTTCCCAAAGTGCGAAACCTAAGACGACTGATCCTTAAGGAAGCTCATGAATCTCCTCTCACCATTCATCCCGGTAGTACCAAGATGTATCAGGACCTACGCCAGAGGTTCTGGTGGACTAGAATGAAGAGAGAAATTGCTCAGTATATTGCTAATTGCGACGTCTGCCGTCGTGTAAAAGCAGAGCATCAACGGCCTGCTGGCACCCTTCAACCCCTAGCTATTCCTGAATGGAAATGGGATAAAATTGGTATGGATTTCATTACCGGTTTCCCAGGACCAAGAGAGGGAATAATGCTATCTTCGTCGTTGTCGATCGTCTTTCCAAAGTGGCCCATTTCTTACCTGTTCGTGAGAGTATAACCGCTAGCCAGTTGGCAGACTTATACATCTCCCGAATCGTGTGTCTCCATGGTGTTCCTTTGGAAATTAACTCGGATCGAGGAAGTCTTTTCACCTCTCGATTTTGGGAAAGTTTCCAAAATGCTATGGGAACTCGCCTTTCTTTTAGCACCGCTTTCCACCCTCAGTCGAGTGGTCAAGTGGAACGCGTCAACCAGATTCTAGAAGACATGCTTCGAGCCTCTGTTATCTCATTCGGAATAGATTGGGAGAAGTGCCTTCCATTTGCCGAATTCGCTTACAACAACAGCTATCAATCTAGCTTGGGTAAAGCCCCTTTTGAAGTTCTCTATGGACGACGTTGTCGAACACCCCTTAACTGGTCAGAAACCGGGGAAAGACAATTCTTTGGCCCGGATATGATTCAGGAAGCAGAAGAGCAAGTTCGCATCGTTGGTGAAAAGTTGAAAACAGCCCAATCTCGTCAAAAGAGTCAATATGACCGAAAACATAAGGCTATGACTTTCGAGGTTGACGAGAAGGCTTACCTTCGGGTTACTCCTTTTAAGGGAACCCATCGTTTCGGTATCAAAGGCAAATTGGCTCCTCGTTACATTGGACCTTTCCGCATTCTCGCAAAACAAGGGGAAGTTGCCTACCAGTTGGAACTACCTCCGCATCTCTCCAGAGTCCACGGTGTCTTCCATGTTTCTCAACTCAGGCGTTGCTTCTCGGATCCTATCCATGGAGTGGACCACGAAACACTTGATCTCCAAGATAATCTTACGTATCAAGAGTACCCCATTCGTATCCTCGATCAGGCCGAGCGTACCACCCGACGTCATAATATCAAGTTTCTCAAAGTTCAATGGTCGCACCATTCTGAGGATGAAGCAACTTGCGAAAGGGAGGATCGTCTTCGACTTGAGTATCCTGCCTTCTTCCCGGAGGAACCCAAATCTCGGGACGAGATTCTTTTGAGTGGGGGTGAGTTGTCACACCCTAGCTAGTCATGCATTAGAGTGTTGCATCATGTTTATTCTTTCATCAGAAACCTGAAATGGGGATGACAGAACCCCCAGCCCCCTCTGAAACCAACTAGGGTTTACTAAAAACTTTTTCAATGAACCTGAAATGCCCTTCTAAAATGCCCATCATTTTTGTCCTGGTTCAGAACCCCTGACAAAAGTGATGCACATTTTCCTAGGTCATCCTAGGGTCTTTGAATTAAATCATAGATATTTGAATTTGGGCATTTAAAATTATATAAAATATTCAGATGCCCAAATATCTCCAAACTAAAATGTTTCATGTTGGAAATAATCCAACTATGGACCAGGAGTAGTTTGGTGATTTTAGGAGTT
>NC_041383.1:27614837-27617739 GCF_002162155.2 Triticum dicoccoides
CTTTGCATTATGATTGTGCTTTCAGATGGCCATTCGCGACCTCAATCAAGTGGTTCGCCTGACTCGATGCCTAGATGTACCCGGTCATACCGCCATGTTGGTCAGGGTAATGACTGAGGCTTGATACCGTTGGTATCCTGAGTACACGGTCGAAGAGCAATTTCGAGACTTTAATCAAAGCCAGTATCTCTGCACTGTCAGGATATTTCCATCTTAACCTGGATCCACCGAGCCCCTTCACTGCTCCTATGGACTCGGGGTTACTATTGAGATGGCTGTGCAGGACGCCGCCTACTCTATGATGACCATCATGCGAGTCAGGTCTGGCCTATTTCGGGACTCTGATTTTCGGTATATGCCAGGATCACTTCCGGGAGAACAAGGGTATCTCCAGGCTATATATGCTGACCCCACTCAGGAGGATTCACGGACTCGCACCACTGCTGAGATGCTCGAGGATAAGGACCGTGAAAACTGGGCCTTGAGGCTAGAGCTTTTCAATACCCGTGCTAACCATTGGGCCACGTTGACTCAGTTTGCACCGGCGGTGCAAGCTGGATATTCGGATATGCGTGATCTCTATCCTGTGAGATCTGCTCTGCCAGACGTGATGGGTTGGCGTGATGTAGGAGGCATCACCCCACCTCGCGGTCCCCGCAGGCCACTGTCTGTTGGTCCAAGACCTCATCCTAGCCCCTATGGTCCACAAGCTCCGCGAGATCGTCTGTTTCCGGATGATCATGTTGAGCTTCCAGGCTATGGAAGTGACTTCTACGAGGACTACTACGGATCGGTTTGAGTTAGTGGTAGTATCACTAGTTCGTACTAGCTATGTCGTCTATCGTCCTGCATGACTCGTGGGATATGACCTAGTTTGTACCGCCTTCCGGAGGTGTAGAAAAATAATGTATAGGAGCTTGGGATGCCTCCGATGAGATGTAATCCTCTTTTCACCGTAATAGTACCTTGTTTGGTCTTGTACTAAACCTTGTATGGTGTGTATGACGATGGAATAAAGAAGCAGTTTTTGTATCTACCATGTCATACAGATGATCATCTTGCATTCCGAGTTACTCCTTACATTCTGTATTCTATGTCGGAATCTTATCATTCTGACTAAATCATTGTCTTGTTTACCTAGGATGGTCAACACGCGCAATAACCCTGCTCCTCAAGAGCAGGCCGAAGGCAGTGAAGTCAGGAATGCAAATCTGCCTCATCCTCCTTCCCTAGCCGAGGTTATGATGGAAGCTGAAAGAAACAAGCGGGAGACCAACCGTTTGTTGGAGCGTATTGAACAGAACACAGCACACCATCAGAGGACTAACGTGGTGTCACTCAGTGATTTCATCAAGTTACATCCACCCACGTTCCACCACTCCGTCGAGCCTCTCGACGCTGATGACTGGCTTCTCAGTATTCTCACAAACTGCGCTCCGCGCTAGTAGCCGAGGCTGACAAGGTCACCTTTGCCGCATATCATCTTGAAGGCCCCGCCAGTCTCTGGTGGGAGAATTATGGAGCTATGCGCCCCGCGGGCCATGTCACTACTTGGGCTGAATTCAGCGAGGCTTTCCGTGAACATCACATTCCGGAGGGTCTCATGGACCGTAAACGTGAGGAATTTTGCAGTTTCACCCAAGGCTGACTCTCTACGGATGCTTACAGCAGGGAGTTCGGTAACCTCGCACGATATGCCACTGAGGAAGTTTCTACCGATGCCAAGAAGCAAGCAAGGTTCCGTAAGGGGCTTAGTCCTGAGCTTCGCCGCGACCTCCGTCTGCATGAGTGCACATCTTTTCAGAAGCTTGTTAACAAGGCCATCAGTGCTGAGACTGGTCAGACTGATTATGACGCAACACGCAAGCATGGCCGTGACGTGGGTTCCTCATCCGGTGCTGGTCCTCAGAAGCGCCGCGTGTGGGTGCCCAACACTGCCCTGCCACCCAGGTTCACACCGAGGCCATCCTTCCAGGCGCCTCGCCCCGTTCAAGAGTCTGCACCAGCCAAGTCCTATGGTGGTCCAACCAACAGTGCTCCTCCACGTACCAGTTTCGTGACTTGTTTCAAGTGTGGGGAATCTGGCCACTATATGCGCGAGTGTCCCCAAACCAACCCCAACCAATCTGCTAAAGCTGTTGGCCGTGGCAAGCTGACAGGGAAAGTGTTCCACGCCAAGCCGGCCACCGCTACATGTGGCAATGTCAATTGTATTTCTGCCGAAGAAGCTCAAGAGGATCCCAACGTCGTTCTCGGTACGCTCCTTGTTAATTGCCACCCGGCATCTGTTCTTTTCGATACAGGAGCCTCTCATTCTTTTATATCCGAAAATTATGCTCGTTTGCATAACACCGCATTCTGTGAGATGCCCACCTCTATGGTAATTCAAACTCCGGGATCCAAATGGCAAACTTCTACAGTAAGCCATGGAAATGAAATTCAAGTCGACAGACTTGTTTTTCTCGCATCTTTGATAGCCCTTAAATCGTCAGATATTAATATCATCTTGGGTATGGACTGGATGTCAGCCCATCATGCCAACATTGATTGTTTCTCTAGGACTGTTCAACTCACCCATCCTTCGGGAAAGATAGTCAATGTCTTGACCCGAATAGCCAAGCGACAGTTATATTCTCTTAACGCCAGCCCTTTGCCAGACCTTGAGGACGTTCCGGTAGTCCGTGACTTCGCGGATGTCTTCCCAGAGGAATTGCCAGGTGTTCCACCTGACAGGGATGTTGAGTTCGTAATAGACCTCATTCCAGGAACCGTCCCGATTGCTAGAAGACCCTATAAGATGGCACCACTAGAACTAGCCGAGCTTAAGAAACAACTCGATGAGTCCTTGAAAAAGGGTTTCATCCGACCTAGTTCATCTCCGTGGGCTTGCCCCGTCCTCTTC
>NC_041383.1:27617749-27619805 GCF_002162155.2 Triticum dicoccoides
TTCTTCGTAGACGTTGACATCAATGAGTAGGCTAAGGCCCAGGTGGTGATCCTGAGCTTGTGAAGGACCACGTAGTATAGCTAGGCTTTCCAAGCCTCTTTTATTTTACAAGTTGTCTGTACCCAGACAAGCTACTTCCGCTGCTGGTTTGTATGACTGTATGACTTGAATGCTGGGTCGTGTGACCCGTACCTATGTGTATGTTATGTATGGCTCTCTGAGCCTTAAATAAAGTACTTGTGTCGTAGAGTCATGTTGTGATGCCATGTTGTATTTGCACATATCGAGCATATTGTGTGTATGTTATTGAAATGCTTGGTATGTGTGGGATCTGACTATCTAGTTGTTTATCTTTAGTAGCCTCTCTTATCGGGAAATGTCTCCTAGTGTTACCGCTGAGCCATGGTAGCTTGCTACTGCTCTGGAACACTTAGGCTGGCCGGCATGTGTCCTTCTTCGTTCCTGTGTCTGTCCCCTCGGGGAAATGTCACGCATTGAGTACCGGAGTCCTGTTAGCCCGCTACAGCCCGGTTTACCGGAGTCCTGCTAGCCCAGTGCTACAGCCCGGACCCACTTGCTGATGATCGACACGTTCGAAGCTGGGTCATGGATGCCTGTCCCTGTAAGTCTGTGCCACTTTGGGTTTACAACTAGTCATGTCAGCCCGGGCTCCTTATCATATGGATGCTAGCGACACTATCATATACGTGAGCCAAAAGGCGCAAACGGTCCCAGGAAAAGGTAAGGCGACACCCGTGGGGATACCGTGCGTGAGGCCGCAAAGTGATATGAGGTGTTACAAGCTAGATCGATGTGACATCGAGTCGGGGTCCTGACAGCGTTGGCATCAGAGCCGGACTGCCTGTAGGTTCTCCGAGCCAAACTGGTCGATGTTGAGTAGTTATATGTAGGGGAATTGTTTGTGGGTTGGAACGTAAGGCTCTTTTTACTTCTTTATCTTATGACATTCTGATCTGAGTCAGTCTATTCTTCCACCGGGGGTTAAGGAATTAGGATCTATTCTCTCTATCAGGATCACGTGTTACTAATCAGTAGTACCTTATAGGTTTGATGGATACAAGCCTAGTTCAGTTCTACTACCACATTATGTTGTTAGGATGGACTCAGAACTTTGATATGATGATGTTGAGTGTGTATGAAATCCTTTGTCAAATGTCTCAAATCCTTCTTGAGCATTTACAGCTGTTATGCTGCTGAAATTTTGCTAGGAATTCTAATGCCTTTGCATTATGATTGTGCTTTCAGATGGCCATTCGCGACCTCAATCAAGTGGTTCGCCTGACTCGATGCCTAGATGTACCCGGTCATACCGCCATGTTGGTCAGGGTAATGACTGAGGCTTGATACCGTTGGTATCCTGAGTACACGGTCGAAGAGCAATTTCGAGACTTTAATCAAAGCCAGTATCTCTGCACTGTCAGGATATTTCCATCTTAACCTGGATCCACCGAGCCCCTTCACTGCTCCTATGGACTCGGGGTTACTATTGAGATGGCTGTGCAGGACGCCGCCTACTCTATGATGACCATCATGCGAGTCAGGTCTGGCCTATTTCGGGACTCTGATTTTCGGTATATGCCAGGATCACTTCCGGGAGAACAAGGGTATCTCCAGGCTATATATGCTGACCCCACTCAGGAGGATTCACGGACTCGCACCACTGCTGAGATGCTCGAGGATAAGGACCGTGAAAACTGGGCCTTGAGGCTAGAGCTTTTCAATACCCGTGCTAACCATTGGGCCACGTTGACTCAGTTTGCACCGGCGGTGCAAGCTGGATATTCGGATATGCGTGATCTCTATCCTGTGAGATCTGCTCTGCCAGACGTGATGGGTTGGCGTGATGTAGGAGGCATCACCCCACCTCGCGGTCCCCGCAGGCCACTGTCTGTTGGTCCAAGACCTCATCCTAGCCCCTATGGTCCACAAGCTCCGCGAGATCGTCTGTTTCCGGATGATCATGTTGAGCTTCCAGGCTATGGAAGTGACTTCTACGAGGACTACTACGGATCGGTTTGAGTTAGTGGTAGTATCA
>NC_041383.1:27619815-27628423 GCF_002162155.2 Triticum dicoccoides
GCTGATGACTGGCTTCTCAGTATTCTCACAAACTGCGCTCCGCGCTAGTAGCCGAGGCTGACAAGGTCACCTTTGCCGCATATCATCTTGAAGGCCCCGCCAGTCTCTGGTGGGAGAATTATGGAGCTATGCGCCCCGCGGGCCATGTCACTACTTGGGCTGAATTCAGCGAGGCTTTCCGTGAACATCACATTCCGGAGGGTCTCATGGACCGTAAACGTGAGGAATTTTGCAGTTTCACCCAAGGCTGACTCTCTACGGATGCTTACAGCAGGGAGTTCGGTAACCTCGCACGATATGCCACTGAGGAAGTTTCTACCGATGCCAAGAAGCAAGCAAGGTTCCGTAAGGGGCTTAGTCCTGAGCTTCGCCGCGACCTCCGTCTGCATGAGTGCACATCTTTTCAGAAGCTTGTTAACAAGGCCATCAGTGCTGAGACTGGTCAGACTGATTATGACGCAACACGCAAGCATGGCCGTGACGTGGGTTCCTCATCCGGTGCTGGTCCTCAGAAGCGCCGCGTGTGGGTGCCCAACACTGCCCTGCCACCCAGGTTCACACCGAGGCCATCCTTCCAGGCGCCTCGCCCCGTTCAAGAGTCTGCACCAGCCAAGTCCTATGGTGGTCCAACCAACAGTGCTCCTCCACGTACCAGTTTCGTGACTTGTTTCAAGTGTGGGGAATCTGGCCACTATATGCGCGAGTGTCCCCAAACCAACCCCAACCAATCTGCTAAAGCTGTTGGCCGTGGCAAGCTGACAGGGAAAGTGTTCCACGCCAAGCCGGCCACCGCTACATGTGGCAATGTCAATTGTATTTCTGCCGAAGAAGCTCAAGAGGATCCCAACGTCGTTCTCGGTACGCTCCTTGTTAATTGCCACCCGGCATCTGTTCTTTTCGATACAGGAGCCTCTCATTCTTTTATATCCGAAAATTATGCTCGTTTGCATAACACCGCATTCTGTGAGATGCCCACCTCTATGGTAATTCAAACTCCGGGATCCAAATGGCAAACTTCTACAGTAAGCCATGGAAATGAAATTCAAGTCGACAGACTTGTTTTTCTCGCATCTTTGATAGCCCTTAAATCGTCAGATATTAATATCATCTTGGGTATGGACTGGATGTCAGCCCATCATGCCAACATTGATTGTTTCTCTAGGACTGTTCAACTCACCCATCCTTCGGGAAAGATAGTCAATGTCTTGACCCGAATAGCCAAGCGACAGTTATATTCTCTTAACGCCAGCCCTTTGCCAGACCTTGAGGACGTTCCGGTAGTCCGTGACTTCGCGGATGTCTTCCCAGAGGAATTGCCAGGTGTTCCACCTGACAGGGATGTTGAGTTCGTAATAGACCTCATTCCAGGAACCGTCCCGATTGCTAGAAGACCCTATAAGATGGCACCACTAGAACTAGCCGAGCTTAAGAAACAACTCGATGAGTCCTTGAAAAAGGGTTTCATCCGACCTAGTTCATCTCCGTGGGCTTGCCCCGTCCTCTTCGTCAAGAAGAAGGATGGTACGGACCGGATGGTTGTAGATTATCGACCTATCAATTTGGTCACAATCAAGAACAAATATCCGCTCCCCAGGATCAACGACCTGTATGATCAGCTCGCTGGATCCTCAATCTTCTCCAAAATGGATTTGAGGTTGGGCTACCATCAAATCAAAATCAGGAACGGGGACATTCCTAAAACGGCCTTTGTTACTCGTTATGGCCAATACGAGTACACCGTCATGTCCTTCGGTTTAACCAACGCTCCAGCCACCTTTTCTCGGTTAATGAACTCAATCTTCATGGAGTATTTGGATAAATTCGTCATGGTTTACCTCGATGATATACTCATCTACTCCAAGAACGAGGAAGAACATGCCGAACATCTAAGACTAGTGTTGAAGAAACTTCGAGAGCATCGTCTTTATGCCAAATTTTCTAAATGTGAATTTTGGTTGTCAGAAGTGACCTATCTGGGTCATGTAATATCTGGTAAAGGTATTGCTGTTAACCCTGAGCGAGTTCAAGCCGTCCTTAATTGGACTCCACCTGAATCGGTCAAGCAAGTTCGGAGTTTTCTGGGCTTAGCGAGCTATTGCCGTCGCTTTGTCGAAAATTTCTCCAAAGTTGCAAAACCTCTAACCGAACTCCTCAAGAAAGATAAAAAGTTCGAGTGGACTCCACAATGTGAGCACAGCTTTCAGGAACTGAAAAGACGCCTGACTTCTGCTCCCGTACTGGTACCGCCAGACTTCTCCAAGGACTTCGTTATCTACTGCGACGCCTCGCGACAAGGACTAGGTTGCATTCTCATGCAAGATCGACACGTAATTGCTTACGCTTCACGGCAATTGCACCCACATGAGGAGAATTATCCTACTCATGATCTAGAGCTTGCAGCCGTAGTCTATGCACTTAAAACCTGGCGACATTACCTTCTTGGTAATCGTTGCGAAATATTCACTGATCACCAAAGTCTGAAGTACATCTTCACCCAACCGGATTTGAATCTCAGGCAAAGACGTTGGGTTGAGTTGATCACAGATTTCGACTTAGGAATAACTTACACCCCAGGGAAAGCCAACGTCATGGCTGATGCGCTAAGTCGTAAATCTTATTGTAACAACCTGATGTTACAACAAAGTCAACCGCTTCTCCATGAGGAATTTCGGAAGCTTAACCTTCACATTGTTCCTCAAGGTTTTCTTTCCACCTTGGTGGCAAAACCTACCCTTACGGATCAGATCATCAAAGCACAGAAGGTAGATCCGGGAATTTCCCGCATCAGGAGAAACATCAAGAAAGGAGTTGCGAATTGTTTCTCCATTGATGATCAAGGGGTCGTGTACTTCGGGAATCGACTAGTGGTTCCCAAAGTGCGAAACCTAAGACGACTGATCCTTAAGGAAGCTCATGAATCTCCTCTCACCATTCATCCCGGTAGTACCAAGATGTATCAGGACCTACGCCAGAGGTTCTGGTGGACTAGAATGAAGAGAGAAATTGCTCAGTATATTGCTAATTGCGACGTCTGCCGTCGTGTAAAAGCAGAGCATCAACGGCCTGCTGGCACCCTTCAACCCCTAGCTATTCCTGAATGGAAATGGGATAAAATTGGTATGGATTTCATTACCGGTTTCCCAGGACCAAGAGAGGGAATAATGCTATCTTCGTCGTTGTCGATCGTCTTTCCAAAGTGGCCCATTTCTTACCTGTTCGTGAGAGTATAACCGCTAGCCAGTTGGCAGACTTATACATCTCCCGAATCGTGTGTCTCCATGGTGTTCCTTTGGAAATTAACTCGGATCGAGGAAGTCTTTTCACCTCTCGATTTTGGGAAAGTTTCCAAAATGCTATGGGAACTCGCCTTTCTTTTAGCACCGCTTTCCACCCTCAGTCGAGTGGTCAAGTGGAACGCGTCAACCAGATTCTAGAAGACATGCTTCGAGCCTCTGTTATCTCATTCGGAATGGATTGGGAGAAGTGCCTTCCATTTGCCGAATTCGCTTACAACAACAGCTATCAATCTAGCTTGGGTAAAGCCCCTTTTGAAGTTCTCTATGGACAACATTGTCGAACACCCCTTAACTGGTCAGAAACCGGGGAAATACAATTCTTTGGCCCGGATATGATTCAGGAAGCAGAAGAGCAAGTTCGCATCGTTCGTGAAAAGTTGAAAACAGCCCAATCTCGTCAAAAGAGTCAATATGACCGAAAACATAAGGCTATGACTTTCGAGGTTGACGAGAAGGCTTACCTTCGGGTTACTCCTTTTAAGGGAACCCATCGTTTCGGTATCAAAGGCAAATTGGCTCCTCGTTACATTGGACCTTTCCGCATTCTCGCAAAACAAGGGGAAGTTGCCTACCAGTTGGAACTACCTCCGCATCTCTCCAGAGTCCACGGTGTCTTCCATGTTTCTCAACTCAGGCGTTGCTTCTCGGATCCTATCCATGGAGTGGACCACGAAACACTTGATCTCCAAGATAATCTTACGTATCAAGAGTACCCCATTCGTATCCTCGATCAGGCCGAGCGTACCACTCGACGTCATAATATCAAGTTTCTCAAAGTTCAATGGTCGCACCATTCTGAGGATGAAGCAACTTGCGAAAGGGAGGATCGTCTTCGACTTGAGTATCCTGCCTTCTTCCCGGAGGAACCCAAATCTCGGGACGAGATTCTTTTGAGTGGGGGTGAGTTGTCACACCCTAGCTAGTCATGCATTAGAGTGTTGCATCATGTTTATTCTTTCATCAGAAACCTGAAATGGGGATGACAGAACCCCCAGCCCCCTCTGAAACCAACTAGGGTTTACTAAAAACTTTTTCAATGAACCTGAAATGCCCTTCTAAAATGCCCATCATTTTTGTCCTGGTTCAGAACCCCTGACAAAAGTGATGCACATTTTCCTAGGTCATCCTAGGGTCTTTGAATTAAATCATAGATATTTGAATTTGGGCATTTAAAATTATATAAAATATTCAGATGCCCAAATATCTCCAAACTAAAATGTTTCATGTTGGAAATAATCCAACTATGGACCAGGAGTAGTTTGGTGATTTTAGGAGTTGCCTAAGTATTTTTAATAAATCAACAAAGTTGCAGAAGTATTAAAAACAGAAAACAGGAAAAAATAGAAAAACTTACCTGGCGCCCAGCACCGGCCCACCTGCCGGCCCAGCCCAGCGCCGCTCCAGCGAGCTGGTTGCCGGCCAGGCAGGCAGGTAGGTGCCCGACGGCGACCGCAGCGCGCGCCACGCACCTGCTCGCCGCCTCGCCGCTCCCCTCGCCCGGTGACGTCGTGGATTGCTCCCCCTCTCTTCCCCGAACCCCCCAGACACCCCCTCTCCTCTCCAGCTCCTCCCCCTCGCGCCCCCCAGCCATGGCCGACGCTACCACCGCCGTGCCTACACCGTAGCCGCGCTCCACGCCGCCCGTGCGTCCTCTCATCGTGTCCAGGAGCTCCGCTGCTGTCCACTTCATCGAGCAAGCCGAGCCCCGAGCGCTCGCAACGCCCGAGTCCACCGCAATGACCTCGCCCGAACCGCCGTCGCCGGAGATCCCCTTCAACACCGTCGCCGCCTCAGCTCGTCCCCGACCCCGCCGGTGGCCTCTACGGGTGCGCTGTGAGCCTAGCTACCCCTCCTACCCTCCCTCTCTTGTTCCCGAGCCGTGTAGCGACCTCCCGGAGCTCAACCGCACCCACCACCGTGGAGCTCGTCGCCGACGTGCTCCCGGTCACCCTCCGACCACTCCACGGTGTCCATCATGCTCACCGCGTCACGTAGCACCTAACTAGCTACTCCCCGCACCTCACCGACCCCCTAGCGACAAGTTCGACTTCGGCCGAACTCCGGTGGCCGCCAAAGTCGTCGCCGGCGCCAACTCCGGCCACCCCGACCCCAACGGACTCCACCAAGAGCTGCGGCTCGACCTCAGCTCCTCTCTGGTGGCCTCCGCGACCCATTTGGTGGCCGAAACGGCAAAAATCACTTCCGCCGCCGCATCGGGCTCGCCGGCGGCTAAACACCGGTGCAGCCGACCCGGGTTTGACCACGGGTGGGCCCTGGTTGACTCTCCTGAGTCAATGACAGGTGGGGCCCAGCCCTGTTAATTAAACAGGTTTAGTTTTAATTAAACTTTAACTAATCTAATCACACTGACATGCGGGACCCACTGTCAGGTTTGACCCGGACGTGTCCCGTTGACCTGCTGACGTCACATGACGTCAGGCTGACGCAGTAATTGATTTTCTGGATTTAATCTAATATAGGAAATTCCAGAATATAGTTTAAACTTCAAAAATTCATAACTTTTATTCTATAACTCCAAATCAGACAAATTATATATGAAAAATGATCAGAAAAATCCAATCTATCCATCTGTACTATTTTCATGCATGATTAAACAAGTTAACTTGATGTTTAATGCAGAACAAGGAAAAACACTTTAAAGGGCCATGTTTGAGTTTGAAATTTGAATCTTTGATTCAAATTGGTTCAAACCCTTCTGGTCTTAGTTGCATTAGCCCAACACACTCATATTGCCATGTTTCATGCATGCATCATATTGTTGCACATTGTTTGGTGATGGTTGTGTATCGGTGTTCTTTACGGTAGGTTCTGTCTCCGAGGAGTACCGTGATTACCCTAACGAAGAACCGTATCAGTGCATCGAACCATCAGGCAAGCAACCAACCATTTGATCATATCGATACAATCCCATGTTCTCGCTCCTGCTCTCTTTTACTGCATTAAGACAACGCGTTTCAAACTGCTGTGTGCTACGGTAGTTGAACCCATTTCCTCTGCATGACCTGTCATTGCCACAGTAACTAGATGAAACCCACTAGCATGTGTAGGAGTTGATTGAGCCATATGTATGTGTTATTCCTACCTTGCTATGCCTGCTATGCTTAGAGTCGTGTCAGGTCTGGTTCATCTGGGTGATGGACTAGAGTGAAATGATTATGTCGGTAATGAGAGTGGTGTGGTAAACACGATTTGGTAAAGGTATCGATGAGAGGCCATGTAGGAGTACATGGTGGGTTGTTTCATTGAAGCCGACCTTAAGCACTGAGATCTGTATGTGTGATTTAAGATTCAGCTACTACCATGCATTGGGCCCGAAAACAATGGACCCTCTCGACTTCTTATTCACCCTAGTTCTCTGTCCAGGAGTTGCAAGTAGTTTCTGGTGTTTGTAGCCTACTGGAGGCCGTGGACAGCGCTGACCGTAGGGGTGGGCTGTGATGCGGTAGGTACGTGGCACGGTGTACCGAATACCCGTTAGGTATCTCGGGAACCCTGTTCACATCGTTTGGGGCTGTGAGCGAAACCTCGGTCGGATCTCCTCATGGATGGAACCCGAATAGGCGATAAACCTGGACTAGAGGCTTAGGTGATTAGGTAGGTCGTGGCCGACACCCACGTTGGGCTTCCGCTTGAAGGTTGCCGAGTACATGTCGTGTAAACGACGGTAAGTGGTGAGAGCGTGTATGAAGAAGTACACCCCTGCAGGGTTATCATGATCTATTCGAATAGCCGCGTCCGCGGTAAAGGACTACTTGGTTGCCTATACAGTTCATAGACAAGTAAATGGAAACTACTAAAAGCCTCAAGATAAGTGTGAGTGCCGAGGATGGCTCTTCCGTAGGAAGACGGAGGTGGATCCTCGGTGGTGTATTGAAGTGGTGAGTAGTGGACTCGTGTGCGCAAAACCATTTCAAGTTGGAGTCTCGTAGGATAGCCTAGCCAAGAGTCAAAGCTGGCTTGCTGCAACAACTCCACCAACCCTTCTTGATAATGTGCATGTATGTAGGATCTGATGTAAGTCTTGCTGAGTACCTTTGTACTCATGTTGCTATAATTTACATTTTTACAGAAGACGCTGCAACCCCTTCTGATGGGTTCTTCGTAGACGTTGACATCAATGAGTAGGCTAAGGCCCAGGTGGTGATCCTGAGCTTGTGAAGGACCACGTAGTATAGCTAGGCTTTCCAAGCCTCTTTTATTTTACAAGTTGTCTGTACCCAGACAAGCTACTTCCGCTGCTGGTTTGTATGACTGTATGACTTGAATGCTGGGTCGTGTGACCCGTACCTATGTGTATGTTATGTATGGCTCTCTGAGCCTTAAATAAAGTACTTGTGTCGTAGAGTCATGTTGTGATGCCATGTTGTATTTGCACATATCGAGCATATTGTGTGTATGTTATTGAAATGCTTGGTATGTGTGGGATCTGACTATCTAGTTGTTTATCTTTAGTAGCCTCTCTTACCGGGAAATGTCTCCTAGTGTTACCGCTGAGCCATGGTAGCTTGCTACTGCTCTGGAACACTTAGGCTGGCCGACATGTGTCCTTCTTCGTTCCTGTGTCTGTCCCCTCGGGGAAATGTCACGCATTGAGTATCGGAGTCCTGTTAGCCCGCTACAGCCCGGTTTACCGGAGTCCTGCTAGCCCAGTGCTACAGCCCGGACCCACTTGCTGATGACCGACACGTTCGAAGCTGGGTCATGGATGCCTGTCCCTGTAAGTCTGTGCCACTTTGGGTTTACAACTAGTCATGTCAGCCCGGGCTCCTTATCATATGGATGCTAGCGACACTATCATATACGTGAGCCAAAAGGCGCAAACGGTCCCGGGAAAAGGTAAGGCGACACCCGTGGGGATACCGTGCGTGAGGCCACAAAGTGATATGAGGTGTTACAAGCTAGATCGATGTGACATCGAGTCGGGGTCCTGACAGCGTTGGCATCAGAGCCGGACTGCCTGTAGGTTCTCCGAGCCAAACTGGTCGATGTTGAGTCTAGAAATTCTTTAGTTATATGTAGGGGAATTGTTTGTGGGTTGGAACGTAAGGCTCTTTTTACTTCTTTATCTTATGACATTCTGATCTGAGTCAGTCTATTCTTCCACCGGGGGTTAAGGAATTAGGATCTATTCTCTCTATCAGGATCACGTGTTACTAATCAGTAGTACCTTATAGGTTTGATGGATACAAGCCTAGTTCAGTTCTACTACCACATTATGTTGTTAGGATGGACTCAGAACTTTGATATGATGATGTTGAGTGTGTATGAAATCCTTTGTCAAATGTCTCAAA
>NC_041383.1:27628433-27699054 GCF_002162155.2 Triticum dicoccoides
TTTAAACTTCAAAAATTCATAACTTTTATTCTATAACTCCAAATCAGACAAATTATATATGAAAAATGATCAGAAAAATCCAATCTATCCATCTGTACTATTTTCATGCATGATTAAACAAGTTAACTTGATGTTTAATGCAGAACAAGGAAAAACACTTTAAAGGGCCATGTTTGAGTTTGAAATTTGAATCTTTGATTCAAATTGGTTCAAACCCTTCTGGTCTTAGTTGCATTAGCCCAACACACTCATATTGCCATGTTTCATGCATGCATCATATTGTTGCACATTGTTTGGTGATGGTTGTGTATCGGTGTTCTTTACGGTAGGTTCTGTCTCCGAGGAGTACCGTGATTACCCTAACGAAGAACCGTATCAGTGCATCGAACCATCAGGCAAGCAACCAACCATTTGATCATATCGATACAATCCCATGTTCTCGCTCCTGCTCTCTTTTACTGCATTAAGACAACGCGTTTCAAACTGCTGTGTGCTATGGTAGTTGAACCCATTTCATCTGCATGACCTGTCATTGCCACAGTAACTAGATGAAACCCACTAGCATGTGTAGGAGTTGATTGAGCAATATGTATGTGTTATTCCTACCTTGCTATGCCTGCTATGCTTAGAGTCGTGTCAGGTCTGGTTCATCTGGGTGATGGACTAGAGTGAAATGATTATGTCGGTAATGAGAGTGGTGTGGTAAACACGATTTGGTAAAGGTATCGATGAGAGGCCATGTAGGAGTACATGGTGGGTTGTTTCATTGAAGCCGACCTTAAGCACTGAGATCTGTATGTGTGATTTAAGATTCAGCTACTACCATGCATTGGGCCCGAAAACAATGGACCCTCTCGACTTCTTATTCACCCTAGTTCTCTGTCCAGGAGTTGCAAGTAGTTTCTGGTGTTTGTAGCCTACTGGAGGCCATGGACAGCACTGACCGTAGGGGTGGGCTGTGATGCGGTAGGTACGTGGCACGGTGTACCGAATACCCGTTAGGTATCTCGGGAACCCTGTTCACATCGTTTGGGGCTGTGAGCGAAACCTCGGCCGGATCTCCTCATGGATGGAACCCGAATAGGCGATAAACCTGGACTAGAGGCTTAGGTGATTAGGTAGGTCGTGGCCGACACCCATGTTGGGCTTCCGCTTGAAGGTTGCCGAGTACATGTCGTGTAAACGACGGTAAGTGGTGAGAGCGTGTATGAAGAAGTACACCCCTGCAGGGTTATCATGATCTATTCGAGTAGCCGCGTCCGCGGTAAAGGACTACTTGGTTGCCTATACAGTTCATAGACAAGTAAATGGAAACTACTAAAAGCCTCAAGATAAGTGTGAGTGCCGAGGATGGCTCTTCCGTAGGAAGACGGAGGTGGATCCTTGGTGGTGTATTGAAGTGGTGAGTAGTGGACTCGTGTGCGCAAAACCATTTCAAGTTGGAGTCTCGTAGGATAGCCTAGCCAAGAGTCAAAGCTGGCTTGCTGCAACAACTCCACCAACCCTTCTTGATAATGTGCATGTATGTAGGATCTGATGTAAGTCTTGCTGAGTACCTTTGTACTCATGTTGCTATAATTTACATTTTTACAGAAGACGCTGCAACCCCTTCTGATGGGTTCTTCGTAGACGTTGACATCAATGAGTAGGCTAAGGCCCAGGTGGTGATCCTGAGCTTGTGAAGGACCACGTAGTATAGCTAGGCTTTCCAAGCCTCTTTTATTTTACAAGTTGTCTGTACCCAGACAAGCTACTTCCGCTGCTGGTTTGTATGACTGTATGACTTGAATGCTGGGTCGTGTGACCCGTACCTATGTGTATGTTATGTATGGCTCTCTGAGCCTTAAATAAAGTACTTGTGTCGTAGAGTCATGTTGTGATGCCATGTTGTATTTGCACATATCGAGCATATTGTGTGTATGTTATTGAAATGCTTGGTATGTGTGGGATCTGACTATCTAGTTGTTTATCTTTAGTAGCCTCTCTTACCGGGAAATGTCTCCTAGTGTTACCGCTGAGCCATGGTAGCTTGCTACTGCTCTGGAACACTTAGGCTGGCCGGCATATGTCCTTCTTCGTTCCTGTGTCTGTCCCTTCGGGGAAATGTCACGCATTGAGTACCGGAGTCCTGTTAGCCCGCTACAGCCCGGTTTACCGGAGTCCTGCTAGCCCAGTGCTACAGCCCGGACCCACTTGCTGATGACCGACACGTTCGAAGCTGGGTCATGGATGCCTGTCCCTGTAAGTCTGTGCCACTTTGGGTATACGACTAGTCATGTCAGCCCGGGCTCCTTATCATATGGATGCTAGCGACACTATCATATACGTGAGCCAAAAGGCGCAAACGGTCCCGGGCAAAGGTAAGGCGACACCCGTGGGGATACCGTGCGTGAGGCCGCAAAGTGATATGAGGTGTTACAGGCTAGATCGATGTGACATCGAGTCGGGGTCCTGACAGCGTTGGTATCAGAGCCGGACTGCCTGTAGGTTCTCCAAGCCAAACTGGTCGATGTTGAGTCTAGAAATTCTTTAGTTATATGTAGGGGAATTGTTTGTGGGTTGGAACGTAAGGCTCTTTTTACTTCTTTATCTTATGACATTCTGATCTGAGTCAGTCTATTCTTCCACCGGGGGTTAAGGAATTAGGATCTATTCTCTCTATCAGGATCACGTGTTACTAATCAGTAGTACCTTATAGGTTTGATGGATACAAGCCTAGTTCAGTTCTACTACCACATTATGTTGTTAGGATGGACTCAGAACTTTGATATGATGATGTTGAGTGTGTATGAAATCCTTTGTCAAATGTCTCAAATCCTTCTTGAGCATTTACAGCTGTTATGCTGCCGAAATTTTGCTAGGAATTCTAATGCCTTTGCATTATGATTGTGCTTTCAGATGGCCACTCGCGACCTCAATCAAGTGGTTCGCCTGACTCGATGCCTAGATGTACCCGGTCATACCGCCATGTTGGTCAGGGTAATGACTGAGGCTGGATACCATTGGTATCCTGAGTACACGGCCGAAGAGCAATTTCGAGACTTTAATCAAAGCCAGTATCTCTGCACTGTCAGGATATTTCCATCTTATCCTGGATCCACCGAGCCCCTTCACTGCTCCTATGGACTCGGGGTTACTATTGAGATGGCTGTGCAGGACGCCGCCTACTCTATGATGACCATCATGCGAGTCAGGTCTGGCCTATTTCGGGACTCTGATTTCCGGTATATGCCAGGATCACTTCCGGGAGCACAAGGGTATCTCCAGGCTATCTATGCTGACCCCACTCAGGAGGATTCACGGACTCGCACCACTGCTGAGATGCTCGAGGATAAGGACCGTGAAAACCGGGCCTTGAGGCTAGAGCTTTTCAATACCCGTGCTGACCATTGGGCCACGTTGACTCGGTTTGCACCGGCGGTGCAAGCTGGATATTCGGATATGCGTGATCTCTATCCTGTGAGATCTGCTCTGCCAGACGTGATGGGTTGGCGTGATGTAGGAGGCATCACCCCACCTCGCGGTCCCCGCAGGCCACCGTCTCTTTGTCCAAGACCTCATCCTAGCCCCTATGGTCCACAAGCTCCGTGAGATCGTCTGTTTCCGGATGATCATGTTGAGCTTCCAGGCTATGGAAGTGACTTCTACGAGGACTACTACGGATCGGTCTGAGTTAGTGGTAGTATCACTAGTTCGTACTAGCTGTGTCGTCTATCGTCCTGCGTGACTCGTGGGATATGACCTAGTTTGTACCGCCTTCCGGAGGTGTAGAAAAATAATGTATAGGAGCTTGGGATGCCTCCGATGAGATGTAATCCTCTTTTCACCGTAATAGTACCTTGTTTGGTCTTGTACTAAACCTTGTATGGTGTGTATGACGATGGAATAAAGAAGCAGTTTCTGTATCTACCATGTCATACGGATGATCATCTTGCATTCCGAGTTACTCCTTACATTCTGTATTCTATGTCGGAATCTTATCATTCTGACTAAATCATTGTCTTGTTTACCTAGGATGGTCAACACACGCAATAACCCTGCTCCTCAAGAGCAGGCCGAAGGCAGTGAAGTCAGGAATGCAAATCTGCCTCATCCTCCTTCCCTAGCCGAGGTTATGATGGAAGCCGAAAGAAACAAGCGGGAGACCAACCGTTTGTTGGAGCGTATTGAACAGAACACAGCACACCATCAGAGGACTAACGTGGTGTCACTCAGTGATTTCATCAAGTTACATCCACCCACGTTCCACCACTCCGTCGAGCCTCTCGATGCTGATGACTGGCTTCGCAGTATTTCTCACAAACTGCGCTCCGCGCTAGTAGCCAAGGCTGACAAGGTCACCTTTGCCGCATATCATCTTGAAGGCCCCGCCAGTCTCTGGTGGGAGAATTATGGAGCTATGCGCCCCGCGGGCCATGTCACTACTTGGGCTGAATTCAGCGAGGCTTTCCGTGAACATCACATTCCGGAGGGTCTCATGGACCGTAAACGTGAGGAATTTTGCAGTTTCACCCAAGGCCGACTCTCTGTGGATGCTTACAGCAGGGAGTTCAGTAACCTCGCACGATATGCCACTTAGGAAGTTTCTACCGATGCCAAGAAGCAAGCAAGGTTCCGTAAGGGGCTTAGTCCTGAGCTTCGCCGCGACCTCCGTCTGCATGAGTGCACATCTTTTCAGAAGCTTGTTAACAAGGCCATCAGTGCTGAGACTGGTCAGACTGATTATGACGCAACACGCAAGCATGGCCGTGACGTGGGTTCCTCATCCGGTGCTGGTCCTCAGAAGCGCCGCGTGTGGGTGCCCAACACTGCCCTGCCACCCAGGTTCACACCGAGGCCATCCTTCCAAGCGCCCCGCCCCGTTCAACAGTCTGCACCAGCCAAGTCCTATGGTGGTCCAACCAACAGTGCTCCTCCACGTACCAGTTCCGTGACTTGTTTCAAGTGTGGAGAATCTGGCCACTATATGCGCGAGTGTCCCCAAACCAACCCCAACCAATCTGCTAAAGCTGTTGGTCGTGGCAAGCTGACAGGGAAAGTGTTCCACGCCAAGCCGGCCACCGCTACACGTGGCAATGTCAATTGTATTTCTACCGAAGAAGCTCAAGAGGATCCCAACGTCGTTCTCGGTACGCTTCTTGTTAATTGCCACCCGGCATCTGTTCTTTTCGATACAGGAGCCTCTCATTCTTTTATATCCGAAAATTATGCTCGTTTGCATAACACCGCATTCTGTGAGATGCCCACCTCTATGGTAATTCAAACTCCGGGATCCAAATGGCAAACTTCTAGAGTAAGCCATGGAAATGAAATTCAAGTCGACAGACTTGTTTTTCTCGCATCTTTGATAGCCCTTAAATCGTCAGATATTAATATAATCTTGGGTATGGACTGGATGTCAGCCCATCATGCCAACATTGATTGTTTCTCTAGGACTGTTCAACTCACCCATCCTTCGGGAAAGATAGTCAATGTCTTGACCCGAATAGCCAAGCGACAGTTATATTCTCTTAACGCCAGCCCTTTGCCAGACCTTGAGGACGTTCCGGTAGTCCGTGACTTCCCGGATGTCTTCCCAGAGGAATTGCCAGGTGTTCCACCTGACAGGGATGTTGAGTTCGTAATAGACCTCATTCCAGGAACCGTCCCGATTGCTAGAAGACCCTATAAGATGGCACCACTAGAACTAGCCGAGCTTAAGAAACAACTCGATGAGTCCTTGAAAAAGGGTTTCATCCGACCTAGTTCATCTCCGTGGGCTTGCCCTGTCCTCTTCATCAAGAAGAAGGATGGTACAGACCGGATGGTTGTAGATTATCGACCTGTCAATTTGGTCACAATCAAGAACAAATATCCGCTCCCTAGGATCAACGACCTGTATGATCAGCTCGCTGGATCCTCAGTCTTCTCCAAAATGGATTTGAGGTTGGGCTACCATCAAATCAAAATCAGAAACGGGGACATTCCTAAAACGGCCTTTGTTACTCATTATGGCCAATACGAGTACACCGTCATGTCCTTCGGTTTAACCAACGCTCCAGCCACCTTTTCTCGGTTAATGAACTCAATCTTCATGGAGTATTTGGATAAATTCGTCGTGGTTTACCTCGATGATATACTCATCTACTCCAAGAGCGAGGAAGAACATGCCGAACATCTAAGGCTAGTGTTTAAGAAACTTTGAGAGCATCGCCTTTATGCCAAATTTTCTAAATGTGAATTTTGGTTGTCAGAAGTGACCTATCTGGGTCATGTAATATCTGGTAAAGGTATTGCTGTTAACCCCGAGCGAGTTCAAGCCGTCCTTAATTGGACTCCACCTGAATCGGTCAAGCAAGTTCGGAGTTTTCTGGGCTTAGCGAGCTATTGCCATCGCTTTGTCGAAAATTTCTCCAAAGTTGCTAAACCTCTAACCGAACTCCTCAAGAAAGATAAAAAGTTCGAGTGGACTCCACAATGTGAGCACAGCTTTCAGGAACTGAAAAGACGCCTGACATCTGCTCCCGTATTGGTACCGCCAGATTTCTCTAAGGACTTTGTTATCTACTGCGACGCCTCGCGACAAGGACTAGGTTGCATTCTCATGCAAGATCGACACGTAATTGCTTACGCTTCACGGCAATTGCACCCACATGAGGAGAATTATCCTACTCATGATCTAGAGCTTGCAGCCGTAGTCTATGCACTTAAAACCTGGCGACATTACCTTCTTGGTAATCGTTGCGAAATATTCACTGATCACCAAAGTCTGAAGTACATCTTCACCCAACCGGATTTGAATCTCAGGCAAAGACGTTGGGTTGAGTTGATCACAGATTTCGACTTAGGAATAACTTACACCCCAGGGAAAGCCAACGTCATGGCCGATGCGCTAAGTCGTAAATCTTATTGTAACAACCTGATGTTACAACAAAGTCAACCGCTTCTCCATGAGGAATTTCGGAAGCTTAACCTTCACATTGTTCCTCAAGGTTTTCTTTCCACCTTGGTGGCGAAACCTACCCTTACGGATCAGATCATCAAAGCACAGAAGGTAGATCCGGGAATTTCCCGCATCAGGAGAAACATCAAGAAAGGAGTTGCGAATTGTTTCTCCATTGATGATCAAGGGGTCGTGTACTTCGGGAATCGACTAGTGGTTCCCAAAGTGCGAAACCTAAGACGACTGATCCTTAAGGAAGCTCATGAATCTCCTCTCACCATTCATCCCGGTAGTACCAAGATGTATCAGGACCTACGCCAGAGGTTCTGGTGGACTAGAATGAAGAGAGAAATTGCTCAGTATATTACTAATTGCGACGTCTGCCGTCGTGTAAAAGCAGAGCATCAACGGCCTGCTGGCACCCTTCAACCCCTAGCTATTCCTGAATGGAAATGGGATAAAATTGGTATGGATTTCATTACCGGTTTCCCAGGACCAAGAGAGGGAATAATGCTATCTTCGTTGTTGTCGATCGTCTTTCCAAAGTCGCCCATTTCTTACCTGTTCGTGAGAGTATAACCGCTAGCCAGTTGGCAGACTTATACATCTCCCGAATCGTGTGTCTCCATGGTGTTCCTTTGGAAATTAACTCGGATCGAGGAAGTCTTTTCACCTCTCGATTTTGGGAAAGTTTCCAAAATGCTATGGGAACTCGCCTTTCTTTTAGCACCGCTTTCCACCCTCAGTCGAGTGGTCAAGTGGAACGCGTCAACCAGATTCTAGAAGACATGCTTCGAGCCTCTGTTATCTCATTCGGAATGGATTGGGAGAAGTGCCTTCCATTTGCCGAATTCGCTTACAACAACAGCTATCAATCTAGCTTGGGTAAAGCCCCTTTTGAAGTTCTCTATGGACGACAGTGTCGAACACCCCTTAACTGGTCAGAAACCGGGGAAAGACAATTCTTTGGCCCGGATATGATTCAGGAAGCAGAAGAGCAAGTTCGCATCGTTCGTGAAAAGTTGAAAACAGCCCAATCTCGTCAAAAGAGTCAATATGACCAAAAACATAAGGCTATGACTTCCGAGGTTGACGAGAAGGCTTACCTTCGGGTTACTCCTTTGAAGGGAACCCATCGTTTCGGTATCAAAGGCAAATTGGCTCCTCGTTACATTGGACCTTTCCGCATTCTCGCAAAACAAGGGGAAGTTGCCTACCAGTTGGAACTACCTCTGCATCTCTCCAGAGTCCATGATGTCTTCCACGTTTCTCAACTCAGGCGTTGCTTCTCGGATCCTATCCGTGGAGTGGACCACGAAACGCTTGATCTCCAAGATAATCTTACGTATCAAGAGTACCCCATTCGTATCCTCGATCAGGCCGAGCGTACCACTCGACGTCATAATATCAAGTTTCTCAAAGTTCAATGGTCGCACCATTCTGAGGATGAAGCAACTTGGGAAAGGGAGGATCGTCTTCGACTTGAGTATCCTGCCTTCTTCCCGGAGGAACCCAAATCTCGGGACGAGATTCTTTTGAGTGGGGGTGAGTTGTCACACCCTAGCTAGTCATGCATTAGAGTGTTGCATCATGTTTATTCTTTCATCAGAAACCTGAAATGGGGATGACAGAACCCCCAGCCCCCTCTGAAACCAACTAGGGTTTACTAAAAACTTTTTCAATGAACCTGAAATGCCCTTCTAAAATGCCCATCATTTTTGTCCTGGTTCAGAACCCCTGACAAAAGTGATGCACATTTTCCTAGGTCATCCTAGGGTCTTTGAATTAAATCATAGATATTTGAATTTGGGCATTTAAAATTATATAAAATATTCAGATGCCCAAATATCTCCAAACTAAAATGTTTCATGTTGGAAATAATCCAACTATGGACCGGGAGTAGTTTGGTGATTTTAGGAGTTGCCTAAGTATTTTTAATAAATCAACAAAGTTGCAGAAGTATTAAAAAAACAGAAAACAGGAAAAAATAGAAAAACTTACCTGGCGCCCAGCACCGGCCCACCTGCCGGCCCAGCCCAGCGCCGCTCCAGCGAGCTGCTTGCCGGCCAGGCAGGCAGGCAGGTGCCCGACGGCGACTGCAGCGCGCGCCACGCACCTGCTCGCCGCCTCGCCGCTCCCCTCGCCCGGTGACGTCGTGGATCGCTCCCCCTCTCTTCCCCGAACCCCCCAGACACCCCCTCTCCTCTCCAGCTCCTCCCCCTCGCGCCCCCCAGCCATGGCCGACGCTACCGCCGCCGTGCCTATGTCGTAGCCGCGCTCCCCGCCGCCCGTGCGTCCTCTCGTCGTGTCCAGGAGCTCCGCCGCTGTCCACTTCATCGAGCAAGCCGAGCCCCGAGCGCTCGCAACGCCTGAGTCGACCGCAACGACCTCGCCCAAACCGCCGTCGCCGGAGATCCCCTTCAACACCGTCGCCGCCTCAGCTCGTCCCCGACCCCGCCGGTGGCCTCTACGGGTGCGCTGTGAGCCTAGCTACCCCTCCTACCCTCCCTCTCTTGTTCCCGAGCCGTGTAGCGACCTCCCGGAGCTCAACCGCACCCACCACCGTGGAGCTCGTCACCGACGTGCTCCCGGTCACCCTCCGACCACTCCACGGTGTCCATCATGCTCACCGCGTCACGTAGCACCTAACTAGCTACTCCCCGCACCTCACCGACCCCCCCTAGCGACAAGTTCGACTTCGGCCGAACTCCGGTGGCCGCCAAAGTCATCGCCGGCGCCAACACCGGCCACCCCAACCCCAACGGACTCCACCAAGAGCTGCGGCTCGACCTCAGCTCCTCTCCGGTGGCCTCCGCGACCCATTTGGTGGCCGAAACGGCAAAAATCACTTCCGCCGCCGCGTCGGGCTCGCCGGCGGCTAAACGCCGGTGCAGCCGACCCGGGTTTGACCACGGGTGGGCCCTGGTTGACTCTCCTGAGTCAATGACAGGTGGGGCCCAGCCCTGTTAATTAAACAGGTTTAGTTTTAATTAAATTTTAACTAATCTAATCACACTAACACGCGGGACCCACTGTCAGGTTTGACCCGGACGTGTCCCGTTGACCTGCTGACGTCACACTGACATCAGGCTGACGCAGTAATTGATGTTCTGGATTTAATCTAATATAGGAAATTCTAGAATATAGTTTAAACTTCAAAAATTCATAACTTTTATTCTGTAACTCCAAATCAGACAAATTATATATGAAAAATGATCAGAAAAATCCAATCTATCCATCTGTACTATTTTCATGCATGATTAAACAAGTTAACTTGATGTTTAATGCAGAACAAGGAAAAACACTTTAAAGGGCCATGTTTGAGTTTGAAATTTGAATCTTTGATTCAAATTGGTTCAAACCCTTCTGGTCTTAGTTGCATTAGCCCAACACACTCATATTGCCATGTTTCATGCATGCATCATATTGTTGCACATTGTTTGGTGATGGTTGTGTATCGGTGTTCTTTACGGTAGGTTCTGTCTCCGAGGAGTACCGTGATTACCCTAACGAAGAACCGTATCAGTGCATCGAACCATCAGGCAAGCAACCAACCATTTGATCATATCGATACAATCCCATGTTCTCGCTCCTGCTCTCTTTTACTGCATTAAGACAACGCGTTTCAAACTGCTGTGTGCTACGGTAGTTGAACCCATTTCCTCTGCATGACCTGTCATTGCCACAGTAACTAGATGAAACCCACTAGCATGTGTAGGAGTTGATTGAGCCATATGTATGTGTTATTCCTACCTTGCTATGCCTGCTATGCTTAGAGTCGTGTCAGGTCTGGTTCATCTGGGTGATGGACTAGAGTGAAATGATTATGTCGGTAATGAGAGTGGTGTGGTAAACACGATTTGGTAAAGGTATCGATGAGAGGCCATGTAGGAGTACATCGTGGGTTGTTTCATTGAAGCCGACCTTAAGCACTGAGATCTGTATGTGTGATTTAAGATTCAGCTACTACCATGCATTGGGCCCGAAAACAATGGACCCTCTCGACTTCTTATTCACCCTAGTTCTCTGTCCAGGAGTTGCAAGTAGTTTCTGGTGTTTGTAGCCTACTGGAGGCCGTGGACAGCGCTGGCCGTAGGGGTGGGCTGTGATGCGGTAGGTACGTGGCACGGTGTACCGAATACCCATTAGGTATCTCGGGAACCCTGTTCACATCATTTGGGGCTGTGAGCGAAACCTCGGCCGGATCTCCTCATAGATGGAACCCGAATAGGCGATAAACCTAGACTAGAGGCTTAGGTGATTAGGTAGGTCGTGGCCGACACCCACGTTGGGCTTCCTCTTGAAGGTTGCCGAGTACATGTCGTGTAAACGACGGTAAGTGGTGAGAGCGTGTATGAAGAAGTACACCCCTGCAGGGTTATCATGATCTATTCGAATAGCCGCGTCCGCGGTAAAGGACTACTTGGTTGCCTATACAGTTCATAGACAAGTAAATGGAAACTACTAAAAGCCTCAAGATAAGTGTGAGTGCCGAGGATGGCTCTTCCGTAGGAAGACGGAGGTGGATCCTCGGTGGTGTATTGAAGTGGTGAGTAGTGGACTCGTGTGCGCAAAACCATTTCAAGTTGGAGTCTCGTAGGATAGCCTAGCCAAGAGTCAAAGCTGGCTTGCTGCAACAACTCCACCAACCCTTCTTGATAATGTGCATGTATGTAGGATCTGATGTAAGTCTTGCTGAGTACCTTTGTACTCATGTTGCTATAATTTACATTTTTACAGAAGACGCTGCAACCCCTTCTGATGGGTTCTTCGTAGACGTTGACATCAATGAGTAGGCTAAGGCCCAGGTGGTGATCCTGAGCTTGTGAAGGACCACGTAGTATAGCTAGGCTTTCCAAGCCTCTTTTATTTTACAAGTTGTCTGTACCCAGACAAGCTACTTCCGCTACTGGTTTGTATGACTGTATGACTTGAATGCTGGGTCGTGTGACCCGTACCTATGTATATGTTATGTATGGCTCTCTGAGCCTTAAATAAAGTACTTGTGTCGTAGAGTCATGTTGTGATGCCATGTTGTATTTGCACATATCGAGCATATTGTGTGTATGTTATTGAAATGCTTGGTATGTGTGGGATCTGACTCTCTTACCAGGAAATGTCTCCTAGTGTTACCGCTGAGCCATGGTAGCTTGCTACTACTCTAGAACACTTAGGCTGGCCGGCATGTGTCCTTCTTCGTTCCTGTGTCTGTCCCCTCGGGGAAATGTCACGCATTGAGTACCGGAGTCCTGTTAGCCCGCTACAGCCCGGTTTACCGGAGTCCTGCTAGCCCAGTGCTACAGCCCGGACCCACTTGCTGATGACCGACACGTTCGAAGCTGGGTCATGGATGCCTGTCCCTGTAAGTCTGTGCCACTTTGGGTTTACAACTAGTCATGTCAGCCCGGGCTCCTTATCATATGGATGCTAGCGACACTATCATATACGTGAGCCAAAAGGCGCAAACGGTCCCGGGAAAAGGTAAGGCGACACCCGTGGGGATACCATGCGTGAGGCCGCAAAGTGATATGAGGTGTTACAAGCTAGATCGATGTGACATCGAGTCGGGGTCCTGACAAGGCGGCTGTCCCGCGCCTGGAGCCAGAGCCGGAGGAGGCGGGATGTCGCCCCTCATGATGTGCTTGGTGATGGCGCACTGTCGAAGCGTGTGCGTGGAGGGTTTTGCGCCGCTGTGGTGCTTGCAGGGAGCATCGAGCATCTGCTTGAAACTCATGGCCGGTTGACATGCCATCTTGCCGGTCTGTCGGCGCTTCGCCGCCGGGTCCGCCGCAGGCTCGGTGGCCGCAACGAGCCGGTTGTCATGACGCTGCGCCGGTTGGTCGGCCTCGCGCTTGTTGTTCTGGTGATGCTGTTGCCGGCTGCTTTCGCCAACCGGCTTCGGAGGGGGAACCGGCTTCGCCTTGCCGGCTTCATCCAGCGCCACCTGGATCTTCATGGCAGAGTCGGTGTTGGCGTACTTGTCCGCCGTCACCATGAGCGTGACCATGGTGGCCGACTCGAAGCGTAAGAGCTTGTGCTTGAGGAGGGTGCCGTCTCGGCACCCGCTGACGAAGTACTGGATCGCCTGGACTTCATGGCTGCCCTCGCAGCTGTTTCAGAGCTCGGTCCAGCGTGCGAGGTACTCGCGACTGGTCTCCGTCGGCCCCTGCACGCACATGGCGAGTTGGCTGGGGCGACCAGTTCGCTTGTAGGTCCCCATGAAGTTGCGGATGAAGGCTTCCTCGAAATCCACCCATGTGTTGATGCTGCCCATCGGCAGGCTGTTCAACCACGTGCGGGGTGACCCTTGGAGCATGAGCGATGTGTAGCGCACGGCGAGACGACGATTGGCACCGGTGATGCGAATGGCCGTGGTGTAGTCGGTGAGCCAGTCTTTCGGCTTCATCGTCCCGTTGTACTTGGGGGTGTCGCGGGGGAGCATGAACCCTTTGAGGAAGGGCTCCTCCCGGATGGGTGGGCCGAAGCACGCTGGCCCGATAGCGCCGCTCTCCTCCACCTCCAGGGACCGAGCGAGCTGATCGAGGCGGTGGCGAGCGTCGGCGTCGTCGATGGCGCGCGGGCCGAGTCGACTGGCGGCCAGGCCCCGAGGGGCCGGGTCGGTTGGAACCGGACGCCATCCATGCTGGTCGGGTCCGTGCTGGGTCACCGGGGTAGGCTCGTCGCCCGGGACGTCGGCTCCCGTGGTAGCCGGGTTGCGCCGAGTCCGGGCTTGGTCGGAGTGCGCCTCACTGGGCGGCGAGGAAGCCGTGCGCAGGAGTTTGCCGGGCCCACCAAGGCGGGCGGAGCCGGATCCCGCCGGCTTGGCAAGCTGGTTGAGGCGATCCTGCTGGGTGTTGGTTGCGTTGAGGAGCTCACGCATCCGCCCGATGCGCTCCTGCAGTTCTTCACCCGTGAGTCTGTCCAGGCCGACTGCGGCTGCCTGGGCAGCGCGCATGTTCTTCACTGGGGTCTTGTAGACGGTTCGGACGGCACCGAGGGCCCGGCCGGTCGCTCCTCCCCGGGTACGCACATCGGCGACCCAGCTTGGCTCGACCGCGGAGGGCATGAATCCGTGGGCGGCGTCGTGCTCCAGCTGAGCAGCCTTTGGGCGATGCTTGGTGGCGGCGAGCGTCTCGGACAGGTCCAGCATCTGCTGATGCCTTTCCTCGAGCTGGGTTCGCGCCTCGGCAATGTTGGTGGCGTCAATGTCGGTGCCGATGGGGATGCGGAGGCTCTGCATCACGGCGCGCAGCGGATCGGACAGCTCGGTTCGTTCTGCAGCGGCCCCGGCTTCTGCGCCCTTCCTCGCCTTGCTCGACGAGGAGGAGGCGCCATCGCCGGTGACGAAAACCTCCACATGGACGTCCATTGCCCCGGCGGCAATGCTGCCGCCGAGGGAGAGGGGAGAGTCGGAGTAGCTGAGAACCTCGTTGGGGTACTTGTCGGCTACGAATGCATCGGAGATGCGCAGCACGGCAAAGGAGGCGGCGAGCGCGCCGACGACATTGTCCGCCAGCGCGACGGACTCGTTAGAGTAGGAGAAGGGCCCCGTCTGAAGCATGCTCCCGGTCAGCTCCTCGAGTTGCCCCACGGTGGGCGCCAACTATCGTGGTGGGTGCACGGTAGATGCCAAGGGATGGCTAAAGAGAGGAGGAGGCTCGAGGGCGCTGGTGGGCTCCAGAGGCGAGGTAGGCATGCGCGGGCGCGGGACGCCGGACATACCCAGGTTTGGGGCTATCCGGAGAGATAATACCCCTAGTCCTGCCGAGTGTAGTTGGATGATCGATAGTACAATGTTGCTCCTGGAGCTGTATGGAGGAGGAAGGAAGCTGGCCAAGGCTTGGGCTGCTCCTTCTCTCCGGTGTTGCCATTGGGTGGCTAGTCCTATGCTTACTTGCTTTTCTCTTGTGTCTGTTTCTTTTCCTGGTTGCCTCCTCTATGATCGCGGGCTCCCGGGGGGTATTACAGACCAACCCCCCAGGGGTACAATGGTAATGTTACAAGTCGGTGGGTCCGTATTGTCAGTGTCCAGGGACCCGGGCTGGGTCCCATTGAGGGCTTGTGGTTCGCCGGGTTCCCCTAGGTGCGGGGCCCCGCGTGCCTAGGTGGACTGTGCGCCATCTTGTTGATCGTCAGGGCGTGGCTGAGTCGAGTCGTGCACAGTGGCTCTCCGTCAGGCCGCCGCTTGCTATCGTCAGCGGTGAGGGCGGGAGCACTGTTGCCACGGCAGCCCCGGTCAGCGGGTAGGTGAGGGGCACTGTTGCCATGCTCCGGCTGACCATAGGCATGGGCGGAAGCACTGTTGTCTTGGTCATCGGTGATTGAAGTCTCGTCCCATCGTACAACCTGGATGGGATGGGAGCTGACCCGTGGCAGGGTTGCCGTGCACGCCATGGGTTGGGTCGGCTTGTTGGGGAAGCCTTGGTTGCGCCGGATTGGGTTGTCTTGCGCCAGTTGCTGAGGCCGGGTCGACGTACCTTGCCGGGACGGAGAGCTTGGCCGGGTTGCGGGCCTTGTCGGGTCGAGCGACCCAGCCAGGCGCGTGCTGGTTCGAGGGGTGATGCGGGCCCTGCTATTTTTGAAAAGGATCCGGGTTCCGTTGCCTGCCCGAGGTTCATCCCCCCGACACCAGGCGGAACAGCTGTCGGGTAGTGTCACTTGGCCACTAGGCTATTTCAGTAGTTTCGTTACTAATAAGGCACTTCTTCAGGTGGTCAAACCCCCTCCTGCGCCTTTGTGCGCTCGCCGCGACGCCGTTGACTGCCGTTGTGAACATTATGAACAAATGAGAGGAATCTGGAGAGGACTGTACATGGAGAGGCGGACAGTCGGGACCCACCGGGTCTATGGCCGTACGCAAGCAACTGCCTCATCGAAAAAATATTCTTTCTAATGCTATAGTGATGTTGGGGCCCATGGGTTTGTCAATATAGTTACATTTTTTAGGTGCTTCAATGTAGTTACTATAGGAGATAAATTCACAACGAAGCCGGGGAGCTGGCAGGTATCATTTATTATCACTGGGGCAGCAAGTATCAGTTGGGTTTTTTGGGCTGCCCCGTCTAGACTTTCTTTTTTTAACATGCGCAGCCCATGACATGCCGGTTTGTATTTTCTTGAGGGCCGTCATGTATCGACAGGCCTATGGACCTCCCGTCTGAGGTTTTATTTTTCCTAAAATATTGGCAACCCAATTTATGTATTTTCTTTTTGAAGAAAACACAGAGGTATGTTCTACTTTTTTATATAAGAATAGGAACGCCTGGTCAAACTTATGTTTCCCTTCTAACTATATTATATATATATTTAAATTATTTTATATGTTATTATATATTATTTTTATTGTCATCATATATTTAACAGATACTTATATATGTAAGAAAACAATATCCCATATCTTATTAACTTATAAAAATAATTTCTTAACAATAAAATCTTAGATTTTTTTGGCACGAAAATCCTAGTGATTGTGTACAAAAGCTTGGTAAGATTTAAGGATGGATGTAATAATAAATCACTCATTATTTAAATATATTTATAACAAAATGCTCAACCCTTGTTTATTTTTTGATAACGTTGCTGGCCCAACCCAACATTATAATTAGAATCAACCTAGCAAAATCAAGTATTTTGAGAAAGTACAATGGCCTGTAATTTTTTAGGAAAAAAATAAATGGGTTGCATGGACGCTACATTATTTGTTAACCCAGCCCAACTAATGGACTGTAATTCAAAAAAAATCAAATTGACTGTAAATTCTACCCCGCAAAAAAAAGACTGTAAATTCTGAAAAAAAATTGGTTGAATACGTGCCACATTTTTGGAGGCTGAAATGTGGGCCAATAGGTCGAAGCCAACGCAAGTCATTGTCAACTTAGTCAATAAATGATTCTGACATCGTTAGCCATTGGATTTACATCCAACAACCGGCATCCATCTTCAATCTCTCGTCTTTTTCCTCCAGCGCCATCGGGACCACCTCCTGCCTCCTGCTGCTAGCAGCTCTGCTTAGCACGCTTCGTTGTGAAGTGCTACTCCCTCGTTGGCCAGGCCATCCCTCTACCCATCCACACCTCGTGTTCTTCTCCACCGACTATCGAACCACACCGCACTAGAACCAGTTAACCCTTGTACACCTCTCCGTCTGCGACTCTACTATCGTATCTTCCCATCTCCGGCTCATTGCTGTCCGGGGCCTCGCCGTCCACCACCTTGGATGCGCTCAGTGCGGCGTGGTCAACGTGGTCAACGAACGACACCATCGGAAGTAGACTGTGCGTGGAGAGGCTGACAGCTGGGTTCACGGCCGCACGCAAGGAAATGCCTCTTTATTACGCGCAAAATAATGATTCCTCCACCTGATAGCTGGGGTCCACAGGAAGGGCCTCTGTATTTCACGAAAAAAATATTCCCCCCACTGACAGGTCAGACCCACCAGCTATATCTTCGCACGCAAGGATGTGCCTCCTTATTATGCACAAAAAAATGAATACCCCCCTGCTAGCTGGGACCCACCATAGTGGGAGGCTGACTTGTGGGCCAACTAAGTTGACGGGGACGGAGGGCTTTGTCAACTTAGTCAATATGAACGTTTCTAGCTCCAGTGACCGTACGGTGTCCATCCAACGGCCGTAGTGCTTCTTCAACATCTGGTCTTCTTGCTCCAGCCGCCCAAACGAGCGCCGGTCGTGCCGCGTGCTCCTGCCTCCCGTGGCCGGCTGTGATGCCGCGGAGGCCTCACCGCCCCCTACTACTCCCACTGTTGGCCAGGTCATCCCTCTACTCACCCACACCCCCTGTTATTCTGCGGCGATAGCAGCCTCACACCGCAGCCAAACCAGTGAACCCTCATACTCCTCTACGTGTGGGCATCCATTACTGCGTCTTCCCCGGCTCCGCGTCATCCCCTTCCTAGGCCTCACCGTTGGAAACGGCCCTGGTGCTCTCGGCGCGGCGTGGTCAACGTGGTCAAGGAACGACTTCCATCGGAAGAGTACTGTACCTTGATAGGCTGACAGCTGGGTCCAGGGCAGCCGCAAGGAATTGGCTCCTTATTACGCGCAAAATAATTATTCCTCCATCTGACAGTAGGGACCCACCGGACGGGCCACTGTATTTCGCGAAAAAAATGTTTCCCCCCTGACTGCTGGGACCTACCAGCTACATCTTCGCACGCAAGGAAATCCGTCCGAGCAAAAAAAAAGATTCGCCCCCCTAACTGCTGGGACCCACGAGCTACATCTTCACACGCAAGGAAGTGCCTGACAGTCAAGACCCACCTGGTCGAAGCGTACGTAGCATTGTCACTCTGGTCGCGAACGTGTATGTACATACTGGTCGATGTAGACGTGCACATGTCGTAGTAGAGGCGCACACGCAGCATGTACACGTACGTACAGCGGCCAGAGTGCAAGAAAGTAAATACGGCCACGTATGTACATATGGGCGGGGTCTCGAACGCCTACTCGCGCATACGTACAGCCAGGGCTCGTGTATATGGCTGGGTCAGAACGGAGAAACTGCATCATCGTCGTGTTCATGGGGAGCCAACCGGCTGGGTCGGAATGGAATGCGTCGTCGTGTTCATCGGGAGGGCTTGGACAGAACAATCGATGGAAACGAGTCCTGGCGTACCGCAGAACGAAGGAAACGGTCTTGTGTTCGACCGGCCACGGTCGAAACAAGATCATGTTCATCGGGAGGGGTCTGGCGTACCGCAAAACCGAGGAAACTGACTTGTGTTGGACCTCCTACGGTCGAAACGGGGTCCTGTTGATCGGGAGGGGTGTGGCGTATTGCAAAACAGATGAAACGGACTTGTGTTGGAGCGCTACGGTCAAAAGGGGGTCCTGTTCATCGGGAGGGGTGTGGCGTACCGCAAAACAGGACTCCACGGGATACTGTTCATCTCCATTGTCGACCTCCTCCAGCCTTCACATGCGACTGTTCATCCACGGGCTCATGTTCATCCAACCTCCACCACGCGCTACTCCACCGGCTACTATTCAACCAGCCCTCTCCATGGGCTCCTATTCAACCACCCCTCCACGAGGCTACTGTTCATCCAGCCCTCACTGTCTACTATTCATCCAGCCCTCCACATGGTCGTCCTGTTCATCCAGCCCTCCACGCGGGTCCTGTTCATCCAGCCCCAACCGGCTCGATCGATCGGGGTCCTGTTCATCCAGAGGCAACACCACGGTGTCCTGTTCATCCACCCCCACCGGGAACTATTCATCCAAACCCTCCAGCAACACTCACTGTTCAACCAGAGGTAGCATCAATCGGCTTCAGTTAGCGGCAGTAGCGAAGGAATCACTCGATCGGTTTTAGTTAATAGTCATCAATCGATCGCTCGAGTTTAGTAACATGTAGCATGCAGTGCAATCGCTCGGGTTCAGTAGGCGAACGCCTCGCTCGGTTTCAATTAGAGCCCAACGCCTCGCACCCACGCGTGTGTGTGTATGAGAGAAATGCGCAAACCTCCATGCATCGCTCGGCCCCGACCACCCACCGTAACCGGAAACACCCCGATATTTTCCTCGCCCTCGCTTCTACCACGGTTTTTTCCGTCATGAACGGCCCAAAGAATGTCATGCAGCTGCGTCTCCGGCCCGCCCAAGACGAAAAGCCCATTTTCTGTCATGATTTTTTGTCATAGAAGTAGGAGCCCACCACATCTATGATGATACCGGTTTTTGTCACAATTATCGTCATAGAAGTGTCATAAGTATGACAGGAAAAAAATCGTTCGGTCCAAAATGTCATGGATGTGTCTTTTTTTTGTAGTGCAAACACACTTCACTTAGGGATAATCCTGAATACCTCATTTAATAAGGCAACCCGAACTACTAACAAGTTTAGTCCGGACTAACCTTGCACTTCGATGAACCGCTTGTTGAGAAGGTCAAGCTCCTCAACGGAGCTCTTGAGCTTTCCGTTCACCTCGGCTAGCTCTGCGACATCGGCCGCCACCGCCAAAGACGAGGCCTGCACAAACAACTTACGCAATTTATACTCTCGATTTAATGATTTTCGACCCCCCAACCAGGTTTTACCAATCTTGACAGGCTCTAGGGGCTACAATCAGATTTTTCGCTAATCAAAGGCATTATTTGACTGTTTGATCCCCGTTTGAGTTTTTCAAACTCACCCAGGGCTCGGAGGCTGCTATATATGAGGACTGAATGACCTTAAGAAATTTACTTTATAAAAATGATATTACATGGCTTACCTCGAAGCCCGTCAAAAGGTGTCCAAAAGCTTCCTTCGGACCGTTGTTAACGGACCAAACACTTTGTAAAACTACGTGTTGGAAATATGCCCTAGAGGCAATAATAAAAGCATTATTATTATATTTCCTTGTTCATGATAATTGTCTTTTATTCATGCTATAATTGTATTATCCGGAAATCGTAATACATGTGTGAATACATAGACCACAATACGTCCCTGGTGAGCCTCTAGTTGACTAGCTCGTTGGTCAACAGATAGTCATGGTTTCTTGACTATGGACATTGGATGTCATTGACAACGGGATCACATCATTAGGAGAATGATGTGATGGACAAGACCCAATCCTAAGCATAGCACAAGATCGTGTAGTTCGTTTTGCTAGAGTTTTTTCAATGTCAAGTATCTCTTCCTTAGACCATGAGATCGTGTAACTCCCAGATACCGTAGGAGTGATTTGGGTGTACCAAACGTCACAACGTAACTGGGTGACTATGAAGGTACACTACAGGTATCTCCGAAAGTGTCTGTTGGGTTGACACGGATCGAGACTGGGATTTGTCACTCCGTATGACGGAGAGGTATCTCTGGGCCCACTCGGTAATGCATCATCATAATGAGCTCAAAGTGACCAAGTGCTTGGTCACGGGATCATGCATTACGGTACGAGTAAAGTGACTTGCCAGTAACGAGACTGAACGAGGTATTGGGATACCGACGATCGAGTCTCGGGCATGTAACGTACCGATTGACAAAGGGAATAGTATATGGGGTTGCTTGAATCCTCGACATCGTGGTTCATCCGATGACATCATCGAGGAGCATGTGGGAGCCAACATGGGTATCCTGATCCGGCTGTTGGTTATTGACCTGAGAGCCGTCTCGGTCATGTCTGCATGTCTCCCGAACCCGTAGGGTCTACACACTTAAGGTTCGGTGACGCTAGGGTTATTAGGAAGACTTGTATGTGATTACCGAATGTTGTTCGGAGTCCCGGATGAGATCCCGGACGTCACGAGGAGTTCCGGAATGGTCCGGAGGTGAAGATTTATATATGGGAAGTTATCATGGGGACACCGGAAAGTTTCGGGGCATATCGGTATTGTACCGGGGCCACCGGAGGGGTTCCGGGGGTCCACCGGGAGGGGCCACCCCTCTTGGTGGGCCACATGGGCTGCGTAGGGCAGGGCACCAGCCCCTGGAGGGCTGGGCGTGCCTCCCCCCCCCTTGGGCCCATGCGGCTAGGGTTGGGGGGGACCCTAGAGGGGGCGCCCCCTTTGCTTGGGGGACAAGTCCCCCTCCCTGGCCGCCGCCCCCCCTCTAGATCCCATCTAGAGGGGCCGGCCCCCCTTGCCCCTTCCCCTATAAATAGAGGGGTGAGAGGAGGGCTGCACACCCCAAGCCAAGGCGCAGCCCCTCCCCTCCCCAACACCTCTCCTCCTCCGTACGTGCTTGGCAAAGCCCTATCGGAGTACTGTTGCACCAACAACACCACGCCGTCGTGCTGCCGTTGGAGCTGTCTTCCTCAACCTATCCTTTCTCCTTGCTGGATCAAGACGGAGGAGACGTCGTCCGTACCGTACGTGTGTTGAACGCGGAGGTGCTGTCCGTTCAGCACTTGGTCATCGGTGATCCGAATCACGGCGAGTACGACTCCATCATCATCATCCCCTTGAACGCTTCTGCACTCGATCTACAAGTGGTATGTAGATGCAAACTCACTCCCTTGACTCGTTGCTTAGATGAACTCATAGATGGATCTTGGTGAAACCATAGGAAAAATTTTAATTTTCTGCAACGTTCCCCAACAGTGGCATCATGAGCTAGGTCTATGCGTAGTTCTCTATTGCACGAGTAGAACACAATTTAGTTGTGGGCGTAGATCTTGTCAACTTGCTTGCCGCTACTAGTCTTATCTTGCTTCAGCGGTATTGTGGGATGAAGCGGCCCGGACCAACCTTACACGTATGCTTACGTGAGACCGGTTCCACCGACTAACATGCACTAGTTGCATAAGGTGGCTGGCGGGTGTCTGTCTCTCCCACTTTAGTTGGAGCGGATTCGATGAAAAGGGTCCTTATGAAGGGTAAATAGAAGTTGACAGAATCACGTTGTGGTTATTCGTAGGTAAGAAAACGTTCTTGCTAGAACCCAATTGCAGCCACGTAAAAGATGCAACAACAATTAGAGGACGTCTAACTTGTTTTTGCAGCAATTTTCTTGTGATGTGATATGGCCAGAAGTTGTGATGAATGATGAATGATATATTGTGATGTATGAGATCATGTTCTTGTAATAGGAATCACAACTTGCATGTCGATGAGTATGACAACCGGCAGGAGCCATAGGAGTTGTCTTTATTTTTGTATGACCTGCGTGTCATTGAAGAACGCCATGTAAATTACTTTACTTTGTTGCTAAACGCGTTAGCCATAGAAGTAGAAGTAGTCGTTGGCGTGACAACTTCATGAAGACACGATGATGGAGATCATGATGATGGAGATCATGGTGTCATGCCGGTGACGAAGATGATCATGGAGCCCCGAAGATGGAGATCGAAGGAGCTATATGATATTGGCCATATCATGTCACTATTATATAATTGCATGTGATGTTTATTATGTTTATGCATCTTGTTTACTTATAACGACGGTAGTAAATAAGATGATCCCTTACAAAAAATTTCAAGAAGTGTTCCCCCCTAACTGTGCACCGTTGCTAAAGTTCGTCGTTTCGAAGCACCACGTGATGATCGGGTGTGATAGATCCTTACGTTCACATACAACGGGTGTAAGACAGTTTTACACATGCAAAACACTTAGGGTTAACTTGACGAGCCTAGCATGTACAGACATGGCCTCGGAACACGGAGACCTAAAGGTCGAACACGAGTCGTATGGAAGATACGATCAACATGAGAATGTTCACCGACGATGACTAGTCCGTCTCACGTGATGATCGGACACGGCCTAGTCGACTCGGATCGTGTAACACTTAGATGACTAGAGGGATGTCTAATCTGAGTGGGAGTTCATTATATTAATTTGATTAGATGAACTTAATTATCATGAACTTAGTCTTAAACCTTTGAAAAATATGTCTTGTAGATCAAATGGCCAACGCTCATGTCAACATGAACTTCAACGCATTCCTAGAGAAAACCAAGCTGAAAGATGATGGCAGCAACTATACGGACTGGGTCCGGAACCTGAGGATCATCCTCATAGCTGCCAGGAAACAATATGTCCTAGAAGGACCGCTAGGTGACGCTCCCGTCCTAGAGAACCAAGACATTATGAATGCTTGGCAGTCTCGTGCTGATGATTACTCCCTCGTTCAGTGCGGCATGCTTTACAGCTTAGAACCGGGGCTCCAAAAGCGTTTTGAGCAACACGGAGCATATGAGATGTTCGAGGAGCTGAAACTAGTTTTCCAAGCTCATGCCCGGGTCGAGAGATATGAAGTCTCCGACAAGTTCTATAGTTGTAAGATGGAGGAAAATAGTTCTGTCAGTGAGCACATACTCAAAATGTCTGGGTTGCACAACCGCCTGTCCCAGCTGGACATTAACCTCCTGGATGAGGCGGTCATTGACAGAATCCTTCAGTCGCTCCCACCAAGCTACAAGAGCTTCGTGATGAACTACAATATGCAGGGGATGGTGAAGACCATTCCTGAAGTATTTTCAATGCTGAAGTCAGCAGAGGTTGAAATCAAGAAAGAACATCAAGTGTTGATGGTCAATAAGACCACTAAGTTCAAGAAGGGCAAGGGTAAGAAGAACTTCAAGAAGGACGACAAAGATGGTGCCGCACCCGGTAAGCCAGTTGCCGGGAAGAAGTCAAAGAATGGACCCAAGCCTGAAACTGAGTGCTTTTATTGCAAGGGGAAGGATCACTGGAAGCGGAACTGCCCCAAATACTTAGCGGATAAGAAGGCCGGCAACACCAAAGGTATATTTGATATACATGTAATTGATGTGTACCTTACCAGTACTCGTAGTAACTCCTGGGTATTTGATACCGGTGCCGTTGCTCATATTTGTAACTCACAGCAGGAGCTGCGGAATAAGCGGAGACTGGCGAAGGACGAGGTGACGATGCGCATCGGGAATGGTTCCAGAGTCGATGTGATCGCCGTCGGCACGCTACCTCTACGTTTACCTATGGGATTAGTTTTGAACCTTAATAATTGTTATTTGGTGCCAAGTTTGAGCATGAACATTGTATCTGGATCTCGTTTGATACGAGATGGCTACTCATTTAAATCCGAGAATAATGGTTGTTCTATTTATATGAGAGATATGTTTTATGGTCATGCTCCGATGGTCAATGGTTTATTCTTAATGAATCTCGAAAGTAATGTTACACATATTCATAGAGTGAATACCAAAAGATGTAAAGTTGATAACGGTAGTCCCACATACTTGTGGCACTGCCGCCTTGGTCACATTGGTGTCAAGCGCATGAAGAAGCTCCATGTTGATGGACTTTTAGAGTCTCTCGATTATGAATCATTTGACACATGCGAACCATGCCTCATGGGCAAAATGACCAAGACTCCGTTCTCCGGAACAATGGAGCGAGCAACCAACTTGTTGGAAATCATACATACCGATGTGTGCGGTCCAATGAGTGTTGAGGCTCGCGGAGGATATCGTTATGTTCTCACTCTCACAGATGACTTGAGTAGATATGGGTATGTCTACTTGATGAAACACAAGTCTGAGACCTTTAAAAAGTTCAAGGAATTTCAGAATGAAGTAGAGAATCAACATGACCGAAAGACAAAATTCTTATGATCGGATCGTGGAGGAGAATATTTAAGTCACGAATTTGGTACACACTTAAGAAAATGTGGAATCGTTTCACAACTCACGCCGCCTGGAACACCTCAGCGAAACGGTGTGTCCGAACGTCGTAATCGCACTCTATTAGATATGGTGCGATCTATGATGTCTCTTACCGATTTACCGCTATCATTTTGGGGATACGCTCTAGAGACAGCTACATTCACTTTAAATAGGGCACCGTCTAAATCCGTTGAGACGACACCGTATGAATTATGGTTTGGGAAGAAACCTAAGCTGTCGTTTCTAAAAGTTTGGGGATGCGATGCTTATGTCAAGAAACTTCAACCTGAAAAGCTCGAACCCAAGTCGGAAAAATGCGTCTTCATAGGATACCCTAAAGAAACCATTGGGTATACCTTCTACTTAAGATCCGAGGGCAAGATCTTTGTTGCCAAGAACGGATCCTTTCTGGAAAAAGAGTTTCTCTCAAAAGAAGTAAGTGGGAGGAAAGTAGAACTCGATGAAGTACTACCTCTTGAACGGGAAAGTAGTGCAGCTCAGGAAAATGTTCATGTGATGCCTACACCAACTGAAGAGGAAAATAATGATGATGATCAAGGTACTTCGGATCAAGTTTCTACTGAACTTCGTAGGTCCACAAGGACACGTTCCGCACCAGAGTGGTACGGCAACCCTGTTCTGGAAATCATGTTGTTAGACAACGGTGAACCTTCGAACTATGAAGAAGCGATGGCGGGCCCAGATTCCAACAAATGGCTTGAAGCCATGAAATCCGAGATAGAATCCATGTATAAAAACAAAGTATGGACTTTGACTGACTTGCCCGATGATCGGCGAGCGATAGAAAACAAATGGATCTTTAAGAAGAAGACGGACGCGGATGGTAATGTCACCATCTATAAAGCTCGACTTGTCGCTAAGGGTTATCGGCAAGTTCAAGGGATTGACTACGATGAGACTTTCTCTCCCGTAGCGAAGCTTAAGTCCATCCGAATCATGTTAGCAATTGCCGCATACTATGATTATGAGATATGGCAGATGGACGTCAAAACGGCATTCCTTAACGGGCATCTTAAGGAAGAACTGTATATGATGCAGCCGGAGGGTTTTGTCGATCCTAAGAATGCTAACAAAGTATGCAAGCTCCAGCGATCCATTTATGGGCTGGTGCAAGCATCTCGGAGTTGGAACATTCGCTTTGATGAAATGATCAAAGCGTTTGGTTTTATGCAGACTTATGGAGAAGCCTGCGTTTACAGGAAAGTGAGTGGGAGCTCTGTAGCATTTCTCATATTATATGTAGATGACATACTTTTGATGGGAAATGATATAGAATTCTTGGACAGCATTAATGCCTACTTGAATAAGTGTTTTTCAATGAAGGACCTCGGAGAAGTTGCTTATATATTAGGCATCAAGATCTATAGAGATAGATCGAGACGCCTCATAGGTCTTTCACAAAGCACATACCTTGATAAGATTTTGAAGAAGTTCAAAATGGATCAGTCTAAGAAGGGGTTCTTGCCTGTATTGCAAGGTGTGAAATTGAGCTCGGCTCAATGCCCGACCACGGCAAAAGATAAAGAAGAGATGAGTGTCATCCCCTATGCTTCAGCCATAGGATCTATTATGTATGCCATGTTGTGTACCAGACCTGATGTAAACCTTGCCGTAAGTTTGGTAGGAAGATACCAAAGTAATCCCGGCAAGGAACACTGGACAGCGGTCAAGAATATCCTGAAGTACCTGAAAAGGACAAAGGACATGTTTCTCGTTTATGGAGGTGATGAAGAGCTTGCCGTAAAGGGTTACGTCGACGCTAGCTTCGACATAGATCTGGATGACTCTAAGTCACAAACCGGATACGTGTATATGTTGAATGGTGGAGCAGTAAGCTGGTGCAGCTGCAAGCAGAGCGTCGTGGTGGGATCTACATGTGAAGCGGAGTACATGGCAGACTCGGAGGCAGCGCATGAAGCTATTTGGGTGAAGGAGTTCATCACCGACCTAGGAGTCATACCCAATGTGTCGGGGCCGATCAAACTCTTCTGTGACAACACTGGAGTTATTGCCCTTGCCAAGGAGCCCAGGTTTCACAAGAAGACCAGGCACATCAAGCGTCGTTTCAACTCCATCCGTGAAAATGTTCAAGATGGAGACATAGATATTTGCAAAGTACATACGGATCTGAATGTCGCAGAACCGTTGACTAAACCTCTCTCGCGAGCAAAACATGATCAACACCAGAACTCTATGGGTGTTCGATTCATCACAATGTAACTAGATTATTGACTCTAGTGCAAGTGGGAGACTGTTGGAAATATGCCCTAGAGGCAATAATTAAAGCATTATTATTATATTTCCTTGTCCATGGTAATTGTCTTTTATTCATGCTATAATCGTATTATCAGGAAATCGTAATACATGTGTGAATACATAGACCACAATACGTCCCTGGTGAGCCTCTAGTTGACTAGCTCGTTGGTCAACAGATAGTCATGTTTTCCTGACTATGGACATTGGATGTCATTGACAATGGGATCACATCATTAGGAGAATGATGTGATGGACAAGACCCAATCCTAAGCATAGCACAAGATCGTGTAGTTCGTTTGCTAGAGTTTTTTCAATGTCAAGTATCTCTTCCTTAGACCATGAGATCGTGTAACTCCCGGATACCGTAGGAGTGCTTTGGGTGTACCAAACGTCACAACATAACTGGGTGACTATAAAGGTACACTACAGGTATCTCCGAAAGTGTCTGTTGGGTTGACACGGATCGAGACTGGGATTTGTCACTCCGTATGACGGAGAGGTATCTCTGGGCCCACTCGGTAATGCATCATCATTATGAGCTCAAAGTGACCAAGTGCTTCGTCACGGGATCATGCATTACGGTACAAGTAAAGTGACTTGCCGGTAACGAGACTGAACGAGGTATTGGGATACCGATGATCGAGTCTCAGGCATGTAACGTACCGATTGACAAAGGGAATAGTATACGGGGTTGCTTGAATCCTCGACATCGTGGTTCATCCGATGACATCATCGAGGAGCATGTGGGAGCCAACATGGGTATCCAGATCCCGCTGTTGGTTATTGACCTGAGAGCCGTCTCGGTCATGTCTGCATGTCTCCCGAACCCGTAGGGTCTACACACTTAAGGTTCGGTGACGCTAGGGTTATTAGGAAGACTTGTATGTGATTACCGAATGTTGTTCGGAGTCCCGGATGAGATCTCGGACGTCACGAGGAGTTCCGGAATGGTCCGGAGGTGAAGATTTATATATGGGAAGTTATCATGGGGACACCGGAAAGTTTCGGGGCATATCGGTATTGTACCGGGGCCACCGGAGGGGTTCCGGGGGTCCACCGGGAGGGGCCACCCCTCTTGGTGGGCCACATGGGCCGCGTAGGGCAGGGAACCAGCCCCTGGAGGGCTGGGCGCGCCTCCCCCCTTGGGCCCATGCGGCTAGGGTTGGGGGGAACCCTAGAGGGGGCGCCCCCTTTGCTTGGGGGGCAAGTCCCCCTCCCTGGCCGCCGCCCCCCCTCTAGATCCCATCTAGAGGGGCCGGCCCCCCTTGCCCCTTCCCCTATAAATAGAGGGGTGAGGGGAGGGCTGCACACCCCAAGCCAAGGTGCAGCCCCTCCCCTCCCCAACACCTCTCCTCCTCCGTACGTGCTTGGCGAAGCCCTGTCGGAGTACTGTTGCACCAACAACACCACGCCGTCGTGCTGCCGTTGGATCTGTCTTCCTCAACCTCTCCTTCCTCCTTGCTGGATCAATACGGAGGAGACGTCGTCCGTACCGTATGTGTGTTGAACGCGGAGGTGTTGTCCGTTCAGCACTTGGTCATCGATGATCCGAATCACGGCGAGTACGACTCCATCATCACCATCCCCTTGAACGCTTCCGCACTCGATCTACAAGTGGTATGTGGGTGCAAACTCACTCCCTTGACTCGTTGCTTAGATGAACTCATAGATGGATCTTGGTGAAACCGTAGGAAAATTTTTAATTTTCTGCAACGTTCCCCAACACTACGCCCATTAGGGCACAGTGTTCTTACGACGATGGAGGAGCTATTCAAAGCCTCCTCTATCACGTTTGGGCACTCAGCCACGATGCGCTCGCCAGTGGTTGGCGCTAGTGGCGGGGCCCTGCCCCCCCCCCCTTCAGGGAAGGGCAGGACAGACGACTCCGGGGCCTTGGAGGCTCCAGAACCATCTTTGGGGAGGGTTTGGGTCGACTGGGCTCCCCATCTTTCTTCACCAGGAGAGATCTCCCCTCCTGGTCTTCAGCGACCGAGGTGTTAACCCTGGCCATGACATCATCACCCCCGTGCCCCATGTTTGGGCCGGGAGGTGTCTTGTGGGACATCACCTCACCGGTCCCCTCGAGGATAGGGGGAAGCATGGAGCATGACACGGTCTCGCTCTCCGCCAGCTCGGCTGGCCGAGAATTCCCCTCCGAGACCTGATCGGGGGGAGGTCGCGCGGCGGATTGCAATATGAAAAACATGCGTATGATTAGCAAATTAGCCTTAGAACGAACGCTCGGAGAATCTTCGGATTCATACCTGTGGGCAGGGGGCTTGTCCCTAGGGTTCCTTTGAGGAACTTCTTCGGAAGCCTCGGACTCCTCGGCGGAGTCCGAGCTGTCATCGGACATGACCACTTTGGCCCTGTGTGGCTTCTTCGGGGCAGGAGGAGGCAGTTCCTCCTCTGCGTCTTCTGACGCCGCCCTCTTTATTTTGCGGGAGGAGTCACTCTCCTCCCCGTCCTCCTCCTGCTCCCTCTCATGAGCGGAGGGGGTTTGAGTCTCCCCGGACTTTGTATCCGGAGGCTCCCTTGGCCGGACGCCCTCTCGGGCCTCCTCCTCGATCTTTTTCTTCTCCTTCTTCTCCGGTGCCTTGTACAGCACCACGGTCAACATCTCCTCCAATAGGGCCCTCGGGCAGCGGGGCCAGAGAGTCGATCTTCATGGCTTTGTTTAGCTAGCTCTGCAAATATGGGGGAAGGAGTTAGGTTCCTTGTTAAAAGGCGAAACAACCCGAACACTAAGAATCAAGTTTCATTACCTCTCACGGAGGCTGTGGGGCATCAAGGCCAATGTCTTCTTCCTTGGAAGACCACTCCTTCTGGAGCTTGAACAACACCTTCCACGGCTTGTCTTGGGTGGTGCTGTAGAAGCGAAGCACAATGGCCGGGTCCTCGGGCTTGTAGGAGCACATTGGGGCGGCCTGTTGTTGGCAAGGAAGGAGGCGACGGCAAAGCATCACCTGGACCACATCAGTCAACTTGGTGCTCGCCTTTATCATGCTGGAGATGCGTTTTTGTAGTGACTCCAACTCCGTAGATGACCCCCAGTCGAGTCCCTTCTTGGTCCACGAGGTTAGCCTCCTGAGGGGTCCAGATCTAAATTCGCGAGCCGCCTCCCAATCCACGCCGCGTGGTTCGGTGAGATAAAACCACTCTTTTTGCCAGACTTTAATGGTATCTATGAAGGTAGCCTCCAGCCACTCGACCTGGGCGAGCTTGCTGATCATCGCCCCCCTACAGTCCGCCTGTTGGCCGTCAACTATCTTTGACTTGACATTGAAGACCTTAAGCCATAGGATGAAGTGTCGCTGGACCCACAGAAAGGCCTCACAGATGACGATGAAGGCCGAAATATGCAGGAAAGAGTTTGGGGCAAGATCATGAAAATCTAGCCCGTAGAAGAACATCAACCCCCTCACAAAGGGGTGGATGATAACCCACAAGTATAGGGGATCGTTTGTAGCCTTCTTCGATAAATAAGAGTGTCGAACCCAACTAGGAGCTAAAGGTAGAACAAATATTCCCTCAAGTTCTATCGACCACTGATACAACTCTCCACACACTTGACGTTTGCTTTACCTAAAACAAGTATGAAACTGTTTTCCAAGAATAAACCTATGAGTACTTTACGAGAATAAAACTACGAATAAAATGCAAGGTAGTAAGAGTGGATAGCTTTTGTCAATAAGAAAGTCATTTGTTCCTAGCAAGCATAACAAGTACTGGTAATCATTCTTGTAATTTTATATGAGGGAGAGGCCTGAGCTAACATGCTTTCTCTACTTGGATCATATGCACTTATGATTGGACCCCTAGCAAGCATCTGCAACTACTAAAAATCATTAAGGTCATGAAACCCAACCATAGCATTAAGTATCAAGTCCACTTTACTCCCATACGCCATAACCCACTTACTCGGGTTTAAGCTTCTGTCACTCTCGCAACCCACCATAAGCGAACCATGAACATATTGCAACACCCTACAACAGGGGCCCCTCATCTTTGTGCGAGACAGAGGATACCGTAGGATAGCACCATATATAAAATATACAGTCATACCAACCAAGATCATGATTAACCCATAGGACAAAATGGATCTACTCAAACATCATAGGATAACCATAGATCATTGGGAAATAATATATGGAGTTGAGCACCATGTTTAAGTAGAGATTACAGTGGGGAGAAGGGGTCTTACACCGTTGCATAGAGGGGGGGAGAGTTGGTGTTGACGGTAGCAAGATTGTTGATGTAGATCGCCGTCACGATCCTAGCCCCGGCGGCACTCCGGCGCCACCGGGAGGGAGGCGAGAGAGCCCCCTCCTTCTTCTTATTCCTTGGCCTCCCCCCTAGATGGGAGGAGGGTTCCCCCTCTGTTCAATGGCCTCCATGGCGGCGGAGGGGCATGAGCCCCTTCGAGATTGGATCTCCCTCTCTGTTCTCTTATGTATCGCACTCTCCAGATCTGGCCCTTCACGGTTTCTTAAATTCCTGGAGATTTGTAACTCCGATTGCGCTGATCTTTTTACACGATTTTTTCAGGATATAAGCTTCCTTGCACCTGAAGTATAGCTCCAACCTACATTTGAGAAGGGCATGATACACCAGGGCGCGCTTGGGCCTGGTGGCGCGCCTGGTGGGTTGTCACTACTAGGGAAAACCCTAGTAGTAGCGCGGGTTTTGAGGCTATCAGCAGCGCGGGCACCCACGCTACCAATAAGGCGCTACAGCTAACTGTTAGTAGTAGTGTTGTCTGCGCCTGCGCTACTACTATTGACTATATCAGCAGCGCGTTTCCCGAATGTGCTGCTATTAGTTAGCTGTAGCGATTTCCTGAGCCCGCGCTACTGTTATATCTTTCACCATTTCCCCACTCCAGCTTCAATAAACTGCAATTTCCAGATACTAGGTACTACTAGATATCAATTTCATAAAGCATTATAGGTACTAGGTAGTACTCCCTTGGTTCCAAATTACTCATCGTGGTTTTAGTTCAAATTGGAACTAAAACCAAGATGAGTAATTTGGAACCGAGGGAGTACTAGATAACAATTTCATATATACTCAACATGCATCCTCAAGCAGTACAACGTGACATCGACGACGATCATCATATTTAGTTCTAGATGATATCGACGACGATCATCATATGTAGTTCTACATGATATCGACAACGATCATCATATGTAGTTCTAGATGATATAGCCACACACACACATATGTAGTTCTAGATGATATCGACGACGATCATCATCCTGAAGCCTGGGCGGTGGGTGTTCCTGATAGTAATTAGGATGGCCTATCCAACATGAAGATTCTTGCCAACGAGGAATCTCTTCCACCCAACCGAGTTTAAGTGTGTGCGACCGTCTGTGTCCATGCGGTAAGTACATGTGGTGACGGAGCCCCTTGCGGTAAGGCGTAGTCCAGCTGAGCCTTCTTCATCAGGCTCGATACCACAACTCACAGATAGGTTCTTTGGCAATTTCTGAATAAGAAAAACATATCATTTAATAAATAGCCTCACACGTACTCTTGCAAATATATTTCTATTAAGTCTAGATTTCTACACTATCAAAAGACACAGTACTATGCATTTGTACTAATTAATCATGAATTCTACTAATAAGTATATATGGATTATCTACACTATTAATAGTTCCTTGGATTCTACACTAATAAGCATGTGATCAGACTCTACACTAAAGCATATCAACGACTAGATTCCACACAACATATCATTGGACTCTACACTAAGCATATCATCGGATAATTTGCGTTTGTAAGTATAACATACCATATCATGTCGATCGACCATGGTACTTGTCAGGCGGGTCACGAATGGCACCCCGACAAAGTCAGCACGTGGTGGATCCCATAGGTTGCACACCTCCTCCTCGCTTAGTCTCATTCTTTGAGCTACGATGGCTTCATGAAGTGGGTTCTCATCATCTTCATCGAGTGGGTCCTCATTATCTTCATCATATTCTTCATCTGCATCATCTTCGTCATCTTCATCATCTTCGTCATCTTCCACCAGGTTGAGATAAATGACAGCCAGCTTGGGTCTTTCTGCTCTGAAGGAGAAGCTGATCAACTCACCACCAGTAAGACGCATGCGGGCGAGGAAACGGGCCCATCCATCTCCTCCAATCTATGACATATTGTGTCCTTTCTCGACCTCCATAGTGTACGGCCCCCAGGAGCCTCAAATGTCACAGTGTTTCCTGTCAGCTTGTTGAATGTCAACCTCACATTGCATGGGACAGTCTGTGTAAGAAAAGAAAAATGACACAATGCAGTAATGCCAACACTATAAATAAAATAGTTGTTACATTTCATCTAATTTCTTACCGCCGCATGACGAAAACTCGGCTGGAAGTAGATGCCAAACAGCTTGCCAGTTGCAAGGCTGCTGGTGCACCTTGACTTGCACAGTCGACATAGTGGTGGTGGTGGTGGCGCCATTTTCCTAAAGCAATATGAGCAAAGGATTAATGATTCACTTCACAGGAAAGAAAAACAGTAGCATGTGATATTTTCCTAAAGCAATATGAGCAAAGCATCCTAAATCAACTAAATCAACTAGCATACTAAATCGAGTAGCATACTAAATCAACTAAATCAAAATGTTCTAAATCAACTAAATCAACTAGCCTACTAAATCAACTAAATCAACTAGCCTACTAAATCAACTAAATCAACCAGCCTACTAAATCAACTAAATCAAAATGTTCTAAATCAACTAAATCAACTAGCTTACTAAATCAACTGAATCATATCAACTAAATCAGAATGTTGCATATGAACTAGCCTACTAAATCAAAATGTAGCAAGGAGGAGGGAGAAGGAGGGGCGACTCGAGGAGGGAGAAGAGAGTAGGACGGAGGAGGAAGGCGGAGCGAGGAGGGGCTGGCCGGCGGTGAGTGGAGGGAGAATGGAGGAGGAAGGCAGAGCAAGGAGGGGCTGGCCGGCGGTGAGTGGATGGAGAATGGAGGAGGAAGGTGGAGCGAGGAGGGGTCGGCCAGCGGCCAGTGGAGGGAGGACGGACGAGGAGGCCGGTACCGAGTCCAGCGAGGAGGATGAGGTGACAGCGGCGCAGATCGAAGGAGGGGCGACGAGGGAGAGATCGAGTGTGTGTGTGAGTGTGATCTGGATTGGATAGGTGAGGAGGGGGGAGATGGAATGGCTTAGCAGTAGCGCACTATAGCAAAGTGCGCTACTGCTAAACGACCTATCAGTAGCGCCTTTGGCCGAGAACACGCTACTGCTATGTTAGACATAGACATAAAAAATACATTGATCATCAATTGTCTTTTTGTGTACAATCTGATTTGTTAATAGGAATCCTCGACGGTTGGTTTAGGAACAGGTGAGGATTCCTATTGCGGCCACAGATCCTACACATAGAGTTCAATGAAGACCAAGTGCTTGTGAAAGTTGTAGAAGTAATATATTTAAGGTGGTACAAACTCTCTTCACGGAGCGAGGTGGGACTAAATTTTTGTAGTAACCTTAGTAGTAGCAATTATTGCGTAAATGCGCTGCTGCTACGATCTATAGCAGTAGCACCCTTTGTTCCAACGCGCTACTGCTATAATTGGCCTTGCGGCGGCGTCGTGGGAATTTTAGCAGCAACGCGTCCTGGTGTGTGCGCGCTACTGATAAACTTGTACCAGCAGCGAGGTTTTAAAGAGAGCGCTACTGCTAAGTAGCAGCAGCGCCTGATTTTAAAGCGCGTTGCTGGTGAGATTCTGTGTATAGGCTTTTCCCTAGTAGTGTGTGGTGGCCCCAGGCCTCCGTTTACATTGATTCCACCTCCTAAAATTCACAAATATTCCAAAATAATTCTATGTATAGTTTCATCACGTTTGGACTTCATTTCATATGGATTTTTTGCGATACTGCAACAAACAGGAACTGGCACTGGGCATAGTATAAGTAAGTTAGTCCAAATAAATCATATAAAAAGTTGCCAAAAGTATGTGAAAGTTGTATAATATTGGCATGAAACAATCAAAAATTATAGATACGAGGAGACGTATCAGCGCTCCCTAGTGTGTTGTGGGCTCTGTGGGGCCCTGTTTGCGTTGATTCCACCTCCGAAAAATCACATAAATTCCAAAATAATTCTCCGTAAATTTTTATCGCGTTTGGACTTTGTCTGATATGGATTTTCTGCGATACGAAAAACAGGAAGTGGCACTGGGCACTGGATCAATAGGTTAGTCCAATAAATCATATTAAAAGTTGCCAAAAGTATGTGAAAGTTATATAATATTGGCATGAAACAATCAAAAATTATAGATACGATGGAGACATATCAGTGGAGCGGGAAGCCCAACCCCCGGGTGAAGTGGTGGACGAACACGACCCTCTCTCTCGGCTGGGGCGTGGGGATGACCTGGCCCTCCTCCCGGACCCGGTGACTAAACAAGAATCGAGTTCCCTCAACGGCTCAGCGTTTTTGGCCGGCTATGATCCTTCGCCAAAAGTTGTCGGGCGAGGGCACTATTCACACTTGAGCGGTTGGCCTTCGAGGCTAAGTAATATTTATGACTCGGACTCCGAACATAGTTCGGGTAACATATGGCCGAACTTGGATAGGTGACCCTGGAAGGTTTGGCTAAGAGGGACTGGTCCGAACATAAAAGGGGAGAAGAACTCGCCTCGCAAGCCGGAGACTTCGGGTGCACGGAGACTCCGGGGATCGGGAAACACCAGCGTTGGAGGCTAGTTCGAGGGCTACTGAGGGAGTCTCGGACTAGGGGGTCCTCGGGCTGCCGGCCTATCTCTTATGGGTCGGACAGGTGGGCTGCTCCGCAGCTATTGGAAGGCCAATTTATATGGTGACTCTGTATCCAGACTAGAGACTTTTGAAGCCTTGGTCTGTCCTCCAAGTTAAGATAGGAGAACGGGCATGTTTATCTTCTCATGGTAACCGACCATGTGCAGCCCTAATACCCCTAGTGTCTATATAAACCAGAGGGGTTTAGTCCATAGAGGCTAGAAGAAGAACCATCATCTTACTCATCTAGGGTTTACTTCCTCTGATCTCGTGGTAGATCGACTCTGTAATTATCCTATACACTTCAATATAATCAAGCAGGGCGTAGGGTGTTACCTCTTTGAGAGGGCCCGAACCTGGGTAAGCATCGTCTCCTTTGTCCCTTGTTCACCATTGATCCAAGATCCACAGCTTGGGACCCCCCTACCCGAGATCCGCCGGCTTTGACACCGACAGTAATCTCTTTTCTTCATGTTCTAAAAGGTTAGCACTAATAATAACAATATATATCTTCTTTTCATCAAGATAAGCATATTTCAATGTATCGGGCAATTGTTTTAATTTAAACACAGGATCACCGTTAGGTGGAGGAGGACCTCCAAGAGTTTCAATAGGAAAATTATGTTTAAGGATAGGTGGTTGATCAAACAACATCTTATCTATTTCATTTCTTTCATTCAAATGCATACCATTTCCATGGTCTAGCGAATAATGTTCTAACGGATCAATGGGAGGTATAGCAATAGAAGAAATACCAATAATTTCATCTTTACTAGAAAATTATTTATCATGAGGTTGTCTATGAAACTTAGAGAAACTAAACTCATGAGATATGTCACCAAAGTTAACACTGCCAGTTTCTTTTGTGCAATCAATCTTAGCAATAACGGTGTTCAAGAAAGGTCTACCAATTATTATGAGACAAAACTTATCTTGTGGAGAACCAAGAACTAGAAAATCAGTAGGGTATTTTATTTTTCCAGACAAGACTTCAACATCTCTAACAATCCCAAGTGGTGCAATAGTATCTATATTTGCAAGCTTAATAGTAACATCAATGTCTTCTATTTCAGCAGGAACAATATCATTCATAATTTCTTGATATAAGGTAAATGGAATAGCACTCATGCTAGCACCCAAATCACATAAGCCATGATAACGATGATCTCCTATCTCAACTGGGACAACATGCATGCCAACAATAGGTTTATTCTTATCTTTATCGTCGGGCTTAGCAATTCAAGCAGCTTCACCACAAAAATAAATAACATGCCCATCTATATTATCGACCAAGAGATCTTTAACCATAGAAATATTAGATTCTACTTTAATTTGTTCAAAGGGTCTAGGTGCTCTTATACTTTTGTTAACCACGGTTGAAACCTTAGCATATTCCTTTATCCTAACAGGGAAATGTGTTTTTTCAATATAAGCAGTAGGAATAACTGGATCAATATTTGTAAATGATAGTTTCATCTTTAACTACAATAGGATTCTCAATCTTTTCTTCAATAGGGGGGTGATATTTAAACCACTTCTCCTTAGGGAGATCAACATGATTAGCAAATGATTCACAAAAAGAAGCCATTATCTCAGAGTCAAGTCCATATTTAGTGCTAAACTTATGAAAAACATCGGTATCCATAAAAAATTTAACACAATCAAACTTAAGTATTATACCCGACTCATTACCTTCGTAGAGTTACCAATCTCCAGAGTTGCGTTTAATTCCTTCCAAAAGATCCCACCTGAATTCAATAGTTCTCTTCATAAAGGAGCCAGTCAAAGAAGAATCAAGCATGGTTTGATCAACATGAGAAAGCCGAGCATAAAATTATGTAAGATAACTTCTTTTGGGAGCTCATGATTGGGGCATGTGTATATCATGTACTTAAGCCTGCCCCAAGCTTGAGCGATGCTTTCTCCTTCACGAGGCCAAAAATTATATATATAATTCTGATCACGATGAACCAGACACAGAGGATAAAACTTTTGGTGAAATTCCAATCTCAATCGGTTCCAATCCCAAGCTCCAATATCATTACATAGTATATACCATGTGTCGTGGAATTATCACGTCAGATGTCCTCGTGAAAGGACTTAGTCGTGGAGCCATCGCAACGGGTTAGCTTGAAGGGGTTAAACTGGACAAGGGATACGGGAGTTATACAAGTTCGGCCCCTTCGATGAAGGTAAAAGCCTACGTCTAGTTTGTGATGGGATTGATTGGGTTTCGATGATCAGGGAGCGGAATACGCTGGCCTGAGTCTCGAGTTGTTGTCTGTCGTCCCTGAACCGCCGCCGGGTCGCCCCTTTATATACACAGGTTGACGCCCGGCCGGTTTACAGAGCCCGAGGCCGACTCATACAAAGTGTCCGGCTCGGTCTCTCCTTTCCTAACTTATAATACAAGTTTACATAGTCATGGCGGTTTACCACTATGGGCCCTAATCCACCTTTGGGCTTCGGGCTTCTATGCTTCTTTTAGTAAAGCGCCATCTTCCGGATCTTCATGGGCTTCAACATAGTCAAGGGTGAACCAGACCCTCCTGGCCGGTTTATACCCAGTAGCTATATCCTCCACATTAGGCCCCAGATTGATTTTGAATTTGTTCATGTCAATCTTCAATACTTCAAATATCCCTTGCAAGCATCTTCTTGTATTTTTGTAAACCGCCATATTGTCTTCTCTTGAAACTTTGTAAACCGCCGTGACGTCATCCTCTGAACGCAGCAACGGTCCATCATGATGTCATCTCTTTAAACAATAATTAAAAAAGATTCCCTTCACTTAATGGTTATCCAGAAAATCGAGGCGACAGGCGCACTTATTCTGCCGTTTCAGGTTCCTTGATTCCCGTGCCTGCCGTTTTACTCTCTCCTCTATAAATAAGGCCGAGGGCCCTTATCTCTTTTCCCCTTTTGCCTTCTTCTTCCTCGCGACGCCCAAGCTCTGGAGCTCCGCCGCCGTCCGCTACCTTCGAGATCTGCACCAACAAAGGCCGCTGCATCAACCTGAAACAGACCAGACTTTCGTCATCCTTCTTCCGCAGTAGATCTGCAGTGGTAAACTTCCTTTCCCCTCTGTCTCTAGATCTGTTTCTAGGGTTCCCGAGTTCTTCCGCACAGTTCTTCATATTTCTTTGTTCTTCCAACTGCCGCGATAATTTTTGACCCAGTAATAGTGTAGATCTCATGCGGTAGGTACCCTTCGTCCATTTTTAATACTAGCAGATCGTTCTTTTACCTCTGTAGAGTACATGGCCTTCCCTGCTCTATTTAGCTCATTTAGAACTCAGATAGAAACTGCTTTACAGATGTGTGGTAGATCCAAATAAATTTGACCATTGTGTGAAACCTGTTTTTGTCAATACTTAGCAGAAATTTCGAATTCTGGCCATTCTGCCTACAGGCGGTTTAACCCTTTAGTAGTCAATCCGCCATATAGCATTAGCCCTCTCTTAAACCGCCAACTGAACTTCCACAATATTCTTCTCCGGTTTAACACTGAATTAGATACCTTAAACCGGCACTTTTATTTTCAGTTTCTCTTTCCGGAATGTCGAAGCAATTTTCTGCTTGCAATTGGGTTCCATCCCGGATTACAGAGACACAGATCAATGGTTATGTCACCACTGGTGCCTTAGCCTCAAAGAGGGCTCTCCACTGGCGAGTTCCGGAATCGAAATGTCCACCTGAACCTCAAGAAGGAGAAGTGATTGTTTTTATGCAACACTTAGACCGGGGATTCAGTCCGCCCGGATCAAAAATTTTCCGGGATGTCCTTGCAAGCTTCCAACTCCATCCGCAAGATATTGGTCCGAACTCCATGTCAAATATATGCAACTTTCAAGTATTCTGCGAAGTCTAGCTTCAAGAAGAGCCAACCGTGGAGTTATTCCGGGATTTCTTTCATCTGAACCGACGCACAGAATTCTCAGATGGCCCCAACACAGAGTTTGGTGGCGTGTCAATTCAAAAAAGGAAAGAAGTTGATTTCCCTCATGCCAAACATCATAGCCATCCTAAAGATTGGAACCAGACCTGGTTTCACTGCCGGAACACTGCTCCTGATGGAGAAAATCCCTTGCCGGGCTACCGCCCTCATCGGCTTAGCAATGGCCACCCACTGCCTCCACGTTTAACCGCCGTAGAACGGAAGAATTTTGCTCCTCAACTCGCCAAGCTCCGGGCTCTGATGGCCAACGGTTTAACTGGCATTGATCTTGTCTGCTGCTGGGTTTCTTGGGGCATTCTGCCTTTGAGCCGCCGCCCCGGATTGATGCATGAGTATACCGGCAATGTAAAAGACCCTCAACGATATCATGAAGTAGTAATGACCGACCTTGAAATCACCGAATGTGTAAAGAAGATGCTTGATGAAACGGTCTCTGCATGTAGCCAAACCGATTTGGCTCCGTTTTACGTCTCCAATAAACCGCCGTCGGTAAGTCCATGTACATACTTTACTGATTTACTTCCGTATTGACTGTCTACTTAACCTTTCTCTGCCTTAATCTCAGGCCAACAACTCTTTCTGGAAACGGACTAAACCGGCCTGTGCTCCTCGTGTAAAAACCAAGGCCACCAAGAAGCCTGGAAAGAAGAAAACCGCCGAATCTTCTAAACCGCCAGAGGAGGAAGAATCAGATGCTGAGGTAGAACTTGACTCACATGGCTCCTTTTTCGTATATCTTATTGACAATGACCCTCTTCAGGATGACGCTGAGGCCAGCCATGCAGATCATGTTGAGGTAATTCTTCTTTCTTCCGACTCAGACCCTGTGCCGGTTCAAAGAATTCGTCGTACAGTCCGGAAAGTAAAACAATCTCACCCCCTTGCTCATTTGGATCCAAAATTTTCTTTGAAGAAACGGCAAGCGGAAGAACGTCGCACAACCCGGCATAGTGGTCAACAAATCACTTCGTCCGGTTTAGCTGATACACCTTCCCGGAAACGCCGTCCAGAGGTGATTTGTTCTCCTGAAAAACAATATCCTTTAAAAGGTTTCTTCCGATGACCTCTCAATCCGTCTGACCCGAATTACCAGGCTTCTTCCAGCTCGTCTGGCGGTTCGTCAACCACCCAATTGCCTCCTCTCAAAGTTGTCGCTGGGTAAGTGTTACCTGATTTATAACTTTATTTCTCGGTTTACCATACTCTAACCTTTGATGTTATAGCGCCAAAGCTCGATTAAGCAAGAAGGCCAAGACCAGCGACCCTACTGTTGAAGTTGATCCGGAAAAGACGCCCGAGCATCAGGACGAACACGCAGAAGTTGCCATGGACAGCTCTGCTGGGCCGAATCAAGATGGTAATGCTAATCCGCCAGAAGTTGAACCGACTGTAGAAGCTGACACTTCACATCCTCCTGCTCCGCCAAGCCCAGCAATGGAACAACGGGACTCAATTGCTGATCCGCCAAGTCCAATTATCAAACCGCCAAGCCCTTCCACGAAAGTACCAAGTCCTGTTCAGAATATTGATTCTTCCAGCCCGGCCAAGGATGATGATGTTGTTGTTACAGGCACTGCATATAACGCCCCCGGTAATCCGGTTGTTCTGTCAAAGCACACTGCTAAGGATGAATTTGCTGCCATGAACAAGGGGAAAGGGGAGACTGATTTGTCTGCTTATACCGATCTCACTGCTCAAGATCTTCATTCCGGCTTTCTGAACTGGCTGTATACAAGCCGCAACTTTGAAGCCAGTTTAGTAAATCTGATGAAGGAGCGCTATGAGGTAAACATTAGTGCTTCTTGTTCTATACCTTCACTGCATTGTAGCCCCCAAGGGCCGGTTTGGCTTGACAAAGTCAAACCGGGACTTCATATACTTCATGCGGTAACTTGTGAAATTTTCTTTATGTCTGATCAAACACACATTAGCCCCCAAGTGCCAGGATTAAAACTTGTATTAATCCTTGGGACTTCAAATACCCGCATAAAAAATGATCCGCATTAGCCCCCAAGTGCCGAGTGTATAACTGGTTATATGCTTGGGACTTTTGAAAAGATATTAACATGCTCTCTTACTGTTGCAGAGTGAAATAAATCAACAAATCTCACAAATTGCTGATCTTCGAGCAAATCTTGAAACCCAACAAACAGAAACCACCAAGGCCAAGGAGGAGCTGAAAACCGCCTTGACCACCATGGAGCAGCTTAAAGAATGGTTTAAGTCTGAACGGGCCAACTGGGACACCGAGAAGGCCACACTGGTGAAGCGGGCGGAGACTGCTGAAGCGGCTCTTGAACCGGTGGCAGAGGAATTGTCTGGACTAAAGCGCCAAATCAATGCCATGACCTCTGCCATATTTGGTAAGTAGTGGTTGCCAAAAGTTGTATCCCTTTGAAATTTCATCGTTTAACATGTATTTCCTGAACCGGCATAGGGAGTCGCATTGCTCACCTAGGTTCTGACCTATGGAAGAAGCTTAAAGTGGCATATACACTGATTGAACAGCTGTATACCGGCGCTCAACGGGTTATATGCGCAACTTCATATGATAATGCGGCACCAACACTTATCAAAGATATGCTGGATCGTCTCTCAATGACACCAGCGCAAATAGAAGAGCTGAAGCGACCCGCTGCTCGGGCAGGCGCTGACTCGAGCCAAAGCATGGATAGCTGATCTTGATCCGGCTGATATATCCAAAGGCTTCCCCAATGCACAAGAAAATGACGAAGAATTTGACAATGACGCCCTCAAACGGATAACAAGGGAGATGCGTCCTTTGGCGAGTCAACTAGCAGAAGAGGCGAACCTGACGGTTCACCGATCTTTCTATGATGCAAACAACAAACGGGTTGAAGCTGTGATTCCTGAAGTGCAGAACCTCATTCCACCAATCCGTAAGCACACTTACGCCCCTGACGTTGATCCGGCTGAGCTTATAAGTGAGGAGGCTGTCTTTCAGGCCTTGACCCGGATTGACTGGACCACCAATGACTTCCAGCCATTGGATGAGGAGGAGGCTGAACCGACGCCAGATGACCCATCTACCTCACGTCAACCCAGTGATGAAGCTTAATCTGTCAAGGCGGTTGATATATCAGGAACGATCCATGTATAATTCCATATTTTGGGCCTTGGAGTGCCGTGTAATAGGATAGCAAAAACTTATGATGATCTGCTGCCATCGTGCAAGAGATATTTTGCGTGGATCCGCCATATCAATGGCAATTTTGTTCCAAGTATCATAATATGCAATTCATGTATTCATAAAAAGACAAAGGGTCCTGGCGGTTTACCGCCGGACGAGTCATAATGCCCAAAATAGCCCAGATTGATAATCAAATCATAAAATATGAAATTATACATACCGGTAATATAAGATCCCTGGTTAGTTGGTTGGCCAACTTGAATTGCGATAAGGGTGAAAAACCCAAATCTGAATTATTTGTATCTCCATCATTTTCTGATGTCGTAGAATAAGTCATACGGGGTGATGATTCATGCCAGATGATCCGGGCTGTTGACAGGAAGTCAACGCCAAGCCGGGTTAAGAAACTCTGGTTTAAAATGAAGGTCTGTTAACGTGTAATTGCAAACCAAGCCGGTTTAAGGAATACCGGGCGAAGAAGATGACTGATCAATCCAAGAAAAATCGGTTTAACATAAAATGAAGCCAAAACTCAAATGAAAACCGTGTAGTCGAGGCTTTTTGGGGGCTGCCAGGCCCAAATGCGAGGCTTTTTGTGGGCTGCCAGGCCACTGAGTTGAACCATTTAACAAAGCCTTTTAAGATGGACCTCCAACTAACCAATCACTGTTTTAACTTTGACAAGTGCAGGGTCTCAAGGAGAGTAACTGTAAAACGTTCGGAGGGCCGTGCCAGGATGACCTGGATAGGAGTGTCTTACTTGATGAAGGCAGGTTAACCCGGGGTTTTAGGTAAATGTACCAGGCTTCCAAGCCGTGGGTCGATACCCAGCTACAAGGGTCCATTCAGACTTCTTGGTATTGGACCAAGGAGCCCCCAAGTAACGTGATGAGTTGTGCTCATTAGGTGCCTATGTTTGAGTTGTGCATAGCATCGAAACTCTCTTTGGCCCTTTGGGTGTGAAGCTCCCAAGCTTTGTGGCGTGATAGCCGGTTTAATGGGTAGTACTCTGCTTTGTCAGCTGAAGCCCCCATGTAGCTCAAATAATATTTGAGAAAAAACAGCAGAGGCCCCGCTTTAAAGCAAGGATGTTGATTTATTTATTGATGATAATATATACATTGTCAAAATATGTACATAAAAAAGAGCCTGTGGCTCAAGTGTAGTAAGGCCGGAGGAGAGCTATGTTCCAGGGCCGCCGGGTCTCCTCCTCAGATTTGCGTGAGTCATCTCGAACGTCAATGAGGTAGTATGATCCATTGTGCAGATTCTTGCTGACCACAAAGGGTCCTTCCCAAGGCGGGGATAATTTGTGTATGCCAGTCTGATCCTGGATAAGCCGGAGCACCAAGTCACCTTCTTGAAAGGCTCTTGTCCTAAGCCGGCGGCTGTGATAATGCCGCAGGTCTTGTTGATAAACCGCCGAGCGTGCCAAAGCCATATCCCGCTTCTCATCTAATCCAGTGCCTCTTGGCGGGCTTGCTCGTTGTCCGCTTCGACGTAATTACAACCCGGGGCGAATCATGATGTATATCACTTGGGAGAACCGCCTCTACCCCGTAGACCATAAAGAAAGGCGTGTATCCTGTTGATCAATTGGGGGTGGTGTTGATGCTCCACAACACAGAAGGTAATTCTTCCACCCAACAACCCGGCGTCCGCTTCAAGGGAATCATGAGCCGGGGTTTAAGACCCTTTAAGATTTCTTGATTAGCTCGCTCTGCTTGACCGTTGGATTGAGGGTGCGCCACAGATGCTAGGTCAAGCCGGATGTGCTCTCTCTAACAGAATCCTCCATCTCACCTTTGGAGAGGTTAGTACCATTATCTGTGATAATGCTGTGTGGGTAGCCAAAACGGAAAATAATCTTTTTGAGAAATTGAACCGCCGTAGCTGCATCACAGTTGCTAACAGGCTTCGCTTCAACCCACTTGGTGAATTTATCAACTGCCACCAACAGGTGGGTCTTCTTATCCCGGGAACGTTTAAAGGGTCCCACCATATCAAGCCCCCAAGTAGCAAAAGGCCAAGTGATGGGAATCATCCTAGCTCCTGAGCCGGAACATGAGCTCTGCGTGAAATTTTTTGACAAGCATCACATCGCTTTACCAGATCCTCCGCATCAGCATGAGCTGTCAACCAGTAAAACCCGTGACGAAAAGCTTTTGCAACCAGGGACTTTGATCCGGCATGATGACCACAATCCCCTTCATGAATTTCCCGGAGGATCACTTGGCCTTCCTCCGGAGAAACACAACGCTGAAATACGCCTGAAACGCTACAGCGGTGCAACTCGCCATTGTGAACAACCATGGACTTAGAGCGCCGGACTATCTGTCGGGCCAGGACTTGATCATTTGGTAGCTCACCCCGGCTCATATATGCCAGATATGGAACCGTCCAATCCGGCACGACGTGTAAAGCGGCCACCAGTTGCGCCTCCGGATCAGGAACAGCCAGATCCTCTTCTGTTGGCAATTTAACAAACGGGTTATGCAAGATATCTAAAAAGGTGTTAGGAGGTACCGGTTTATGCTGAGATCCAAGTCGGCTCAAAGCGTCTGCCGCTTCGTTTTTGCACCGATCAATATGCTCCACCTGGTAACCTTTGAAGTGACCCGCCACAATATCTACCTCACGCCTGTAAGCCGCCATGAGTGGATCCTTAGAATCCCAAGTACCAGAAACTTGCTGAGCCACTAGATCAGAATCTCCAAAACAACGAACTCGAGTTAAGTTCATCTCTTTAGCCACACGGAGACCATGAAGTAAAGCTTCATACTCAGCTGCATTGTTAGTACAAGGAAACATCAAACGGAGGACATAGAAAAATTTATCACCGCGAGGGGAAGTTAGGACAACTCCAGCCCCCGAGCCTTCCAACTGCCTTGATCCATGAAATGAATAGTCTAGTACATATTATCCGGCTTCTCTTCCGGTGCTTGCAACTCGGTCCAATCATTGATAAAGTCCACAAGAGCCTGAGACTTGATGGCTGTTCGAGGTACATATTTCAAACCATGTGGACCAAGCTCAATTGCCCACTTGGCAACTCGGCCAGTTGCTTCTCTGTTTTGGATGATATCTCCCAAGGGAGCAGAACTAACCACTATGATGGGATGACCTTGAAAATATTGCTTGAGCTTTCGGTTGGCCATAAAAACCCCATACACCAACTTCTGCCAATGCGGATAGCGTTGCTTTGATTCGATCAGAACTTCACTGATGTAGTATACCGGTCGTTGAACCGGATACTCCTTCCCAGCCTCTTTACGCTCTACCACAATTGCCACACTGACCGCTCGGGCATTAGCAGCCACATATAATAGCAAAGGCTCATGATCAACTGGGGCTGCGAGAACTGGCGGTTCAATCAACTGCCGTTTTAACTCCTCAAAGGCCGCATTGGCCGCATCACTCCAGACGAAATCAACCGTCTTCTTCAGCATCTGATACAAGGGAATGGCCTTCTCACCTAGACGACTAATAAACCGGCTGAGGGCTGCAATCCGGCCTGCGAGACGCTGAACATCATTGATACATGTCGGTTTAGCCAAGGATGTGATTGCCTTGATCTTTTCCGAATTAGCCTCAATGCCCCTGTTAGACACAAGAAAACCGAGCAGCTTGCCTGCCGGAACACCAAAGACACACTTATCCGGGTTAAGCATCATCTTGTAAACCCGGAGGTTTTCAAACGTCTCCTTGAGATCAGCTATCAATGTCTCCTTTTCCCTGGATTTCACCACAATGTCATCCACATATGCATGAACATTACGCCCAATCTGCGTGTGAAGACAATTTTGCACACAACGCTAATAAGTTGCCTGAGCACTCTTGAGCCCAAAGGGCATAGAAACATAGCAGAAGGCTCCAAAGGGAGTGACGAAAGCTGTCTTCTCCTGGTCCTTAACTGCCATTTTGATCTGATGGTACCCTGAGTAAGCATCCAAAAAACTCAGGCGCTCACAACCCGTCATCGCATCAATGATCTGATCAATACACGGGAGAGCAAAAGGATCGGCCGGGCAAGCCTTATTTAAGTCCGTGTAGTCCACACACATACGCCAAGTCCCGTTTTTCTTAAGAACCCGCTACTAGGGAAAAGCCTAGCAGCAGCGCGGGTTTTGGGCCTATTAGCAGCGCGGGGGCCGGTGCTACTAATAAGGCGCTACAGCTAACTTATAGCAGTAGCGCGGGTGCCACCCGCGCTACTACTACGTCCTTTAGTAGTAGCGTGGGTAAAAACCCGCGCTACTACTACCAGCGCGGGTTTTTTTTTCAAAAAAATATTTTGATTTTTTCCCTATTTTTCATATTTCTAAATTATTTTAACCTCAAATCTCTAATCACCCCTCATCGCTGCTCAATTTTATCTCTAAGCACCCGTCATCATTCCAAATCATCTAACTTCCTAGACGGTCACCCATCCTCTCACTACTCCAGCCTGAGCACGCTTAACTTCCGGGTTCTATTCTCCCTCGTTTCCAAGTCTGCACTTGTTGTTTTCCTGGCAATAGTAAGATGTCAATCCTATTAACCTCAGGAATTTAGCTTGAGCATGAAGTCACACATTTCACTATTTGAGTTTGAAACTATTGTTCTAAAAAATTAGTAACACTAATATTTCTTGAATAATTAGTTTGACCACAGTTTGACCATAGTTTGACCACAATTTGGCCATAGTTTGACTAGATTTGACCAAAATTCAAAAGAACTAAAATAATTATTTAGTAACACTAATATTGTAGAATAATTAGTTTGACCATTGTTTGACCACAGTTTGACCACACAGTTTGAAATTTTTTCGATTTTTTCCACTCTAGATCTTAAAAGCCCCGTAACTTTTTTTCTGTTGGGTTTTTGAGGATTTTGAAAATGTTTAACGGGGTTCCCTTGGTTAAATTTGGATGTAACTTTTCGAGTAGATGATTTCTCATATAAAAAACTTTTTCATCCGAGTTAGTATGCAAAAGTTATGCCCATTTTTACAAATTCTCGAGAGATTTTGCAAATAAAGTCGAAATTCATATTTGCACATTTTCCCAACAACTAGACCACACATCACATGGGAAACTTATTTTCTTTTATTTTTTGACATTTTCATCATTTTCTTTTTTTTTTAACTGAAAAGGCGATCCACAGGGGGGGGTAGAGTTTGAAAATGGGACCTTTAGTAGTAGCACGGTTTTTTACCCCCTCGCTACTACTATGGCACCACTTAGTAGTAGCGAGGGCTAAAAACCAACGCTACTGCTATCAAACTTAGTAGTAGCAAGGTTTTAAAAACCCGCGCTACTACTATGGCATGTCCCGGGGGGCACGATAGAGACCGCTTAGTAGTAGCGAGGGTTAAAACCCGCGCTGCTGCTATCAACTTAGTAGTAGCGAGGTTTAAAAACCTGCGCTACTGGTAAGTAGCAGTAGCGAGGGTTTTTAACCCTTGCTACTAGTAACTTTCTGTGTATAGGCTTTTCCCTAGTAGTGACCAGCACCGGATTAGCCAACCATTCAGGATGAAACACTTCAATGATAAACCCAGCAGCCAACAACCGGGCTACCTCCTCCCCAATTGCCTTGCGTCTCTCTTCATTAAAGCAACGAAGAAATTGCTTGACCGGTTTAAACTTCGGATCAATATTAAGAATGTGCTCAGTGAGTTCCCTCGGTACACCTGGCATGTCAGAAGGCTTCCATGCAAAGATGTCCCGGTTCTCACGGATGAACTCGATGAGCGCGCTTTCCTATTTTGGATCCAAATTGGTGTTGATGCTGAACTGCTTGGATGAATCGCCAGGTACAAAGTCAACAAGCTTCGTCTCGTCAGCCGGTTTGAAGTGTAGGGTTGGGTCATGCTCAGTGGCGGGCTTCTTCAGAGGGGTCATATTTGCCGGATCAACATTCTCCTTGTAAAACTTTAACTCCTCTATAGCACAAACCGACTCAGCGTAAGCCGCATCACTCTCTTCGCAATCCAAAGCGATTTTCCGACTTCCATGAACCGTGATGGTTCCTTTGTGACCCGACATCTTGAGCTGCAAGTAAATATAACAAGGCCTGGCCATGAATTTTGCATAAGCCGGTGGTCCGAACAGTGCGTGATACGGGCTCTGGATTCTCACCACCTCAAAAGTTAATGTCTCAGACCGGGAATCATGCTCGTCCCCAAACACAACTTCCAAGGCAATCTTGCCCACTGGATATGCCGACTTTCCTGGTACCACGCCATGGAAAACAGTATTGGACGGTTTAAGATTTTTATCTGTCAACCCCATTCGGCGGAATGTCTCATAATACAGAATATTAATGCTGCTTCCTCCATCCATAAGTACTTTGGTGAACTTGTAACCTCCCACCTGAGGTGTCACCACCAGAGCTAGCTGACCCGGATTGTCAACCCGGGGCGGATGATCCTCCCTACTCCACACGATAGGTTGTTCCGACCAGCGCAGATAGCGTGGAACTGCCGGTTCAACCGCATTGACTGCCCTCTTATGCAGCTTCAGATCACGCTTGCACAGACTAGTGGTGAATACATGATATTGTCCACCATTCAGCTGCTTCGGGTGACTCTGGTAACCCGACTGCTGCTGATTCCCTTGACCACTCTTTTGGTTATTACCACCTTGGTTGTTCTGGTTACTATGATTATTCTGAAACCCAGAGCCTGAACCGCCGCAACCATGAAAACCTGGACCTGAACCGCCCGACGGGCCCTGATCATACCGGAAGAGATCAGAATTTTTGAACTCCTTCATGATGTTACAATCCTTCCAGAGATGTGTTGCAGGGACCTCTTTGGTTCCATGCTTTGGACAGGGCTGATTCAACAAACGCTCCAGATTCATCGTCCCACCACATTGGGCGGTTTACCCCTACGACGCTGCACATTAGCATTAGCCACAAAATCTGAATCCGCTTTACGCTTACCGTTATTCCCATGGCTTCCCTGGTTGTGCTGATGTCCCTTCGCACTGCCGTTCTTCTTTCCCTTCTCCGGTTTCTCATTATCAAAATCGGGATCCTTGGTATTATCAGAATCGGCATATTTTACCAAGGCTGCCATGAGGGTTCCCAGGTCGTTGCAGTGGCGCTTGAGCCGTCCCAACTTCTCTTCAGTGACTTAAACCGGCAATTACGTTCCAGCGTGATAATCGCTTGGCCAGCGTTAATCTGGTCGGACGAGTGCAAAACTTCTGAGACCCGATGCACCCAATGAGTCGTGGACTCGTTCTCACCCTGAACACAAGCATCCAGATCTATAATGGACATGGGCTGTTTGCACGTATCTTTAAAATTGGCTATAAACCGGCCTTCAATTGATCCCATGACTCGATGGAATTAGCTGGCATATTTTTCAACCACGTGCGGGCTGGTCCTTCCAACATCATTGTGAAGTACTTTGCACAACCTGCTTCATCCACATCCAGCATCTCCATTGCCATCTCATAAGTCTCGACCCATGCCTCAGGTGGCTGATCCGCCGTATAGTTAGGCACCTTGCGCGGTCCCTTGAAATCCTTGGGCAGACGCATGTTACGGAGAGCCGGAATAAGGCACGGTACTCCCCAGGAACTGAAAGCAAGCCCGGTGCCTCTGCCAACCAACACTGTTGGCTGAACCAGGGCGGGTTGATAACGGTCCAAAGCGCCATCCCTTCGAGCCCTGCCATGGTCCACTACCTCCTGAGCATTGCGACGCCGCGCGCTGCTAGACACCTCTGGTTCGTCCATCCGCCTGCTATAACTTGGACTCGGACGGGGGGTTGAATGGATTCTATCCCGGCTATATGAATAAGCATGTTGCTGCACTATGGCAGTTTGAAGAAGATCCCTCGCCCGCCGTGTCTCAACTGCCTCTATTGAATATCCTTCCACTGGAATGGCCGCCAAGCGTGAGGCCGCAGCAATCATGTTATCCAGGGGGCTCGAAAAGTGACCCGGTGGTGTAGGCACATACTGTGGCGGGTTAACTGTCCGTCGGGGTGGCTCCGTTGCTCGTGGCTGATCCGGGGCGATCCCAGGCGCTTCGGCTCGATTTGTGGCTGCCGGATTACTCGGCCCGGCGACTGGCGTCTGAAAGAGATTTAACCCTTCGTAAACCGGCGGCAAGCGCGATCGATACTTCCTTCGTAACACCTCCTCTGACGCGGTCCAGTCCAGCATGAGCCGGTAATTCTGTGCCTGTATCTGCTGTGCTTGAGCATTCAAAGCGGCCTGTTCCTCAGTCATCCTATTATCCTCAGCCACCAGATCCGCCTTAGCCTGCGTAATCTGCTCCTTCAGCCTCGCAACTTCCGCATTGTGCTGATCCTGCGTATCCGGGGTGACTATGGCGGTTAACAAGGTCGCCCAAGTGTCCATTAAACCGGAGAGAACCTGCGCCGGCCGGCGCGCCGAGGTACCTGCCGTGGCCGCTGATCCGGTAGTCATTGCTGCGGTCGATGAAGACTGTAACACAGGCTGCGTGCCGGCCATGTAAATAGCAACCCGGCTCGGCGCTTCAAGGAGGTCCGGAATACTGTTGCCATCGGAATGTCCCTCGAGCATACCGCCATGAATCTGGTACAAGGACTCGGTTTCACCAGTGGATGACTCACCATCGGAATATACTGCCGTCTCGCCCTCAGACACCGGTTCAGATCCGATCCCATGGACACATCCTACGAACGCACGTTTCACGGCAGGCTTAACCCGGGCTGGACTCGCACGCTGAGCCGTCTCGATGAGGTCGGTGCAGATGTGCGGCTCAGGGCCCGGTTCGCCGATCTTGCCAATGAAGACATGAATTCCGCCGAAGGGGACCCGGTACCCGTACTCAATTGAGCCGTCCTCGGGGCCCCATCCTTTGTCGTCGATGTAAAGCTTGCCGCGACGACTTTTGGTCATCCGGCCGATCACGTACCCCTTAAGTCCTTCAGAGCAGCCCTTCAAGAACTCGACATCATCGTGCGATAGCCCCACGGTGGGCGCCAACTGTCGTGGAATTATCACGTCAGATGTCCTCATGAAAGGACTTAGTCGTGGAGCCATCGCAACGGGTTAGCTTGAAGGGGTTAAACAGGACAAGGGACATGGGAGTTATACTAGTTCGGCCCCTTCGATGAAGGTAAAAGCCTATGTCTAGTTTGTGATGGGATTGATTGGGTTTCGATGATCAGGGAGCGGAATACGCTGGCTGAGTCTCGAGTTGTTGTCTGTCGTCCCTGAACCGCCGCCGGGTCGCCCCTTCATATACACAGGTTGACGCCCGGCCGGTTTACAGAGCCCGAGGCCGACTCATACAAAGTGTCCGGCTCGGTCTCTCCTTTCCTAACTTATACTACAAGTTTACATAGTCATGGCGATTTACCACTATGGGCCCTAATCCGCCTTTGGGCTTCGGGCTTCTATGCTTCTTTTAGTAAAGCGCCATCTTCCGGATCTTCATGGGCTTCAACATAGTCAAGGGTGAACCGGACCCTCCTGGCCGGTTTATACCCAGTAGCTATATCCTCCACACCATGTCAATGCCTTTCCCTTCAAAGATAAATGGAAAACCTTTTTCTTAACTGCGTCTTCGGGTAAACCTGCAAGCCTAAATAATCCACAAACTTCATCCACATAGATTAGGTGCATATTAGGATGTTGTGTTCCATCTCCTGCATAAGGATTAGCTAGCGGTTTCTCTATCATAGCAGAAGGAATATCATAATAAATATTTTTAGTAGGTACATTAGGATGACGAGCAACTCTTTGAGCTTCCGGTTGAGGTGAAGATACCCCGAACAAACCCTCAAAGGATTGTTTTCCATAATAACAAGTAACAGCAAATTTTAGCAGGTAATATAAATGTTTCCTTACCAAATTCCACTCATCAGAAGCGCTTTACTCCCCGGCAACGGCACTAGAAAAGATTCTTGATGACCCACAAGTATACGAGACCAATCGTAGTCCTTTCGATAAGTAAGAGTGTCTAACCCAATGAGGAGCAGAAGGAAATGACAAGCGGTTTTCAGCAAGGTATTTTCTTCAGGCACTGAAATTGTCGGTAATAGATAGTTTTATAGCAAGGCAATTTGTAACGAGCAAGAAATAGTGACGGTAACAAAGGTGCAGCAAGGTAGCCTAATCCTTTTGTAGCAAAGGACAAGCCGGAACAAACTCTTATAGTAAGTAAAGCGTTCTTGAGGACACACGAGAATTTCATCTAGTCACTTTCATCATGTTTGTTTGATTCACGTTCGTTACTTTGATAATTTGATTGTGGGTGGACCGGTGCTTGGGTGATATTCTTACTTGAGAAAGCCTCCCACTTATGATTACCCCCTCTCGCAAGCATCCGCAACTACGAAAGAAGAATTAAGATAAATCAAACATAACATGAAACATATGGATCCAAATTAGCCCCTTATGGAATAGTGCATAAACTAGGGTTTAAGCTTATGTCACTCTAGCAACCCATCATCTAATAACTACTCCACAATGCTTTCCCTTAGGCCCAAAGATGGTGAAGTGTCATGTAGTCAACGTTCACATAACACCACTAAGGGAAACAACAACATACATATCATCAAAATACCGAACGAATACCAAATTCGCATGATTACTTATAACAAGACTTCTCCCATGTCCTCAAGAACAAATGTAACTACTCACAAAACATATTCATGGTCAAGATCAGAGGAGTATTGAATAGCAAATGGATTTGAACGTATGATCTTCCACCGAATAAACCAACAAGCATCAACTACAAGATGTACGCCGGTACCAATCTAAGGTTTCAAGACAAAGATTTAATACAAGAGATGAAGTAGGATTTGAGATGACATGGTGCTAGTGAAGATGTTGATGAAGATTGGTCCTCCCACGATGGGAGGATCGTTGGTGATGATGATGGCTTCGATTTCCCCCTCCTGGAGGGAAGTTTCCCCGGTGGAGAGCAAAAGTGCTCCTGCCCAGGTTCCGCCTCGAGGCGGCGGCGGTTCGTCCCGAAACCTTCCTTCTGATTTTTTTTCTAGCACAAATGGGGTTATATACCAGAACATGGGCCCCGGAGGCCTACAAGTTCACCACAAGCTCAGGGAGCGTGCCCAGGTGGGTGCATGGGGCGCGCCCCCCAGGCTTGTGGCTGCCTGGTGGGACCCCTCTGGTACTTCTTTCACCAATAATTTTAATATATTTCAAAATAATTCCCTGTCAATTTTCAGCTTTGGAGATGTTCAGAAAAATGCCTCCGATATAGCCCATTCTGGTCTAGAATTCCAGCTGCCGGCAATCTCCCCCTTTATGTGAAATATGCAAAATAAGAGAGAAAAGGCATAAGAATTGTATCATAATGTGAAATAACATTCCATAATGCAATAAATATCAACATAAAAACATGATCAAAATGGACGTATCAGCGCTAGCACGCGGCGGTTGGCGGATCATGGCGACGCCGCCCTCGAACTCCGGAGTCGTCGTCCTCATCGGCGGGCTGCTCCTCGATGAAGGCGGAGATCATCATATCCTCCCGTGACGATGACGACCAGCCGCAGTAGCAGTAGCAGCCCGTACCGGCGGTGGTGAACCAGGTGTACGCCGCCACCGACGAGGAATACGATTAGCAGATGGAGCTGATGATCCGTCGCTCCGTCCTCCATATGAATGGCTCGGCTATGCTACCGGGGACGCTCTTCCCCTGAAGGCGGAGCCGGCATCCCCTCCGTGCTCTCCGCTGCGCAACTGCGGCGTCCAAATTGGACGCCGCATGAAGAAGGAGCGCCTCTCGCCGCCGCCCCATCGTGTCAAGCAGGAGCGGTTCTCTCCACCGCCCCAACGCGTTAAGGAGGAGCGTCTTTCCCCGTCACCCGTGCCCAATATGATTGCGAAGGCGTGCGGTCGCTTTCACTACATATCGGCGGCGGCAGCTCTTTGTCATCCCGAAGTGCCCTAATGGCACAGGAGTATGCCGACAGGGAGAGGCGCCGGTCGGAGTTTGCTGACTCCAATGTCCCGCCACCACACATCACGGCGGACCCGGAGCTGGCGTACGCCTGGGCCATAGACCGCTCTATGACGATGGCGGAGACGAGCGAGATGGCCAAATCCGCCGTGTTTTGCACGAATTCCCTCTGGTTTGTTTCATAAATTGTTGAAATATATGCAGGCATTGTTTGATGGCCGCCTCCCGCTCCGCTGACAGGAATGAAGGATGCGGGAGAAAAGACGCCCTGAGTACTTAGAGGAGATAGTTAACATCTGCATGCACCAAGATTGCGTTCAATTCATTTTCTGAAAGCAATTAATTGGTAAAATATAGGTCATAAGACAAGAAAAATAGCATCTTATGTATATTTTACACTATGTTTTACATTTGTAATTTTACATAACATAAAATATTTTTTACAGCGATTATATATTTTGTTACATCCTCTTTTTATGTCTGAAATTAGACAAAATTTATGGAAGGTAAAATTACGCTGCATTGACGTGAAAATAGAGGGGGTGAAGAATAACTATTCCTCACCCAGGGTGATGAATAGTCAATATATATTCCTGTGGACAGGAACTTGGTGCCAAGTCATTCTCCAGGCGCCATCTCTGTCCTCGAAAATGACATATGCACCAAATCTAAGCCACCAACTCTGGTGAATGGATCCCTTAAAAATGTGATTAAATGGATCATGTTTCCGACAGTTTCAGCAGAGAAAAGTGACCTACCTTTGCTATCAAAGTCAACCACACCAACCCTTGAAGCGTGCTCACGGCCACAGATTGGGAGTTGTTGGAGCTGAAACCAAGCTTGCGGGGCACCGAGATCGTATGTGCGATTGGTGCCGAGTCGACTTCCAGCGGACATGAACATACTTGGTATAGTGTCACTTCTGATCTGCCATCGATGGGTCTCTTGCATATGAGCTGTGAGGTCAACAACTAAAGAAGTGAAAATGAGATAACCCAATACTAGCAAGTCCTTTCATATCAATCTTCTTGTCCGTTCCTCTTGTAAAATGTGTTATTTTGCATATATTTCATTGATCATGCAAATCAAGGGTACAGCTGTAGACAGTAACTGGACTATACACCAGCGCCAAATTCAATTAGACTAAGGAAATCACACCCAAAAAAGTTGGTGCGCCATTTGCATGCGATCGACATCACATGCTAGCTGGGATGGCTCTTTCGTTGCCTTTTTGCCTTGCCAATGGGAGCAACTAATTTGCTTCTTATCGTGTTGGTGGCTGTAGTAGACAAGCGGGGCCATTGACACGCAGCGCTTGTCATGATGACATCTGCATGGCATCAACTACTCCCAAAAATAACAATACCAATCTATTTTTTCTCATTGCCAGAAAGGAGAAAGATCTGTGGTTGTCTCTCCCAAAAATAGGAAGAGAAAATAAGAAGATAACACTTTTCTTTTTGCAAAAAGAAGATGGCACATACAAACAAATACTACCTTTGTTCCTAAAACGTCTTATATTTACTTACGAAGAAAGTATTTCGCAATGGGTTTCGTGATGAACAGTGAAGTGATAAATCTGTTTGCGCCAAAAGGCCACAAAACTTAAAAGCTTAGAGCATCTACAATCGCGCACCCCAAATCGGCCTCAAACATCTGGGCTGCCCGCCCGGTCACTGACCGGTCACGATTTTTTTACCCAGACGGGCGCCTCAAACGTCTGGGCTGCGCGGCACCCCTCATATCCAGCCCAAATATGGGATGTATATGGGCGCGTCCGCGACGTCAGCCCGGTCCACCCCAACCCCAAGCCATCCCCACATATATCCCCAATCTGAAAACCCGACCTCACTCTGCTCTCACTCTGTCTCTTCTTCTCCCCTCCGATCGATCCATCTGACAGCTCCAGCGACTCCAGCAACCATGTCGAGCGCCGACAGCGACATCACATGCTAGCTGGAATGGCTCTTTCATTGCCTTTTTGCCTTGCCAATGGGAGCAACAAAATGCTTCTTATCGTTTTGGTGGCTGGTAGTAGACAAGCGCTTGTCATGATGACATCTGCATGGCATCAACTACTCCCAAAAATAACAATACCAATCTATTTTTTCTCATTGCCAGAAAGGAGAAAGGTTTGTGGTTGAATGCTCCCAAAAATAGAAAGAGAAAATAAGAAGATAACACTTTTTTTTTTGCGAAAAGAGGATGACACATACAAACAAATAATTGTTACTACCTCAGTAAACAAATGTAACCTAAAACGTCTTACATTTGCTTACGGAGGAAGTATTTCTCAATGGGTTTAGTGATGAACAGTGCAAAGTGACAAATCTCTTTGCGCCAAAAGGCCAAAAGAGTTACAAGCTTAGAGATCCACCAAACATCGATATGCATGTGCTATATCTTGCGGGACCTCATAGGGCGCGCCTATATCTCACCTATATCGAGACGTAGGGCAGACTCACCTAGGCGAGCGCAACACTGGTCCGGCAAAGCGCTCGGGAGGCCACAATCTCGTTTTTTTTTTGTTTTCTTCATTTTCTTTTTGCTTTCTTTCTATACTTTTGTTTATCCTTCCAAATATTCTAAATATATAAATTACAAAAAACACTTTACATAGCATTTGAAAAAAAATGTTAATCACTGATTTGAAAAATGTTAAATGTGTATAGCAAAATGTTTCACATGTATAAAAATATAAACTGTGTGTTTAAAAAAAGTTGATCATGTATTTTAAAAATAATAATCAAGCATCAGAAAATATTAATCAAGTATTTAAAAAACAGTGAAGCATTTAAAAAAATTCCTAAGGTGTAAATGCTAATCAAGCATGATGGGAGGAGTAAATGTGTATATAGAAAATGTTTGTCATGTATAGAAAAAATGTATATAAAAAATACAATGTGTATGAAAAATATTGATCATGTATTTAAAAATATTAAACGCATATGAAAAAAATCCCAGTGTATATGAGAAATGTACAACATACATTCAACAAAAGTGGACATAAAACCTATTTAAAGTCATTTTTTCATTAAAAATATTAAACATGTATATAAAGATGTTCCTGATGTATACACAAAATGTATATTATGTGCGAAAAAATTATTTTCTTTTAAAATGTTCATCGTGTATTTGAAAAATATTAACCATGTATTAAGAAAGTGCCAAACATGTGTTTAAGAAAATATATACATCGTATATTTTAAAACAAATCAAGTTATATCAACAAAAGTTTCGTGTGTACATTAAAAATGTACATTGTGTACTGAAAAAGCAACGACACGTGTTGAACAAATAAATAACCGATAAAAACCAACAACAAAACAAAGAGAAACGAAGAACCATTGAATACCAAAAAGAGAGAACCAAAGAAACAAAAACAAAAACAAAAAAATCAATGAAAAAGAATGAAAACAATGGAAACCGGGGATGAAACAGAGAAAAATTGAGGAAAACCAAAAAAGAAACAAAATAACCGATGAAAAATAAACAAAAGAAATAAACAAGCCAATCAAAACCGTTAAAAGAAACAAACAAAACCGAAAGAAATCATAGAAAAAAGAAAGATCAACTTTGAACACCTAGAAAAGAAACAAAGAAAATGGGTGGAAAAAGTAAAGAAAAACAAAAAAAAACATTGAGAAAATAAGAAAAAAGAAAGAAAAAAAAAGAAAACAAAAAGAGCAAAACCGAACCAAAACCCAATATAGCGATTGTCCCGAGGCAGCGAGGAGAAGAGACGGGTGACTGCGTAATGGGCCGGTCCAGAAATAAAGCTTGAGGGAGTTTCTTTACGTGTGCATAGTGTGTGTATGTGTTGCTACAAGCGAGATATAACTCTCGTAACCTCATAGTCCGAGCAATTTTTTATTTGAATGCTTTCAGAATTTTCCAATATATTCAGGAATTTACCAAATATACATTAATTTCCGAAAAATTGCCTGGATTCTGAAATGTGTTCATAGATCTTACAAAATGTTTCCGAAATTTAAAAAATATTCACAGTTTTCAAAAATGAACAAGAACTTTTTCAACGTTTCATGAATTCAAAAAATGTTCCTAAAATTTAAAAATTATTCACGAATTAAAAAATGTTCCTGAATTTTAAAAAGCATTCCCGATATTATTAAATTGAAATAAAAGTAGAAAATGAGAAAATGGAAAGAAAACTGATAAAACCAGTAAAACAACATAGGAAAAATCGATCGAGGGGGGATGCCATCGGAAAACCAGACCCGTGATATCTCGGTCGGAAGTAGCGGCTCGTCACCCACCATGGGCTGGCCCAATATACATTCATTTTTTATATACTCTTCCATTTTTTACCTTTTTAAATTTATTTATTTATTGTTCTTTTATAAAAAAATAGTTGAACCTTTTTATTATTTTATTCAATAAATTGAAATCACCTTTAAGTTTATTTCATGGAATTGGCGCATGGGCAGTTCGGAGGCAATCTGATCTGCCCTAGGTCTCGCTAGTAGGGGAGCTTCCATAGCCATCCTCCTCCAGCTCTGATCCTCGGTGCCCTTGGAACGACTTTTCGTGTGTTCACTAAGTCTAGTCCTCGGTGCCCTTGGAACGACTTTCAAATGATTGGCAGTGACTTTTGAGGCAATCTCATATAGCGCATTACACAGACTAATAGAGCAATATTGCAAGCAACATCAATTTTTTTCCTTGGGAATTAATTAGTACTAAAATAGTTTTCTTGATCTTTGCTACACTTTCAACTCCCTCAACAATCTGAAGCACAATCTTTGTAACTTTACTTCCACATATCTCCCAATGTTGTTGAAAATAATTTGCCGGCAAACCATCGTAGCTCGGGGCTTTTGTGGGAACCATCTGAAATAAAGCCCGCTTTACCTCGTCGGCCGAGTATGGATCCATCAACTTCTCATTCATCTCTTAAGTGACCTTGCATGGGATTGTCTGCAAACACTACATCTATATTGGATACCCCCTTCGCCGAATAGAGGTTACCATAGAATTATGTCTCCATTCCCTCCAACTCTAACATCCTCCGTCACCTGCCCATCATCCATAAGCAGAGGTGAAATTTTGTTTTTTTTCTGTGTTTGGTCACTCTAAGGTGTAAAAACTTGTGGAGTTTTTATCTCCATCTCTCAAACAGTCAACTTTGGATCACTGTTGTGGCATCATCTCCTCCCGGTTGAACAATTCAACCAACCGATCACTTATTGTTGCTTCTTCCCGAGTCGGACCTACTTGCCCCAGAATATTCCTCAAAATTTCAAACTATTTTTTTTTTGAAATTACGAATCTCCTCCTCACATGACCAAATGCGTCTTTGTCCCATGCCGATAGCGAAGCCGCTAGCGACAAGAGTTTGCCCGTGATACCACTAACCGAGAGGCTCTCTTGTTTGCGATTCCAAGAAGAAGCAATAAGATCGTGTAGACCATCGTGCATTTCCCACATTGTTTCATACTTGAACGACCTCCTACCCCGCGTTTGCAAACAAGTTCACCAAAATTTCTTCGTGGACTGAAGACACCGCATCCACCAAAAATTATGAAGCTTTTGGTTTCCCTACAAAAGTAAGGGGCGTGTACGGTTGTAATGCTGGGCCTCTTGTGGACAGTTGAGATTAATGATGGGCTAGATAATGTAACCCAGCCTACTGCATGCAGGCCGTTGAGCTGGGCTGCCGATCCCAACAGGCCTGGCCCAAGCACACATCATCGGCGATGACGTCAGCTTCTTCCTCCTCCACCACTCCACCACAACCAACGCAACGAGGCGAGCACGACACGAGCGGAGGGAGGGGGGCAGGGAACGGATGGTGGGGCGAGATCGGCGGCGGCCATTCCCGAAGCGCCATTCGTCCGTCCAGAGAGAGAGAGAGGAGGGAGGCGGGGCCAGGATTCGCGGGCACAAATACCATCCCCGCCCGTCTCCCTCTCCCCGCTGGAAGCTCCAATCTAAACCGAGCCAAAGGAAGGAAGGAGGAGGGGGCCGGATTGGAAACCCTATTTCCAATTCCTCCGTCCTCCTCTTCCTCCCTCCCTCCTTCCCTCCCAACCTTGATCCCCCTCCCCCTTGTCCGGCGACGAGAGCTAGCAAGCGGCCGGAAAAGAGCGGTTCTTTGGCCGGCCGGCGGCGGGAGGGCGCCGCGCGCGCGCGAGAGGCGGCGATTCCCCCCGCTGATGCGCGCGTTCCATGAGCGTCCAGACACCGCTGACTGCCTTCTCCTAGCGCGCGCGTCGGGGAGGGTCGGGCGAGGAGGACGACGGGGAGGGGCGGCGGGCGAGAGGGGGGGCCGGGAGGAGCCAGCGCCATTGCCCCCTCTTCTTTGATGGGCATTCCGTTCCAGCTCCAATCCCAGCAGGTACCACTTCTGCAGTTTTTCTCAAGATCAGTAGTGCAACATTCGCGATCTCTGAATGCATCATGCCCCATATGTGCGGAGCCGATCTGTTTTCCTCTTGGTAGAATCTCACGATGCCGTTGTATGTTATTATTATTCATCCATCTCTGCTTATGTCAGTTCCTGGTACAAGAAATTCATTCTTTTTGCACAATGTTACCGGTTGTGTTTCTGATAAACGGGATAAATCATGTTGCCCTGGATTGCATTTTGCCGACAGTTTTCGTAACTTCAGAGCATGGAGCGTCCAGTCAGAATTGTCTGAGTCGCAATCCAAAATTGAAATATACTTAAAATTGTGTTTACGGATGTAAGTATATCTTTGGAATTTGCATGGCTCTTTGCTCCAAAAAGTGCACGGTCGACCTCTGGTTCAGGCACCAAATCAGCGTCAAAGTCCTGCATTTTTATGGTGTGTCACACATACACCTACACGTACACGTCGTGAGAGCCTCGTGTGGCACCGGCGCGTTCTTCTAGCACCGGAATGTGCAGGCATCCGTGTAGTCGGGATAATATGGAACACTATATATGTTGATCATGGGTGGGTGGCGGTGAACATCCTCTCTCCAAGTACTAAGCTAGAAGCCCGTGCATTATAATTCATCCATTGGAGTTATCTTTTGTGTTTTGATTTTACTTTTGAATGTAAAATATTTAGAACTACCCAAAAATAATAAGCTCTGTGCGATGTGATTATTAACTTATCCTCTCTTTTTTTACTTTTTTTGAAGGGAATACAGCAAGCGAAGGCCCTACTAGCAGAAAACAAAATAATGATCAAAGTATGTATGAATTATTTACATGTACACCGGGCATGCAGTGTCCGCACTATCTGTTTGACAAGCTGTAACTCTTTATAACTGTACATCATGTAGAAGGAAACTTCTCCATCTGAACCTTTTGGGGGGCAACCTGCGAAAAATGCATCCACTCCGAAGCCAAATATGGCAACTGCTGCCAAGGGTGATTAATTCTCTCAAGAGCCTTCTCACCAATATTTATATATTTGTTCTTGCTTGCTACATATTTCTACATTTTGCTTGTCAGATATTTCTACAATTTGGCTTCTTAAATGTGCAAGTAATTTGAACTTTAAATCGGCAACACGTTATTACTGAAGTACACGTAGAATATTTTGGGAATATCTTATGCCAATCTGGTGAGCAAAGTGGAAATTAATTCTATGATTCCACCACAAGGTAGTTGCACATCATAGGTTGCCTCTTTTACACGTGTTCTAGGCCACAAACCTCAAGAAGATAGTATCCTTGTTGATGTTTTGTTGCATACAATGACACCGCTACAAATGACAGAATCATTTTTGTCTTCTGTAGAAACGATCAGAAACTCTATCTGATTCCAGAATATTAGACACATCCATGTTGCAACTTAGAATCCTACATATTTGACATGACATGGGTGCCGTTCTTTTCCCTATTTCTTTTATTTGGACTCGTTAGCATTAATTTTTTAACAGAACTCATTGGCATTGTGAACATCATAGATGGGGAGCAAAATCCTAATTCCTGCTCCCTGAGTGCCTTGTCAATTTGATCAAACTTATTTGGGAATTTTTTATTGATATTTTTTCTGTAGGTTTTCCTTGTTGTCAGTCGTGCATTCAATAAACCTAGCACATGTGTTATGCTTCTCTGAGAGAGACGTTTCATTGCTAATGACTTACTGTTTTCTGATAACCTGATTGCAGTTAATGCTATGGTCGGAAATAGGACATGGTTTGGAGGGCTTTTCACTGGCTCAGGTAAAAAGCGTCAAGTCCATGCCGAGAAGAACTTTGAAATGACCCCTCTTCAGGTAAAGTTGTATTAGGATTAGCAAGCGAAAACACACACTATATTTCAACCATATTCTCCCCCAAAAAATCACGATTTGATCTTTTCTGTAGTATAAGTGTTGGTTGTCATCTAAAGTAACAAATACAGTATCTGGCTAGTTAACTTTACAAGGATTTGGATGATCTCTTCTTTTCTGATATGATCTATTGACGGCGATCCTACATGTCTGCAAAATGCCTTCCCTTGTTTTGTTTTTTTGCAACTGAACCAAGCTTCTTTAAACTACTCAGGAACAAAGGATGCAAAAATTAAAGGACAGACTAAACATACCTTTTGACGAGACCCGACCGGAACATCTGGTATAAATGCAATAAACAAAACTTACACCCAGTTGGTTAGTTATTTTCCCATTTCTACCATACAAGACTTCTAATTGATGATTGCATCTCCACTATATTTGTTTCGGACTGTGGTTGTAGACATCCCTGAAGGCTCTTTGGAAAATTTCCTTTCCCGATACAGAGCTCACGAGCTTAGTTTCTGAACAGTGGAAAGATATGGGGTGGCAGGGCCCAAATCCTGCAACTGATTTCAGGTACTTCCTTGTTCTAATTGTATGATTTCTTTTTTAACTTTGAGAAAAGAGGGGGTTGGCCTTTGATGTCCATTATAGGAAACCAACACTACAAAGTTCAGTACATAGAAGTAAACACCCCAGCAAAGTTAATAATTGCATCAGTATGGCTGGAGTAAGTTTCAAACAACTTAGCGAGCAGACTACATATGTTTAACATTCATCCCTGAAGTCTTTTCACTGTGGGTTGCATTTGTGTCGTCAATTGAAGATCTCAACCTTAACCTGCTGAAGTAGTTTGGAGGCCAGACACATTCATCACTTCTACACCACAACCCAGAATCTTAACCAGTGATAAACTAAAAAAATAAAAAGGCTGTTGGTTCATTGGGCATCAACCCACCCGAAACATGCATTGTTCCAATCTCCCCGAATAGTCCACAGAACAGCTCCAAACCCAATCGAAACCAGATGCCTTTTTGTCGCGGTCAAACGAGTGCAGCCATGCTCCCAGAAGATGATTGACGTTCATGGGTACCGCGAATCCAAACGTGTGAGGACAAGAGAAGAAATATGGTCCCTATCCACATTGTGGCTACAGAACTGACATTTGCTTGAACCCATCCAACCTCTGTGTGTCATAGTCTCCTTGGTTAAAACTTAAAATACTCCTCCAAGAGACTGGCCAAAAGAAAAAAAAATGTCCCTGGAAGAATTTTAATTTTCCAAAAGAACTTATTTCTACTGAAAACTTCCCACTGGCGGTTAACCTCCACTGGTATAGTGTTGCTGCAAAAAGACTAACTGGACCCACAATTGAGAAGTTCCTCCAACAAAGTTCAGTGAACAGAGATCAGTTCCAGCCATTAGGAAGAATCTTGGAGACTGGGATCTTGCTGCTAAAAGTAAGATTGTACAGTCAGAACCCAGCCAATCATCTTCCGGAAACCTAACATTCTCCTTTGGCAGTGGCAGCAGTCATAAGAAGATCCTTAACCTCCATCAGATGAGGCCAAAAATTACGAATTGCCAAGTTTGAATTTAACTTGAATAAGGGTCGAGTTGAGCAAGTATTTATTCGTGAACAGTGTACTCCCTCCGTAAAGAAATATAAGAGCGTTTAGATCACTACTTTAGTAGTAGTGATCTAAATGCTCTTATATTTCTATACAGAGGGTGTACATCATAACCTGCACTCAAACTGTATGGTTAGTTGTTTGCCTATCTATTTGACAAGTATGTTTTCTCTGTTCGTTAGCTCACTAACTAGCTTATCTGTTCATATGTGGAAGCAAAGAGCTTAGAAACGGTCTGATTTTGATTTTCAGGGGCTGTGGATTTGTGTCACTTGAGAACCTTCTATTCTTCGCAAGAAGATACCCGGTATGCCATTTCAAGCAAAATGAAGCCGATATTTTGAACTACTTATGTGCTGAGAAAAGTGGCATTCGGCTTCTTCATACTGACACGCTATATGCTGTTGCTGCTCACCTGGTTCATATGCAGGCTTCTTTCCAGAAATTGTTGCTGAAAACACAAGGAATGCGAGCCACATGGGAATACCCCTTTGCGACAGCAGGCGTTAATGTCTCACACATGTTGATCCAACTGTTGGAGCTTAATTCAGGTATGCACCCTACAGGATTAAAGATCTTTCAATGTACATGGCAAATACGGTTTGCATGCATATATATATGTATGAAAATCTAACCTGATAATTACATATGGCCTGTATGCACTGCATCAGTAGTTCAGTACTGGTGAAGCCATTAAATCTAGTGGTGAGGGTACATGTACCATGTGCTACCTCCACACAAGTCAAACCACTAGATCAGCAGAGAACCCCAGAATGATCTGGTGCTGGCCCTCATTAGGGATATTTTATTTTCGAAACATGAGGAATCTTTCAACTTGATTATGACCAACAACAAAGCCTTTAGTCCCAAACAAGTTGGGGTAGGCTAGAGGTGAAACCCATAAGATCTCGCAACCAATAATCATTTCAATAAACGCACATACAGCTGGCGCTAACTGCTAACTGACGGCCAACAACAGTCTCATTGCGCTGGGATTACTGATTAGAGTGGCCCTGCTATTATTATTACCTGCATACATACATACATGCATACAGCATCGGTAGGTCTCGCCAGAATCATTGAGCCGATGCCCAATAATTCTAAAATTTCTATGATTTGCACGAAGGCTTGCTTGCTTGATTGTTCATGTGCTGTTTGAATGCGAGCAGTTGGCTGCAATTACTGGATCATTGTTGGTTTCATAATTGGCAGTAGCTCTACTGGTTCTTTTCTCGGTTCATCTACCATATAGAATTGGTCAATGCCGCAATCTATCATTGATGTTAGCAGCTAATAAAAAGGAAAATCTATGATTGATGTCCCTCTCTCTTTTGCATTAACCTTTTGCTACTCTGGCTGCTCAGCTCGACCGAAAACTTTGCCGGGGATTAACTTCGTCAGGATGCTGTCCGGTGAGCTCAAAACCCGCCATGACTCATCTCCGGGTTTGGAACCGCTCCGTTACCCTTTGAGAGACACTAACGCTTGGGTGCATCCTTGTAGAGCACGAGGACGTGTTCGACATCCTCTACTGCATAGCCTTCGAGATGATGGACGCTCAGTGGCTGGCGATGCGCGCCTCCTACATGCAGTTCAATGTAAGAGCACGCTCCCTTTCGCCATGTTTATGTAACCTAACCTAACCTAACGGCGACGATAAGCTAACGGGTGCTGCCTGAATGAATGGGTGGATCTGGCAGGATGTGCTGGAAGCGACGAAGTCGCAGCTGGAGAGGGAGCTTTCGCTGGAGGACCTCGTGCGGATCCAGGACCTGCCGGCTTACAACCTCTTGTTGAAATGAAATGAAATAGGCTCGAGAAAAGAAAAGAAAACAATATAAACCTGGGGAAAAAATGTATGTTGGGTTCCTTCTCTGAATTTTGCAAAGCTCCACGATTGTACAAATGCAGAACAACACTGCATTGCGTGACGACGAAAAACGCTCTAATATTATGGGACGGAGGGAGGGAGTAACCGTTTTCTCTTGAAAATCCAGAGAGAAAAAGGACAGAGAAATAGGTATGGTTTTTATTGTTGAGAAGGAGATGTGTGCCCTGTGGGTGTGGGGTGCAGACAAGCGGCCGGATCGGATCCGTTGGGAGGCAGCAGCAGCACGCAGTACCTGCAACAGTGTGCTCATGCTCATGCCCTGCCAGGGGAGAAGAGAACGGAGGCGCCACTGTGCGGCGTGCACTGTGGCTACTGTAACCAGACCAAGAGTCCGTCCACCCCACATTCCAGGACAAGCCCAACAGGAAGGAAGGGAGGAAGGAACTGTTGTTAGGGCATGCACAAAGGAACAAGGCCAAGAGGAAGAAGATGAATGAATTGATGTGATGAGCCTGCACACACTGTGAATCCTTAACTGTAACTGTGTCTGTGTGGTGATGTCTCCACGTGGTAACATGGCCCTTGCAATTGACATCCATCCCTTGACCTTTCCCTTGCTCCACCCAATCACTCCACTGCTCCTAAACATCCCCCTATCTATCTATCTATCTATCTACTATCTATCAAACATTCGCCAAGTCACCATCACCTCCATGGATTGTCATTTCACCCCACACCCACACACAGCACCTTGGTGCAGGTCAGGGTCAGGGGATCTCCAGGATCAACATGGTTAAGTATGGTGGGTAGTTCAGGTTCAGTGATCGGCACCCACACCACAGGTCATTCTCACTCTGCAGCAGGGTCAACATTGGGCGACTGTAACGGCACAAGAAAAAGAAAAGAGCTGATGGACGGACGGGTGATCAGCAACCGTCAGACAACAGTGAAATTGGTGTAGGGTGCAGTGCAGAGAGAGCTTCTCCTGGACTGCAGCTCGATTCAATCAATGGCTCATCCATCTATCTATGCTGGATGGATGCAGTTACAAAACAATGGGGCAGAGTATCTTCTTCTTCTTCTTCTTCTTCTTCTTCTTCTTCTTCTTCAGAGAACAAGAAAAATGTGTGCAGAGAGGAGAGGGATGGGTACAAGCATACTACAAACATGGAGGACCAATTGCCATGGACAAGCTCAGATCAAGAATGAATCAAGTCTTATAATTACTAGGGGAAAAAACATGGAGTAATTAACAGGAAGGAAAGGAAAGGAAAAAAAAGCAATATCATGGATGATCCTAGTAGTATTTCACTTGGCTACTAATCTTTTAATTAACAACAATGGCGGCTCCCGCCTCTAGCCGCCCGCCCGTCCGTCCACCGCCGCACTCCGGCAGGGTCTTCGTCTTCTTCGTCAACTTCAACTTCACGACCGATTCACAAAACCAAACCAAAAACAAAAAAACAACCTCCACCTCGTCGTTACAGATCGACCGTCGACCACCGCCGTCAGAAGCGCGCGTTCTCGAAGCCGTGCAGGTCGCTCACCCGGTTCATGGACTTGCGCATGATGGCCACCTTCGCCAGCTGCTCCGCCGCGCGCCACGCCGACGTCGGCGTCAGCGGCTCGCTTCCGCCCCCTCCTCCGCCGCCCGATGATGCTCGCGGCGTGCCGGAGGGCGTCGCTGACCGGGATGTTGGCGTCGGCGGCTGCTGCTGGCCGCGCCGCCACCGCATGTCGCTCAGCTCCATGTCCAGGCCGCCCAGCAGGTCCTGCTGCTGCTGCGTCGGCGGGGACTGCAGCACCAGCCGCCGCGCGGAGGACAGCAGGTGCGTCGCCGTCGAGAAGTCGCCCAGCTCCGCCAGCCGCCGCGACTCCGCCACCGCGCGGGACGCCACGAACAGGTCGTGGAGCCGCTGCTGCGAGGAGGACGTGGAGCTCCCCCCGCCGCCGCCGTCGTGGAGCGGGGGCAGGAGCAGCGGCTGCTCGGCGCCGCGCACCGTCTCCTGCGACGCCGGGTCGCGGTACGCGCACCGGACGGACAGCGCGTGCGGGTGCGCGCCCAGCGGCGCCCGCAGCTCCACCAGCAGCTCCCGCTCCTCCTCCGCGTACATCTCGCCGAGCCGCACGCTCAGGGCCGACCCGCCGCTGCCGCCGGCGCCGCCCGCGAGGGCCACGGCCTGCTGCCCGGCGCCGCAGGAGTACACCGCCGTGATCTCCCCCGTCGGGAAGTCGAGCTCCAGGTGCACCTCCTGCATCACCACGCTGACGAGGCCGCCCAGGCATTTCGCGAAGGCGTGCTCCGCGGGGGCGCTCGACTCCAGCTGCTCCTCCTGCTTGGGCGCGAGCGGCGACCGCGCCGGCGCGTCGTCGGCCGGCCCGGGCCCGGCGATGGGGATCTCGACGTGGGTGAACCGCGTGGCCGCCGCCGCCGGAGCCGGCTGCGGGCGGCGCAGGGCGTGGTGGTGGTCGCCGTGCTTCCTCGCGTCCTGCTGCTGCTGCTGCTGCTGCGTGTCGGAGAGGAGCATGACGGTGGCGACGGGGTTGCGGTCGCGGCGGTCCTCGAGGACCTTGGTGGCCTTGCGCAGCGCGTCGCCGGCGCAGGCGCCCTGCGCCTGCTGCTCCTGCCCCTGCGCGGCGGCGCACACCACGAGGCGGTCCACGATCTGCCGCGCCGACCGCTGCCCCTGCCGCGACATCCGCCGCAGCGGCATCAGCCGCTTGGCGGCGCCGGAGAAGGCGACGAGGGAGAGCCGGTCGGCGGGGCCGAGCGACGCGATCACCAGCCGCATCCCGCGCTTCAGCATCTGCAGCTTCTCCCCCATCATGCCCTGGCTCACGTCCAGCACCGTCACCAGGTCGATGGGCGCGCGCCGCGACGCCGACGACCGCAGCGCCGGCGCCTTCACCTTCACCACCACCACGTACTTGCCGTGCCTCCGCCCGGACGACACCAGCGCGGCCTCGGGCGCGACTGTCACCGCCAGCCCGGTCCGCACCCGCGGCGGGTGCGGGAAGAAGCCCCGGAACTCGCCCTCCCGGCCGGCCTCCTCGCCCTCGCCCTCGCCCTCGTCGCCGTCCTCGTTGGCCTCCGGGATCGGGTTGAACCCGCTGCCGTTGGCGGCGGACTTGGGCGCCAGCAGCGGCTCGTCGTCGTCGTACACCTTGGGCACGCCGGCGGCCTTGGCCGTCACCGGCGCCGTCTTGCGGGAGTCGTCGGAGGTCCTGTGCTTGCGGTGCGGGGAGCCGTCGGCGTCGAGGTGGAGGCGGAGCGAGGCGAGGAACGGCGCCTGGCGCCACGGCGCGGAGCAGACCGGGCAGCAGAGCGCGCCGGAGGCGGCCGCGCGCGCGTGCGCCGCGATGCAGGGGAAGTGGAAGGAGTGGGAGCACTCCGCCGTGAACACCGCCGCGCCGCCGCCGTTCTTGACGCCCCGCGTGCACACGCCGCACCGCGCCTGCAACCAAAAACCGATCAATCACCCGCTCCATGGAAGAAGAAGACGAAGAAGAAGAAATATTTATGAACATCATGAAGTAAAGCAACATCGGGATGAGGAAAAGATTTTCGTTCGTTCGTTCTTTTTGGGCGGCTGCTCAAATCAGAATCGGGATAAAGCTGGCTCTGATCCGATCCGATCCGATCCGAATCAGCTTTTCCCCACTCTTTCTTTCACTTGACACAAAGGGGGAGCAGAGCAGCCTTTTATCTTGTCCTTGCTCTTCCATCGCACGATTGCATCCATCATCATCATCTTCCCCCAAATGATGAGATTGGAACAATGTTCTCGAAGAACAACTTGGAGAGATCGTTTGTAGTGTAGTGTAGCCAAAT
>NC_041383.1:27699402-27710364 GCF_002162155.2 Triticum dicoccoides
GGGGGTGTGGGTGTAAAGGAGATCTCGCCCGCGGAATGATGGAAAGGAGGAAGAAGAAGATGAAAAGGTGGCACGGAATGAAAAACAAAACAAAACAGAAGATAGAAGTGGGGATTGGAAAGCTGCTGCGGTTATAATAATAATTGGATAATCAGGAGCAGAATCGAATCGAATCGAATCTCAAGATGAATGAATGGGGATTAGGACAAAACAGAGCAATGATTGATCCCCATGCTCTGCACTGGGAGACGGGAATGGGGATCGCCGATCGCCACCCGCCATTGCAAGCGACAAGCAGCACGATAACCACACTGCATTCGGAGGAAGAAGACAGCGAGGGAGGGGTGGTGGGAGAAAAATGGGGTCTTTGGCTGGATGTTTACCTTGGTGGGGAGGATGGAGGCCTTGAAGAGCGCGAATCTGGAGGGGGATCTGGGCGAGGACGGCGCCGAGATGGCCTGCAGCAGCGGCACCCGCTTCCTGGCCGACACCGGCGCCGACGCCGGCTGCGGCGGCGTCACGGGCGCCACGCTCTCCGGCTCCGCCGTCGGCCTCGTGCGGCACCGCAGCGCGGGGGCCGGCGGGTTGCTCCCCCCGCCCCCGCCGCCCATGCCGGAGAAGAAGGCCAGCTTCCGCGGGGTCGCCGGCGCGTCGCCGCGCGCCGGCGGCGGGCGGCGCTTGGCGCTCCCGCCGTCGCTGTCGTCCCGGCTCACCGACGTGCACAGCGCCCTCCGCCACCCCGTCCCCATCTCGCTCTGCACCACCACCGCCGCCTCCTCCGTACTGCTGCTCGCTCGCTGGCTGGCTCAGAGTCTCCGGGGAGAGGAAGAATGGCGCCGGCACCTCTCTACTTATATGATAACTATGATGCTCTGCTGCTGCTGTGGCTGCTTCGTCGTCCTCTCACCACCATGAATCCGTCACATGGGGATGGGGGTGTGTGCCTCGCTGCTGCTCCTCCGGCGTGTGTGAATTGCGGTGGGATTGGACTTTGGAGGGAAGTTATAATAGGGAGGGAGGGGGAGGGGAGGGGGGAGCTTCCGCTTCCATGATGGAGTAATTTATTAGTGCTGCTCGTCATGTGATAGGGGGTTGGCCAATTATTACGGGAAACCCTCTGCTCTGCTATCAGCTCTGACTTGCCACGGCTGGACCCACTTCCTGCAGCTTTCTTTGTTGGTAATTTGTTGCTCCTCTTTTGAACACCTGCCTCCTCTTTTGTGTAGTAATTGTAATCACGGCTTCATTATTAGATTAATGTGGCAACTACTTCCTCCCTAAAGAAATAGAAAAGCGTTTAGATCACTAAACAGAGGGAGTATTACTTTTTGCTCGGCGGAAAAGAAGAGGGTGAAACCCTAACCGCCGCTCTCCGGACGCGACCCCCGCTCCGCTCTTCCCTTCTCCGGCCACCGCTTCGATTCCAACGATATGGGCCGGAGGGGCAGGGGGTTTTTGATATCTCGTCGTGGGTGTGGGAGGTTTTCTTTCGCGGGGATTTGGTATTGTGATGGCTTGTTGTAACGATGACGGTGATGTCGTCTTCGATACAAGTCTCTTGTCGAGGGACTTGGGAGGTTTTGCCCTTGATGGCCTTCATGGACTATCGCTTGGGTCTTCTTGTTGTTTATCGACATGCCTCCTTCATGGGCGCTGATAATGGTACTGTTGTCTTCTTCAACAGCCTTTTGTTTGAGCATTCAATGTGGGTATGGTTGCCTATCTAGATTGCGGTGATGTCCCTAGTATGCTTGTGTGGTTGGCTCAACGAGGTTTGTTCCTCTACAAGTAAATGTGTCCGAAACTAATAGCTAAATAACTAGCTTATTTGGTTCCAAAAAGGGTGGATTCGACCTTCTAAAGTTCAAATCCCCTATTCAATTTTCCACACCAGAGTTCGTACATCCATCCACAATGGAATGGAGTCACCCGTGCAAGGGTCTAGACTCATAGCTACTTTAATTAGAGCAAATAAGTGCTTGGTAGGCTTTTCAAAATGAGCACACAGAGCCACCCGTTGATCGTAATGGAACTCTGTGAAAAGGTTCCCACTGTAATATGAGTTTATCACCCCTTGATCACTTATAGTACCCCAAAAAACCGACTGCATTTTCTAATTGAAACGGAAAATGACTACTGAAATTGCATTGTGTACCCAAAATAAACATAAGAAAACATGAATCCCAGACAGATATTTGATATATTCCCCCTCGACCAAGCCGGAGCTTAACAAGATACTCCACGCCAACGACCAAAGCCAACAAGCCTTCGCTTAGAAACCCTTTCATCAGCTAAGCTTTTAGTAACATTAGCCGTCACCACTAGGGTGGAAGCAATAACCAATACAAAGCTTGCTTTAATGTAGTTTCTTACATGTTTGGAGTTTTGTCCGGATCTAAGTACGTCAACTATTGGCCCTACATGGCCTGACATGGGTATTCCCTCTTTCTACTTCCACTCTTCTCCAACAGAGCTTCTCCACGAGGGCTGCAGTGATGAACTCACAACCTTTAACGAGATTCTTGAGGCAAATCTCATGTAACTACGTCGACGAAGTCCCGACAATTTGATTTGTAATGTTATGGGCAATACGATGCATATGTAACGGCCAACTCAAACACGTCTTTCTTTCCCCTCTCGCAAGGCGACCAGGGCAAAGCCTTCCTCCCTTCTGGAGCGGCGAGTGGTGCGTAGAGGGTTGGTTTGATGATAGGGAGTGGGACACCGGTGTGTGGGCCCACGGGGCACGTGGCACGGTGGCCTACAGGCGAGCTTCCGCTTCCATGATGGAGTAATTTAGTGTTGCTGCTCGTCATGTGACAGGGGTGGGAGGGCTTGTGTGATTTTAGAGCATCTTCAGCCGTTCGCACCCCAAGAACACCACCAAACAAAAAAATTGATGTCATCCGGCGAAATCTGGCGAAACGGGAGAGTGAAAGTTGGCGGCGGCAGGCAGGCAGGGGCAGTGTAGACAGACCAGGTCCGGTCCGTGACACGGAGGGCGGACAGAAAAATGCGAGTCGGAGAAACTTTTTGTGCGTGGGAAAGAAAGCGGGCAGTAAGGCCCTGTTTGGTTCCAAATAAGTCACCAACTTATAAGTCCAAAAGTGCAAAAAGTGACTTATTTTGCCAAACAGCCCCAACTTATAAGTCACCCCAACTTATAAGTCATAAGTTGCTCCACCCCAACTTAGACCCTGTTTGGTTCCAATAAGTCACCTGACTTATAAGTCAGGTGACTTAAAACCAGTGACTTATAAGTCACGTCTGTTTGGTTGTCACCTGACTTATAAGTCACCTGACCACACCTTAAAATAATGCATGTGTAAAATAGATCAATAATTCATGTATAAAAGCAATAATTCATGTTGTATACCCAAACAGCAGAATAGATCAATAAGATTATCTGTAGCTATCTCATATGAGTAGTATGAAAGGCAAGATAAACTTGATAATTGGTATGCACAGATCCATAACATTCCAAGAGCACAATATCTTGAACGACAGTATATCAAAAAAAATGAGTGCATTGGGTAATATAAAAAAAATGAGTGCATTGGGTAATATCAAAAAAATTGAGTGCATGCATTCAGATCCATAACATTCCAAGGCCTTTTGCCACTGTAATAACCACACCTCATTTTACAAATCCATTTCAAATATGCATACATATATCCATACAAGTATCCATACAAGTCATCAGTAACAAATACAAATTACATTGTTCGGCACTAGAACAAATACCAATTACCGCCTACTATGCAGTCCTTCCGCTATCCAATTACGAAAAACGTTCATGTTATGATCATCATGCGAGTTTTGCCCCTGCGATTCAGTTGCACGGCTTCGTCGTTGGCGTCGGCGTCATAGGCAACTAGGCTCATCCACCATTGGAATGAACTCCTCATCATCATCACACTCTCCAAAATCTCTATCCTCCAATTTACTCTCTCTAATGAAATTGTGTAAAGCCATGCATGCTGAAATAATTTTACTTTGCTTTGGTGGTGGATAAGAGGGCATGTGCAACAAAATCCTAAACTTGTTCTTCAGTACTCCAAAGCATCGCTCTATTGCATTGCGAATTTGGGAATGTCTATGATTAAATGTTTGTTTTTTACCTCTTGGCGGTGGACCTTGATTGTACTCTTGAAAATGGTACTTCGTTCCTTTGTACGGTGCAAGATAACCAGGTTGGTTAGAGAATCCCTAGTCCACCACATAAAACTTCCCTACAATGTTAAACTGTTAGAAAAGCATCAATCATCGGGTTGATCAAAGAAATGTGTACTGCAATCTAAATGTACCTCGGGGAGGATGTGGGAAGTGGCTGCCAAATTTGTCTAGTGCTGCCTTGAACACCCTCATGTCATGAACCGACCCAGGCCACCCAGTAACGATGAAGGTGAATCTAAAGTCAAAATCACATATTGCTAGCACATTCTGAGTAGTAGTTGATTTTCGGTTCATGTGTGTGATGAGGTCTGTCTTTGGCACAACCACCTCTATATGTGTTCCATCAATGGCTCCAATGCAATTGTCGAAGAACGGAGCAAACATTGGATTTTGGACTCTTGAATGAGGTGTCCTAAACTGTGGATCTAGTGGGTGAATTATGTCTCCTGCCAACTTAACCAAACATTCCAAGACTCTATCAAACTTCCTATGAAGTGTCTCCATTGATCGAACAAAACGATTTTCAGTCTGTCGTATAGATTGGGGAGCACCAACCTTCCATAAGAACATGGCTAAAGATTCCACAGATGTCATCTTCGTAGTAGACTTCAATCCATATGACTCTACTAGCAAATTGTGCAGGCTATCAAACACCTCTCTATCCATTCTAAACATGTTGAAACATTGTGTCTTATGATGTAATGTCCTCATGACCCACTCATATCCAGTTTCTTTAGGTTGGCGGTACATATTTTTATTTGCCATGTTCTCAAGGTGGTACGTACCAATGAGTTGTGCAGCGCTGAATATTATGTTCTTCCTCCTCTCTGCTGCTGCAGCTTCTTGCTCCTCCTCTTCTTCGTCCTCCTCTGCCCACTGATCCATGGTGGCAGCCATCCATTGCTACAAAAAAGGGTAGAGGATCAATTTAGTACCAACAAGTAACAGTATATGATGGATCATATGCTCACAATTATTACTCCGGTCAACAGAAATATAACACATGACCAATCAAAGTTCAAATTGCAGTTCACATAACACAACATAACATGATTCAAGTTCACATAACACGACATAACATGATTCAAGTTCACATAACACGACATAACATGATTCAAGTTCACATAACACGACATAACATGATTACTACTAGCATCACACTGCTACAGTTTACTTCTTGGTCACAATTCCTCTCTGCTGGCAGTGCATTTGGATCCACGCAAGCCTTGCTTCAATAGTCTGCATAGCTCTGAAAAAGGCCCTCTTGTTAGCATCCATGAACAACTCCGAAGCCACCCACATTTCCACGGATGCTTCAGCTACACCACACTCTTTAGCAAGAGCTACACACTGATCTATCTCTTCTTGAATTGCTTGGCGTTTTTGCACCATGATCTGTGCTTGTGCATTTACAATTGCCCTGGACCGAGCCTCCTCCCTCTTGGCATAATTGTCCTCCTTTTTCTTCCCTTCCTCCCTGTCAATCTTGATTTCATTCACCAGCCCCCTAAGAGCTTTAACCATAGGACTCTTGGTTCTCTTGGAAGGGCTCTCTCCTGTTGTTGCAATGCTGGTGGCCCTCTTGCTGCTACTACTAGCCCTCTTGTTGGCACTGCCCATGGGACTGCATGTGTCGCCTTCTCCAGTGAGATCATAAAGATCTGCTGCAACACCATTGTGCGGCTGGTTGTCTTCCTCATCAAATCCTGGACAAAATGCAGATGCTCCATCCACTGTCACATTATCGAAGATCTGCATCAAATCATCTAGATAGGGGGGCACTCGATCCTTGAATACTCTGTAGCACTCGGTTCTCCCCTTGGTATTAGCTTGCCACCATGACTCGCTTGCCAGGATTTCACCATTTGGACCTCGGCCTAGTCCACTGGACTTCACCTGCACCTCTTTCCAGAAAGTTGCCAAGACCTTTGCTTGGGTATACCTATTCTTCATAGCCTTCACATTATATTTCTGTCCACAAGATCTACGAAAATCTCTGCATATGTTCTTCCACCCAACAGGAGCCATTTGATTGTTTGGGCGGTTCCCATTACTAATCTCGCGAATGACTAATTTTAGAAAGAGTTCTAGCCTTTGTTCATTCCATTTAGCAGTATCAAAGCCACGCTGTCATGCATTGCAAATTGATTACAAAACGATACTATGTGATACATTGCAATTGTGAAACACATGAGCACTGCAAATATTACCTCATCAGAGTCGTCTTCCTCCTCGTCGGAGTTCTGAAGCATGTTGGAGCTGGTCCAATGGAAGCCTTCCTCGTCGTCGTCCAGGTCAATGTGGCCTTCAGTTTGAGAGCTTGCGGCATTGGTCAGGGACCTGCCGCGCTTGACACCACCACCACCGCGACCAGCCCCTGACCTCGCTGGACGAGGAGGCATGCCGGCGCTGGATGAGGTTCCTCGGCCACCTGCGCCTCGGCCCGCACCTCGACCGCGTCCAGTCGTGGCCACCACATGCTTGCCGCTGCGTCGACGGGGAGGGGCCTCCTGGGACTGCATCACATGCTGGTACTCCGCCAGGCCAGGAAACGCCGCCGCCTCGGAGTTCAGGTCCAGTCCCCACGGCGCGGGCGGATCGACGAAAGTCGGGGCCTGTGGTGCACTCGGAGCACCCACGCGCGGAGGGAGGCCGGCAACCGCCGCGCTCAGAGAACCCAGGCCTCCAGTCGCCGTGCCCAGGGCACCCAGGCCTCCAGTCGCCGCGCCCAGGGCACCCAGGCCTCCAGTCGCCGCGCCCAGGGCACCCACGCGCGGAGAGAAGCCTCCAGCCACCGGAGCACTAAACGGAGCAGCACACACATGAATCGGTGGGGAGTAGTTGCCGACCTGGGAGCCGTCACCAAAGAAGTCGTCCTCCTCGTCGGCGCCTTGGGAATCTTCGAAAAGGTTGAGCTGCAACCTCGAGTTCCTACCGGCCATGGTGGAGACCGGGCGGCGAGCGGAGGAGGCGAGCGGATCCGGGCGGCGCCGTACTGGATCTCGAAGGCGGCGTGCTGGATCGGAAGGATTGCGGCGGGGCCGAGCTCGCGATGGAGGGCGGCGGCGGCGAGGGTTTGGGTGCGCGGTGGATGCAGCAGCAGCAGCAGCAGCCGCAGCAGCTGGTACAGTAGCTGCCTGTGCATTGGCATCTCGCGGCAATTTACTATGCGGGCTGCTCGCATGGTTGGTACTGCTCCAGGCTGCGGGAGACAGTCCATCCCAGCCAGGCGGGCAGGCTCCAAATGTCAAACTCAAACCAGCCGGGGTAGTACTAGTACATGATCCGTGCGTACAGTACGTCCGTCGGGTCGTCGGTCAAACACACAACGCAAATCACCCACTGCCTGCCACCTGGGCAAAAGCTACTGTCCTCCCTTCTCCTCCACTCAACGCTCCACAGGCCGCCCTCCCGGCCTCCCAAGCGCACGCCACCGTCGGCCGATCCATCCGTCCACCGACGCCGCCGCGGGCCTCCATCATCGCATCATCGCATCAGGTCAGCGGCAACCGTACGTGTGGTGTGTAAAAAGGCACGCATGGTGTTGACCTTACTTGCATGCATGCAGGTGTGCGTGCGTGCGTGGGCGTCGACTTTTTTACACGCACACACACAGACCGTGTGCGTGTGTGCATGTTTCACACGGCTGCCACGCATGGCCACGGCCACGGGACATGATCCTCGGCCACGAGCCCCCCCCCCCTTTTTTTCTCCGTTTCGCTTTCCTTTTTTCTTGATTTGGTTTTCATCCATCCATGATCCATCCGCCACCTGCTCAGCTGCTTGTCTGCTTCTCTGCTTCCTTTTCCACTACTCGTTCCCGAGGAGCAAAGCAAAGCAAAGCATTGCTCCACCGTGCATCTTCCGGCCACCACCACCTCCAACAGTCAACAATCGCAGCAGCAGCAGCATGGTTACGTACGTAGGTACCGCTAATCCCAACCCTTGTCTCCATGTGCCTGACCGCATCGTCCCGCCCATCCACTTTTCCTCAACTTGCTCTCCATCACTTCTCTTTTCCGCCGGATTCGCGGGCTACCACGTACTCATACGTACGACATATCAAACTGACGTCCATCTCCACCCCCGCGTCGCCTCTCCCTGCCGACATGGGGAACCGCTCCGGCGCCGCCACCTTCCCTCCTCCCTCCACCCCCCCACCTCGCCGCTGCCTGAGGAGACCGCCGGCGAAGCCTGGTCTGGCTCCAAGGAGGGTGGCGGCGGGGCATCTCTCTGCGAGGCGCGGGAGCGCATCTGGCGCGCGGGCGCGGCGGGCTTGGGCGGGCTCGCGGGCGCGGCTCTGGCTCGGGCTGGTGCGGCTCCGGCGGTCCGAGGGGTGTCGCAGCGCGGCGGCGGGCTCGCTCCGGCGCGGGCGGTCCGAGGGGGCGCGGGATCTGGCACTCCAGCAGCGCCGTCAAGGGGAGGCGCGGATGCGCGCGGGCGACCGTCTCGCGCGGTGCGGGCGTTGTGTGCGGCACGCGTCGGGCGCGCGGGCGGGAGGTGGTTCGGCTCGGGAGGCACCGGGCAGGGCGGGCGTGGCGCGAGGAGGAAGCCGGGGCGGCGGCCCCGGGGCTGGGAGCCATGGCATTTTGGCCGTGGTGTCCTGTGCGCCCCGACTTTCCCGGTGCCGTCGACGGCAGCGCTTTCGGGCGTCGTTCCCTCCTTGGAGGCGTCGTTGTGGAACTCATCTTCTTTTTCGTGGGGCTCGGGCTCTCCGGGTGAAAACCTAAGCTCCAGATTTCTGGAGCGGGCGACAGCGGTGTCATCGTGGTTTCCCTCTTGGGGGCGTTGCTTGGGAGAGTTAGCTTGTGCTTGGTGTGTTTGGTTTTCTCCTACGTCGGGTTTGATGGATGCCGGGGCAGCGGCCCCGGACGGCTGATGTGCGCCGAGGCGGCGGCCTCAGAAAGTGATGCGCGGGGCGGCTCCATGGGGCGGGGCGACGGCTCGGCCTTGCTTGGGTGGCAATCTTGGGCCACTTGGGTGGCAGGCTTGTCGGTCCGGTCGACGCGTTCCAGTGGGGGCGATCTGACTTTGCGTCGGGGCGGCGGCCCCGGATGTGGTGCGACGTTCGTGGTCTGCGAGCGGTTGCCCTGGGCAGCGTGGGCTGCGGGCAGCTGGATTGTGCGGCGTTGCTGCTCGAGCGGAGCGGTGGTATGTCGTGGCGGCGGCCCCGGAAGGTGGTGCCGGTTGATTGCGCTGGGCGCGACGGAGCGGTGGATGTCGGGGCGGCGGCCCCGAGAGAATCACGGTGGCGTCCAGACTTCTGTGGCAACGATGATGGTGGGAGCGATGTCGGCGACGCGGCAATGGTTGCGATAGTCGGCTCTTCTCCTGCGTGTCCACGATATTGCCTCGGTTTGTTTGTTGCTATGGAGTCGAAGCTGCGGCGGCGAGGCCCTGTGGTGTATGATGACTGGCTGCTTGTGGCCTTTCGGCGATCTTCCGTGGCGCCAGCCGTGCCTTGTTTCGTTCTTCTGAGTTTTTCGTCAGAATTGGAGCTGCGTTGTCTGTCCGCAGGTCGACATGTCGTCGATGAGGGTGGGCTTTGTCCTGTGTGTTTCAGTTTATGGGAGTGGGCTTGGCCCTTGTTGTTCCGGTTTTTGCCCGGTTTTCCGTAATTAACTGGGCAATTCTCTTCTGCTTTATTAATAGACGAGGCAAACTTTGCCTCCGTTTCGAAAAAAAACGTACTCATACATACCACCACCACCACTAAGTGGAAAACTCACCTGACCACCATCCAAACAGCAATCACCAAACCACCATCCAAGGATTTTAATCATCCATCAACACATGACCATTAAGCGACCTCACCTCATCAACGAAACAAGTAGCGGGACGACGAGAGCATCAACACATGCCAATTAGGCTGCCACCACCACATCATATCGCACTAGCACATGATACTGTACTACTTACTAGTAGCTAATATAACTAGCAACTGTATTGTACCACCGCTACGTACTACAGTACTAGTTTGACCCCAACTTGCAAGCCTGATTGGGCCTACTTGCGCCTTTGTTTATCCGCCTTGTGGATCCTGGAACGTGGCGGACGATCGATCATGTGTCCAAGGCTAACCACCGCGCCCCCGACTGGATTAACTAGTGCTGATCGTTTCTATGGCCTATGGTGGGAGTGGGAGTGGAAGATTCTCCTGCAAGGTCAACAGATCGATCGTCCACTAGAACCACTAAACTACTGTATTTTATTTATTTGGGGGCTGTCCTGTCAGGTCTCCAAATCACCCCTTCGAAGATCTCTACCCTTCTTCTATTTTGTAACACAACCGGTGCATCAAGTTGGTGTGCGATGTACTAATAAGTATCCCGTTTTATCCAGGCTCCTAGTACTTTCTAGTTAGTCATTTTGTAGATCAGATATCCCCGAGCTTTTATTCAGAACTGAAAAAGTTAATATGTGCTCTCGTCCGGTCATACGAGTAAGTTTGGAAGAGAGGGATTGCATGCATCGATAATTCGTTGATCGTCTGCATGATGCACATGTATAGGTACAGGATGGACCGGTCTCTACTTGTCTCCCAAGATGTATAAATATACATAACGGAGAGAGAGGAGATACAATGGTATAAATACAAGACCATAGTCCTATACATGTACAGTAGACAACGTTCGTTCAATACCCCCTCCTCCCCTCCTGGCAGTCGAAGCGTCGCTAGCGACGCACAGACTGGACCGAAACTCCTCAAAGGCCGACGTCGGTAGTCCCTTTGTCATAATGTCGGCAAACTGCTGAGTGGTAGGGGCATGTTGAAAGATCGTGGAT
>NC_041383.1:27710723-27721588 GCF_002162155.2 Triticum dicoccoides
GGGGGGTTGTGAATAGGCGCTTTAAAATAATTACGGTTGAGGGTTGAACAAATGCGGAATAAACCTAGCGGTTAATTTGTCAAGCACAAAACTTACAACAACTAGGCTCACCTATGTGCACCAACAACTTATGCTAAGCAAGAAAAACTACTTAGGTGATAGCAAGATATATGACAAGAAACAATATGGCTATCACAAAGTAAAGTGCATAAGTAAAGGGCTCGGGTAAGAGATAACCGAGGCACGCGGAGACGATGATGTATCCCGAAGTTCACACCCTTGCGGATGCTAATCTCCGTTTGAAGCGGTGTGGAGGCACAATGCTCCCCAAGAAGCCACTAGGGCCACCGTAATCTCCTCACGCCCTCGCACAATGCAAGATGCCGTGATTCCACTAAGGGACCCTTGAGGGCGGTCACCGAACCCGTACAAATGGCAACCCTTGGGGGCGGTCACCGAACCCGTACACTTTGGCAACCCTTGGGGGCGGTCACCGGAACCCGTCAAATTGCTCGGTGCGTTCTTCACAACCTAATTGGAGACCCCGACGCTTGCCCGGAGCTTTACACCATAATGATTGAGCTCCAAACACCACCAACCGTCTAGGGCGCCCAAGCACCCAAGAGGAACAAGCTCAAGGGTACCAAGCACCCAAGAGTAACAAGCTTCTCAACTTGTAACTTCCACGTATCACGTGAAGAACTCAACCCGATGCACCAAATGCAATGGCAAGGGCACACGGAGTGCCCAAGTCCTTCTCTCTCAAATCCCACCGAAGCAACTAATGCTAGGGAGGAAAATGAGAGGAAGAACAAGAAGAAGAACACCAAGAACTCCAAGATCAAGATCCAAGGGGTTCCCCTCACATAGAGGAGAAAGTGATTGGTAGAAATGTGGATCTAGATCTCCTCTCTCTTTTCCCTCAAAAACTAGCAATAATCCATGGAGGGATTGAGAGTTAGCAAGCTCGAAGAAGGTCAACAATGGGGGAAGAACACGAGCTCAAAGGATAAGGTTCATTGAGGAAGAAGACCCCCTTTTATAGGACCTCCTGAATTCAACCGTTATGTGCTCAGGTCGTGCACAAGTGGTACTACCGCTTGGAGGAGCGGTACTACCGCTTAGCACGGTCAAAACAGCCTAACGAGAGAGAAAACACGAGTTTTTGGTCCCGAGCGGAAGTAGCCACAGAAGTAGCCGCGGTAGTACTGCTCCAAGCGGTAGTATCGCTCCCAAGAGCGGTAGTAAAAAAATACTTCCGCTCCTGTCCGCGGTAGTACCGCTGCAGCCTTTTCAGAACACAAAAACTGACACAACTTCTGCAAACGGACTCCGAATTCAACGAAACCAAGTTTGTTGGAAAGCTAGCGACAAGTGTTGGAAATATGCCCTAGAAGCAATAATAAAATGGTTATTATTATATTTCCTTGTTCATGATAATTGTCTATTGTTCATGCTATAATTGTATTAACTAGAAACCGTAATACATGTGTGAATACATAGACCACAACATGTCCCTAGTGAGCCTCTAGTTGACTAGCTCGTTGATCAATAGATGGTTATGGTTTCCTGACCATGAACATTGGATGTCATTGATAACGGGATCACATCATTCCACATCATTAGGAGAATGATGTGATGGACACGACCATAGCACAAGATCATGTAGTTCGTTTGCTAGAGCTTTTATAATGTCAAGTATCAGTTCCTTAGACCATAAGATTGTGTAACTCTCGGATACCGTAGGAGTGCTTTGGGTGTACCAAACTTGAATTTGCTAGAGCTTTTACAAGATTCAAGTTTAACCGTAAATTTAACCGGTGGGACCAATTGCGGGCGAGAGCAAAAATTATATTACTGAATTCATATCAAAACATGAATTCAGTTATGTAATTTTTGCTCCGGCCGTAATCGGTCTCGTTGGTTAAATTTACAGTCAAACTTGAATTTCGGAAAACACGGACGCACTCCATTGTGAAACGGAGGGAGTACTTCTTTCTGTCAATAGTCGGCACCATGCAATTCACTCATCTTGTTTGCTTCATGATTAAGGTGCATCTCCGTTAGCGTCTCGTCTGAACTACAGGTAAGCTACTATACATGCCCTAATTACGTGCACTTCTTCAGAGAGAAGACCGACGTACGGCGACTTGATTGTAGTGCACGACTTCCTCGCCGAAAAGGGAAGCAACTTGATCATTGTACGCGTAGTCTCAGCTGGCCTAATCAGCTTTCACAAGTTATGTAGTACAGTACGAACTCTCCAGAGTCAAACATGAATGTATTTCTTAAACTTGCACATCCGATGTACTCGTATCTACCCTTTGACTTCTGATTTCACTTACAGGTGAGAGCGGATCACTGCAGTATAGTGTTATTATCACATCTAATTTGACGACAAGTATTGTATGCGTGGTCCTATCTTCTAACAGTTTGATCATGGTTCACTTTGTTTTGTACTCCAATTAATAATTAATAAATATGGTTGTATGCATCATATTGATGCAGAGGCCGGGGGTTTCACCCTCCTTTTCAAAAAAAGAAAGAAATATGTCATCGTCACACATGACATAACGCGATCCATTGATCTTACACGTATGGGAGACAACCTCCATCATCATCTCTCTCGAAATGCCCCCATAGATTTGGTCAAACCTTGCCATGCATATCTCTACATTGTCGCACAAACAAGTCGTGTATGATCGTGTTGCTTTTGGATAATTGAGTTAAAGTATACCACGATACGCAAGATCACAGACACCACTAACACATGATATTTATTAACGAGGTTCAGTCTAACCCTATAATATCCCCGAAGGCTGAGAAGTGAGAACAAGGACTATGTGCATTCCTTCTCAAGGTACTACTACCACATTCGTCGGGGGAGCCGGCACATGCTGCCGGCCTGTTGGGCTACTCCCGCGTGCCGTTTGCTACCAAGTTTGCCATGAGATACAATGTATGATGTCCTCATTATTAAGATAGGATATGAAGTGCACCTGTGTGTGACACTAATAGTATCATATTTCACACCAACTACAACTCAAGTTCAAATGTAACCCAACATGTAAATTTTCAAATTGCATGGAGCGGCTCATATGCCAAATGTAATTTTGTTTATTGGTAAATGGAAATAACCTCCAATATTTTGTTGCAAGAGTGTTGATCCGCCTTTGTTTTGGTACGAACTGTCCTTCCTGCTCCTCTACTCCAGCCCCCGGCCGCCGCGCTCCGTCGGTCGGCGTCGGCGCCGCGAGCACGGGCTTCCAAGCGCACGCCACCGTCAGATCGATCCGCCGCGCACGCAGCCTCTGGCTGGCTTCGGATCTGCTCATGCCTCCGCCTCCCCACGGCGCGTGCACGTGACGGTGAGAACGCCGGCCGATCAGGTCAGCGGCAACCGTGCGTTGGGTAAAAAGACACGCACGGCACGGTGTTGACCTGACATGCGTGCAGGTGTGCGTGCGTGCGTGTTTCACACGGCTGCCACCCACGGGACATGATCCCCGGCCACGGGCTTGTCTGAGCCCCTTTTTTTCTCCGTTTCCCTTTCCTTTATCTTGATTTGCTTTTCATCCATCCATGATCCATCGGCCACCTGCTCAGCTGCTTGTCCGCTTCTCTGCGTCCTTTTCCAGTGCTAGTACAAGTTTGGCATCCTCTGCCCTGCAGTAAACAAACATGCAACTTTTCTTTTCTAAACTGATCGACCCAATTGTTCTTCTTCTAGTAGCTTTTTCGATCCCACGTAATAATAGTACTTCCAATCATTCTTCCATTCATTTCATCATTCCCGAGGAGCAAAGCGAAGCAAAGCATTGCTCCACCGTGCATCTTCCGGCCACCACCTCCAACAGTCGCAGCAACAACTGAAAGATAATAAGCGTTACTACTCCCTCGATGGGAGCCACGTCATGTATATATTGATTGGGGCAGGATCCTTGCCTTGGCGTACAGGATAGAGATACAAGAGTTTGAGATGAATAAGGAGAAGGAAGGAGGTTGAGATTACAACAGAATATTCTCTAACACCCTCCCTTAATCTCAAGTATCCTGAATTAAGATTACTCTTGAACTTCTCAAATGGTCTTGCGGGTAGTGCCTTTGTAAAGCTATCTGCTACTTGATCCTTGGAAGGAATAAACCGTATCTCAAGTTTCTTCCATTTAGGATCATCAAGTGCACTATTCAACGTTGTTGGTTCTCCTGAAATACATAATATCCCATATGGTATAGTCCCACTTTTTCTTATTTCAAGGTTTCATATACCTTTCTGTAGCCGAGTCATAACGCGTGAAGAAACCTCTCGCCGGACCGCTGGTACACTTGCCACAGAGGATCCGGGAGAATCTGCATGTGCTGATGCAGCAGGCGAATTTGTCGCCATGTGCACAGGAGATCCCTTGGCCGCTGGTGTGGCCGCCGCCCCTACAGGCACACGGGTGTCCCCCGTCCGAGCCGACGCAGCGGATCCGCTGCCCGACCGCGACTGGAGTCGCGCGAGGTGCGAGGAGGATCCGACCCCGACACTGGTCCCGCCTGACGCTGACGTGGCCGCGCGGGAGTGGCCCTCCCTCGAATCAGGACTGGAACCGGTGGGGCGCGATTCGAGGAAGATCCGCTCGAGCGATCCGAGGACTGTGCGCGCACAGGAGTGCCAGGCGCCGCCGGATCGCCTTCGTTGTCCATGCCAGGTTCGTCCAGCAAGCAATATAGGGTCAATTTGAGCCACGTTTTCAAAATTTTGATCATTTTGAGCACCGTTTTCACCAGGGATCTGGACATGCATAAGAGGAGAACCAGTACCAGCAGGAATATCATCACATTGATTAGTACAATTGTCGCCCCCATGATCAAAAGGCCGAAGATGTGGAAGAAGAAGAAGAATTTCCTTGCGGAGAAGTGCACCAGCATTGGGATGAAGGGATGCAAAGGGAAACACAGACTCATCAAAGACAACATCTCTGGATAAATAGACCCGACCGGTAGGAACATCAAGGCATTTGACCCCTTTATGCATGGGGTAATAGCCTAAAAAGACACACCTTTTTGAGCGGAAAGTAAGTTTGCGTGTGTAGTTGGGTGTGACACCAAGGAGTCGTGTAATCGATGTTTCAAGTTTGATGGCTTTACTTGGAAGCAAGTTGATAAGATATGTGGCAGTTAAGAATGCTTCATCCCAAAATTTAAGCGTCATGGATGCATTTGCTAGCAATGCGAGCCCCATATCAACTATGTGATGGTGCTTTCTTTCAGCATATCCTTTTTGTTGGTGAGCATGAAGGCAAGAGTCATTATGTGATATGCCAAGCTTTCGGAAAAAAAATTCAATTTTTCATACTCACCACCCCAGTCACTTTGCATAACAATGATCTTGGAGTTCAGTTTGCGTTCAACAAGATTTTGGAAATTGATGAAAACTTGGAACACATCAGATCGTTTCTTTAACAAGTAAATCCAAGTAATTTAGTACAGTCATCAATAAAGCTTACATAATAGGAAAACCTACAAACTGAAGTAGGAGATGGCCCCCATACATCTGAAAAGATAAGTTGTAGTGGGGCAGTAGACACACTAGTAGAGATAGGGTAAGGTAATTGCTGACTTTTTGCTTGTTGACATGGATCATAAACTGACTCAACACTAGGCTCATAAGAGAGTTTATTTTTGCTTAGAACATATTTAACTATGACTGAAGATGGATGACCCAAGCGACTGTGCCACCTTGATGATGATAGCTTGGTGACAATATTTGCTTGTTTATTGGACCATGAAGATGATGATGATGATATGAGTGGGTAGAGGCCTCCCACGCACCGTCCTCTAAGAATGATTATCCTTGTTCTCAAGTCCTTAACCAAGAAAAAATAAGGATAGAAGATGAACGGATACAAGATTTTTGGATGTTTGAGGAACATGCAATACATTTGTCAAGTGTAAATTTTTCACGGGTTTTTTTAACAATTGAACTACAAATGTGTGTGATATCCATACCAGAACCGCTTGCCGTGCGAATTTGGTTGCCTTCATTGTACTTCTCCCGCATTATTAACTTGTCAAGTTCACCTGTGATGTGGTTTGTTGCTGCACTATCGGCATACCAGTTGGTGTCCACGCCATAGGAGACAACATGCGCCTCCTTCTCTTCTTGATCGTTCTCTTCATAGCGCCACCAGCAAACACGTGCACCTCCCTGGATGATGCTTGTAGCTTATCTGACATTCAGGATAGTCATGCTGCTGCTCACGCACCTGATGTTGCTGTTGCTGTCAAGGGCATCCTTTGAAGCCACCGCCTCCATTGGCAGAAGAGGGCTGGTGGTCACCACGGCCGCGCCCCCTTCCTCCTCGCCCGCAAGATCTGCCACAGGACTAGCCACGGCCTCTGTAGACCGCGTTTGCAGGTGAGTGAAACCCGCCTGGTGACGAGTCGCCTAGCATCTCCATCCTTTGATCAAAGGCAGAGATCTGAGCAAAGAGGTCATCGGCGGTGATTGTATTCTTGACAGCGCCGATCGTCGCCACCACGGAGTCGTAGTCGCGGTCCAGTCCTGCCAGGATGTAGTCCACCATCTCCGGATCAGAGACGGGACGACCAGCAGTAGGTAGTTCATCCCCAAGGCTCTTCATCTTCGCCATATACGCCGAGCTTGACATGGTGTCCTTCTTGGTGTTGATGATTGCTATTCTCAGATTAGTAATCCAAGACTGTGATTGCGAGGCGAAGAGGTTTGTCACCGTCGTCCAGAGCTCGAAGGTGGAATCCTTCCCGACGACTTGCACAAGGATATCTGGAGACATAGAATTGAGAAGATATGACAGGACCTGCCGGTCTTTGGCGATCCAGGGTCCGTACAAAGGATTCGGCTCTAGGGCCGTGGTCTTGTACGCCTTTGTGATCTCCATCATCCTGGGCGGAGCGGCGTCGGAGTTGTCCAGGAGCCCAGTTACCTGCGCACCTCGCAGGGCTGGGAGAACCTGAGTCTTTCAGAGGATAAAATTTCCTCTTGCAAGCTTCTCTGATGGCGGCGAACCGAGGTTGAGGCGACGCCGGCGGAGGAAGCCATGGAGATGATGGTATATGGTTTAGGGTTTTGGTTTGTAGCTAGATGTATGAGAAGAGGTGGTTCTGATTACCATGAAAGATAATAAGCGCTCCTACTCCCTCGAGGGGAGCCGCGTCATGTATATATTGATTGGGGCAGGGAGTCTTGCCTTGGCGTACAAGATAGAGATACAAGAGGTTGAGATGAATAAGGAGAAGGAAGGAGTTTGAGATTACAACATAATATTCTCTAACAGCAGCATGGTTACGTACGTAGGTACCGCTAATCCCAACCCTTGTCTCCATGTGCCTGACCGCATCGTCCCGCCCATCCACTTTTCCTCAATTTGCTCTCCATCACTTTTCCGCCGGATTCACGGGCTACCACGTACTACCACTACGTGGAAAACTCACCTGAGCAATCATCCAAACGACAATCATCAAGCGGCATCAAACAACAACAAAGTGGAAGAGGAAGAGGAAGAATCATCCGTCAACACATGCCAATTAGACGACCTCACCTGATCATACAAACCAGGAGTAGGAGCAGTAGGAGGCGAAGAAAAATAATCATCATAGACATGCAAATTAAGCTGCCACTATCGTATCATATTATCATAACGGAGTAGTAGTACATGATGCTAGCCAATACTAACTAGCAACTGTATTGTACGTACCAGCGCTGCTGGTTAATTTGATGGCAAGTTGCGAGCCTGATTGGGCCTACTTGCGCCTTTGTTTATATGCATTGTGGATCCCGGAACGTGGCAGACGATCGATCATCTGTCCAAGGGTAACCACCCCGCCCCCCGATTTGATTAGTGCTGATCGTATGCATGTATGGCCGATGGTGAGAGTGGAAGATTCCCCTGCAAACTCGACGGATCGATCAACTAGAACCACTAAACTATTTTATTTGGGGGCCGTCTGGTCCCCAAATCACCCCTTCGAAGATCTAACGTCTGTTACCATTCTTTTATTTTGCAACACAACCGGTGCATCAAGTTGGTGTATACTAGTATCCCTTTCTCTCCAGGCTCCTACATGCTGTCTAGCTAGTCATTTGTTCATACCATTTTCGTCTTTGCTTTGACGAGACGATCAAATCTTCAAACTAGATCTCGATGGATCGAATATATTTTGATTTTTTTTCCTACAGCGTTCAACATTACTACCTAGTTTATTGCACATGCTCTGTGGTTTCCTCGATTCCATATGACCTACTACTATTACAGTTGTACTTTGTACTTTCAATAGTCTAACACATTTCTTCACTGATTTATGCCACAGATATTTACCCTTATTGTATATGTGTTTGGTCACATATTGCATTTGTTGGTTGTTGTCTACTGCAAACAAAAAACACTAGGAAAACATAATATGGAAAATTTAACCGAACAACAATAAGAACTAGGTGAAAACCAATGGAAAAAATTCAACGGAAAATTGGATAAAAACTTAAGAAAGAAAACAGTAAATGAGAATGTAAAAAAAAAATCTGATGTTAGTTTTTAAAGCATGGCAAAATGAACATTTTATTATGGAATATTATGTTGTCGCAGGGATGGCAATTTCCTTTAGACGGCATGACAAATCTTTGCCATGTTCATTTTGTGCCAATATTTTCCATGCTTGCTAAAGGAAATTGCCATCCTCGCGACAACATAATTTTCCATAGAAAAACTTTCGTTTTGCCATGCTTAAAAAATTGACGCTCGATGTGTTGTGAACTCCATAGTAAATAGCATAAAAGAAGGTAAATGCTGTAAAATAAGAAGGTAAATCAACTATTTAGATATCACCATTTTGTCATTTTTGTGTAGCTCACAAGTTTACTACTTTGTTACAAACTTCACATGGGTAATATGTACCCATATGAACATGTAGATATTTTAAAAGATTTTTTCAATATTTAAAACTGTGATTTTTGAACTATTCAAAATTAACTGCTCCAATGCATCGTGCTCTAAAAATCTCTTATAGTCTAATTTCATACACAAAGAGAGAATAGTCAAAGCTTCATCTTCAAGTATGTGCCATGTCTCCCCGCAAAAAAAAAGAGAGTATGTGTCATGTCCAAAACAACGGCACGTTTACGTGTGAGTACTAGCTCTTCTCATCAACTTTCTTGCTACCAAACTTGCATGGTAATTTATCCTTCTTTGGCCACCAAAGTCAACCACACCAAACTAGCAGCCTTTTCCTTTATCACGTTGCCGGATCTGCCTAACCATTTCAGTATTCGATGCGTAACCTACCCAATGTGCAGAAATGTGGCAACAAAAAGTCAACCAGAGGGACACGACGCAGAACCATGAATGATATGACACCATCGTTAACTAATTCCGCTAATGAAAATGAATTATGTCCTCTGATTTGGAGCACATATTGTAGTGTTATAGTACGTATAGTACAATAACGTAGGTTCTCGATTCAGTTAGAGTTCTGCCAGAAACTTTTTACTCGATGTCATGTCCTAAAAAGGTGAAGTTAGGCCTTAATCCAGTAACTAATAAAGCAGAGCGGGCGACATGGGAGATGAAGTAGGCAGATATGCCGGCCAGGCGATAGATCATACGTAGATAGATAGAAAGATCAGTGTCAGTTCCAAGTCTAGTCCAGTCACGTCAATTAATCGGCGACTTTAAGCGACCTTGCATTGCATGCCTTGCCTCCCGTCTAAATCTAATCAGTTGGGATCAATCAAAGGTCGCACATCATCCTCACTTCCTCTATGCTAACTGATTGCTTCTACTTCAATAAAAGATAAGAGAAAAACACTGATTGCTACTACTTTTCTCTGTCAGTAGTCGGCACCATGCAGTTCACTCATGATTAAGGTGCATTTCCGTTAGCCGTCTCGTCTAAATTACAGGTAAGCTACTATACATGCCCTAATTACGTGCACTTCTTTAGAGAGAAGCCCGACGTACGGCGACTTGATTCTAGTGCACTACTTCCTCGCGGAAAAGAGAAGCAACTTGATCATTGTACGCGTAGTCTCGGCTGGCCTAATCAGCTTTCACAAGTCACGTAGTACAGTACCGAACTCTCCAGAGTCAAACATGATTGTATTTCTTAAACTTGCACCTCCAATGTGGTAGCTACCCTTTGACTTCTGATTTCACTTACGGGTGGGAACAGATCACCACGGCACAGCATTATTAACGCGTCTAATTTGACGAAAAGTATGTATCAATGTATGCATGTTCATCATCGTCACAAATGACGCGATCCGTTGATCTTACACATACCGGAGACAACCTCAATCATCATCTCTCTCGAAATGTCCCCCATAGATTTGGTCAAACCCTACCCTGGAAATCTCTACATTGATGGTTTGATCGCATTGTCGCACAAACAAGCCGTGTGTGATCGTGTTGCTTCTGGATAATCGTGTTATACTAGACCACGATACGCAAGATCACACACACCACTAACACATGATATTTATTAACGAGGTTCAGTCTAATCCTATGATATCCTCGGAGGCTTAGAACAATGACTATGTGCACTCCTTCTCAAGGTACTGCAACACCGGTCGCCGGGGAGCCGATACATGCTGCCGGGCCACTCATGTTTGCCGATTGCTACCAAGTTGTCATTGGGCACAATGTATGATGTCCTCATTATTAAGATAGCATATGCAGTGCACCCGAGTGTAACACTAATAGTACTATATTCCACACAACCTACAACTCAAGTTCACATGTAACCCAACGTGTAAATTTCCAAATTGCATGGAGCGGCTCATATGCCAAATGCATTTTTGTTTATCAGTAAACGGAAATAATATCCGGCAACTATAACTTTGAACTATT
>NC_041383.1:27722059-27734863 GCF_002162155.2 Triticum dicoccoides
AAACAGAAGTGTTACAACACATACTTCTTTGATGGTCTTCTTTCCGGAGGGAAAAATGTATTGATATTTTCAAAATACTACATTTAGTTTTTTCTTCTTCACGAATTTCTTTCTTTAAATTCGGTCAAACACATTTTTTTGAGAGATTATGTAATCTAAATGGAGAGTCTCCCTGGGCAAGTTTTTGTTAGGGGGTTGCACAGACTATGAACCAAATCAGATTTTTTTAGCGTTCATGTACTAAATCGGACTTTTCTTTACAGGAAACCAAATCAAATGAACAAACCAGGTGACATGACAAATGGGCCGGCTGCATTATGGAACTCGAGGGACCAGTGGAGCCCGGAACAATTGATTAGTATTGTTGATTGGATTTTGAGGGGCCGGCCCACTGGGCGGGCGGTGATGGATGGGCATCGTGGACTTGAAATATAAAATCAATGCCTCCACTGCTGCACATGCAAGTATGAGAAGGAAGAAGAACCGCATAGTTCAGCTGCAACGTAATGATGGATCTTTTACTGATGATCCCGAGGAGATGAAGGCAATGGCCGTGCAATTTTATCGCATGTTGTATTCATCGGAAGGCACGTCGGGGATGGACGAGGTGCTTGACGCGGTACCCAGAAGAGTTACTGCCGAGATGAATATGAAGCTAGACGCGGAGTATACTGCAGCTGAGGTAAAATTAGCTCTTTTTCAGATGTATCCGACTAAAGCTCCAGGAGCCGATGGATTTCCGGCGCATTTTTTTCAACGGCACTGGGACTTGTGTGGAGAGGAGGTTACATCGGCAGTTTTAGCAATTTTGAATGGTCAGGAGTCACCCCATGATATAAATCAAACGCTTATTGTGTTAATCCCAAAGGTAGAAGGTGCATCTTCATTGTCACAGTTCAGGCCAATAAGTTTGTGCAATGTGGTGCTAAAGATAGTCTCCAAAGTTCAGGCAAATAGATTGAAACATTTTTTGCCTGAGATTATATCTGAGGAACAGTCGGCATTTGTGCCCAGGAGGCTAATTACAGACAATATCATCACTGCCTATGAATGTCTACATTTTATGAAGAAGAAGTGATCAAGGGGCTCTCAATTTTGTGCTGTGAAGTTAGACATGATGAAGGCGTATGATAGGGTGGAATGGAGTTATTTGGAGGCCATAATGCTTAAACTGGGGTTCAGCAGGAGATGGGTTACGCCCGTCATGAGTATAGTCACCTCAGTATCCTTTTCTGTGTTGTTCAATGGAGAGAGATTAGAAGAGTTTAAACCAGGAAGGGGGATTCGTCAAGGCGATCCCATCTCGCTGTATTTGTTTTTGCTAGCAGCTGAAGGTTTGTCATGCCTCTTAAAGAGGAGCAGGGGGACTTCTGAAAATTTGTCAGGCATCCATGTCGCGCCTGCTGCACCCCCAGTCAATCATCTTTTATTTGCAGACGACAGCTTGCTATTTGCCAAGGCAAATGTGGAGGGAGCGACAGAGATGACACAAGTTCTTAAGGCATATTGTAGTGCGTCTGGGCAGCATATAAACTATGACAAGTGTTCGATTCATTTTAGTAAAGGTTGTCCAAACAGTGTCCGTGACTCCATGAAAGCAGTATTGCATGTATCAAACGAGTCCCTTTCTGAAAAATATTTGGGTATGCCCACAGATGTGGGGAAGTTGAAGAATGGAGCTTTTAAGTACCTTAAGGATAGAGTATGGAACAAGATTCAAGGGTGGATGGAGCTGATTCTATCTGCAGGGGGAAAGGAAATTCTTATCAAGTCGGTTGCACAAGCCGTCCCTACGTACTCCATGGCTTGTTTTAAGCTACCACGGGGTTTGTGTGAACATCTTAATGGCTTGATTCGGAGGTTCTGGTGGGGGAGTAAAGCAGGAAAACGCAAGCCACATTGGGTGTCCTGGGACACCTTGACCATGCCAAAGCATATGGGGGGATTGTGCTTCAAGGATATGGAGCTCTTCAATTTAGCACTTTTGGCCAAGCAAGCATGGCGATTTTTGGATGCGCCAAATTCTTTGAGTGCTAGTGTGATGAGGGCTGTCTACCACCCACATGGGGACATTTTGAATGCTGAGCTGGGCACGCGGCCTTCGCAGATTTGGAGAGCTGTTTTGGAAGGTAGGGATGTCCTAAAAACTGGTTTAATAAAGCGAATTGGAAATGGAGAAACTACCTTTGTGTGGCGTGATAACTGGCTACCCAAGACAGAGAGACTACGACCATTTGTGACTGTGTCTCTAACACCACCTGTTCATGTCTCAGAACTAATAACAGTTGAGAGAGAGTGGGATATTACCAAGCTGAACCAACATTTTCTCCCTCTGGATATAGATGTTATAAAAGGAATTCCATTGAGCATGGATTCCCATGATGATTTCTGGGCATGGCATCATGAACGGTCAGGAGCATTTACAGTGCGATCGGCATATCGTATGTTGGTGCGGACAAAGAAGGAGAGGGAGGGCTGGCTGGAAGTAACCCGAGCACAACCAATACTAGATCTGAAGGCTCATGGCGGAAGTTGTGGAAAGTGAAAGTACCGTCCAAAATTCGTGTCTTTGCATGGCGCCTTGCAAAAAACTCAGTGCCGACTGGTGTAGTCCTGGAACATTGTAACATGGCAACGACAACGGTTTGCGCAATTTGCCACGCTGCTGAGGACACCTGGAGGCATGCCCTCCTTGACTGCACGATGTCAAGATGTGTGTGGGCATTGGTGGATGAAGAGCTCACATAACACATGTGTATTTCCATCTGTCCAGATGCGAAGGAATGGTTGTTTCATCTGAGCGAGACTCTCAGCCAGGATGATTTATCAAGGTGTTAGTCACGCTCTGGGCTATATGGAGTGCGAGACGGAAGGCGTTGCATGAGAATATATATCAAAGTCCGGTCTCAGTTATTGGCTTTGTGCAGAACTATATTTCAGAACTTGAATAGGTTTCACCGGTTCAGCAACAAACTATGGGACGCACATGCCATGAAGCTCTGAAGTGGATACCGCCCCCAGCAGGTATTACAAAGATCAATGTCGATGGTGCGGTCTCTAAGAACTTGGGCCAAGGGGCAGCAGCGGCTATAGCTCGCGATTCTTGTGGAAACTATCTTGGTTCTTCGGTGCGAGTCTGTGAAGGCGTGACGGACCCTGCGAGTTTGGAAGCTATAGCATGTTGTGAGGCACTTTGTTTGGCGGAAGATTTACATTTGCAGAAGTTGCGAGTGGCGTCGGATGCTCAGGGGGTGGTACGTGATATTACTGGAGGCAGCCACTGCAGCTACAGCTCAGTGCTACATGAAATAGCAAGGCGCAGGAGTATGTTTGAGGAGGTGACCTTTGTTTATGAAGGGCGTGTATCAAATGGAGAAGCTCACCTGCTAGCTAGATACTCGGTAAATTTAGATTCTGGTCGGCATGTATGGCTCGTGGAGCCCTCAGACCCCTTTATTGTACCGAAGAGTGTTGTTATTGAATAAAGGCCGACCATATTTTCCTCAAAAAAAAAAACTCACTACCCTCCTGCCGTCGCAACGTACTGATTCGAGTGTTCAAAAAAAAAATGGACCGATACGATGACCACGTACGCACATTTCTCTACCTTTTCTCAACACAGTGCAACACATACACAGACCCTTACGAATGCGCGCACACATACCCGTATGAGCATCTTCGAAATACTGAGCCCGCACAACATCTTGAGATTGATAGAGTCAGCAGAGGCGTTTTCGTAGCTAATGGGTCCTCCCACTGAATAAACATCGTCAGAAAGTCTGAAATAAATCCGGCAAAATGTGAATATCAATGTCAAGTCTAAGACTTAAATCTGGCATAACCATCTGAGCTCAGTTTGCCACACGTCTCTAGCTAGCTAGCCACGCCATGAATGTGGGCATGTGGCTAGTGGCCACGTAGGTACATATGCATGTATGTATTTCCTTCCCACAAAAGAGTATACATATATGCATGTATATGTACGTATGGACAATTGGGCAAATGGATCATGGACGCACTTGCCTGAACAGTGCACTTTGAATCTGGATTTGCGTGTATGTGTGTACGTTAACATGGATGCACAGTGCGGTGTAGTTGCAACAGGAGTGGCTTTGCCGGGAGGACCGGATCAGATCAGATAATCATATGCATCTCATCATCATGGATCGATGCGTGTTTGGACGGCTCGGTCGGTTGTGGCCATATATGTGTAGACGAGCAATCATCATGGGTAGATAGATAGATTAATTGATTTTGGATCGACCTATTTAATCTGTGCTGGGTGCGTGATGTATGTGTAATATACGTGTGCATGTATGTATGTGCGCTTCAGTCATAACATAATCCATACGTTGATCTTTTTTCTGTAAAAAACAAATCTCCACTCCAGTTCCATTACAGAAACCTCCACAAAATTATTACAAACCCAAACAAAGTGGAAAGAAGACAAAATTGGCAATGGAAAGTTTGACGGTTAGCTACAAGTTTCAGCCGCCACACACTATAGCAAAAGGATGTGGCTTGATCTCAGCCAACTTAGACCTAACCATGTCTCGGTTATGTAAGAAAGAAAAAAGGAAAACTGAAAAAATAGTTATGCATGGATGTCAATGCAAGATCTCATGAATATAGCATCAATTGACACATAATTTTTTTTTGACACATAACCAAGTCTCAGCCGACTGAGATTTAGTAAGACTGATAGCAAAACTCCACATTACATGCAGCATACCAGACTGAGCTAGGTTGGCGCGGGGATGGTACTGAGCGATGTTATGGGCGGCATTATATTTCCATCCTGCACGCAACTTTTCTCTTGCAGAGATGCCTAGGAGCGAAGCTGTGTGCATGCATGGAGGAGCTGGTTTTGCCATTCAAAGAAGCGATCTTTCAGTTATCATCAAGATGGACTCTTGTCACATCCCAGATTTTTTGCCAAATCTGGTCTTTTGAAAATTTACAGGGGATTAAAAGCTTTCTAAGAAATACTCATGAATGACGAGGATTGCTTGTGATTAACCTTGAATTTCTTCTTGTTGTTTGATTGTTTGCTTATGAAGGGTGAAAGCCAAATGCAACCGGTAGAAACCTAGCTAGCCTTTGCTAGGAACCTAAACATTTTTGAAAATGTTCATTGTGCATAAGGCTATCTATAAAAAAGTCCCAAGCAAACCAAAATATTTCCCCAGGAATTGGATTGGATCTGTTTGGGAATCAATTCAAAAGTCAAAAGGAATTATTCAAAAATGGTTTTGCATTTATTTGGCAGAAAGATGAATTCATAGGACTTTTCAAACCTGCGAAACGTGAATCTTAAGACGTCTTACCCCTTAAAAAAATGTCAAACCGATTGCCGTGTATGCCTAAAGGGCCAGACATAAATATAAGAGTTTGGAGGGGCCATGGGTGTGCTGAAGTGCAAAATAAGGTCATTTAGGTGAATAGATACAATTCCTAAATTTCTAATAAATGCGGGCACAATGTAGTCCACTAGCCGCAAGCAAGCTGGAAATGTCAAACTCAAAGCAGCCAAGGAACGACACCGTACATGCTTAGAGCATCTACAACCGGGCGCCTCAAGTCGGCCTCAAACGCCCGGACGGGTGGACCGGTCACTAGCCGGTCAAAAAGATCGACCCATCCGGGCGCCTCAAACCGGCCCCAAACGCTCGGGCTGTCCGGCGCCCCTCGTATCTCTTGCTCAACTGTATGGCGGATATGGACATGTCCGGGTGCGTTCACCACGTCAGACCGGCCCACCACTGACTCCGGCTTGTCCCCACAAAAATCCTGATCCGAAAACTCTATACTCACTTTTTTCGCTCCCCTCTATCTCTTCTCCTCCCTTTCTATGATTCGCTCGATCCAATCCAATCTGCGGCAATATCGAGCTTCAGCAGCTGCTTCGATGGCTCCGACGATGACGAGGATGAGCTAGCCCTCTACATTGCGATGGAGTGGTCGCAGGTGGACACACGAGGCAGTTTTCGAGCTGCTTCGCCGCCGCTCGCTTGTTGGCGCGGCGTAGGCGCCGGAGCTGCCCCCTGGTCCGCGCACTGTTGCGCGAGGGCTGCTCAATCCACGCCACCCATGTATCGTACACCTCCCTCGCTGCCTGCTGCTCTGCAAGGGTAGCGATGGCTTCTAGTGTCCGCTCCGTCGCCGCCGCGGACGCGCACGTCAGAATCAGAGGTGCGCGCCACCCGCCTCGAGAGGCAGCGGGCAAGGGTAGGGAGGTGGTGAAGCAATCTGTTCGCCGTCGTTGCGGGTTGCGGGCGGTGCCCGACGAAGAGGAGCGGCTCCTTGCTTGGGTCTACCGGCGATCACTTACTACCACGGAGTCGGACGCTCACCGGCTCTGGAGGAAAAACGCCAAGGCGCTCCGGCTAGCCATCGAGCAGTCCGAGCGCGAGGCGGCAGACACAGTGGCGGAGGTGGCGAAGCTCAAGCGCAATCAGGACCGGGCAGTCCGGTGTTTGAAGAGATGCATCGTCATATCCTCTTCTTTCGACGATGATGACTCCGACTCCGACGACCCGCCTCCTGTCGCGAACGCCTACAACAATGCCAGCGAACGGAAGGGAAAAGAACCGGCGAGGAAGTGGTGAAGATCTGCCGTCTTCACTTTTATTTCAAGTTTTTAGTAATGTAGTACAAACTTGTCCGTCGATTATGTGTATTCAAGTTTGGCGACCTTGTGGAGATCCGTCGATGATCTTTTGGTGAAATGTGCATTTGTATGTCCGTTTAGTGATCTACGTAATTTTATTCATGTTGCATGTTTTAATATGAGTATATGATGTCGGATAGGAGATACGCGGTCGTGGATTACGTAATTCGAGGACTGATCGGTGAGTGTTGCAGACGCGCCCAAACACGACCGTGAACTTTTGATGGTCGAGATTTGCTGTCCGCTGTAGACGCTCCTCTTCGTCCGTCGGTTCACTTCATCGGTTAAAATTCCAGCCACCGCACGGCCGCCCCCTCCGATCGCTGTCGGCCCTCCATCCGCACGCCACCGTCGATCGGCCGACCCGCCCACCGACGCCGCACGCACGCAGCTTTTGGCCCCCGCGCGGCGCACGGACGCCGGTCGACAAGGTCAGCGTCAACCGTGTCCGCGTGTAAAAAGACACACCTAGTTGGCCTGACCGTCTGTTTGCATGTTTCACGGCTGCCATACACGGCACGCACGCGGCGCTCTCCCCGCTTACTAGCGTGTCCATATACAGTATATCCGAAGCCTTTTCCGCCGTTGCTTTTCCTTTTTATTTGCTTTTCATCCATCCATCGGCCACCTGCCTCCACTAGAGCAGCAAGTTTGGCATCGTCTGCCCTACAAACACACACGCAGCTTTTCTTTTATTTTCCGTTCACTTTCTTGCTATCTATCCATTGAATTCTTCTTCTAATTCCATCCCACCTTTTAATCATTCCCGGGGAGCAGAGCATTTCTCCACCATGCATCTTCTGGCCACTCAAACAGGCAACAGTCGCAGCATCAGCAGCAGCAGCAGGACGGTTATGTACGTATCCAACCCTTGTCTCCGTCTGCCTGACCGCATCGGCCACTTTTCCTAGCGCGGGATATTTTCAACCGGTTTGGATGGCGGTCATGTAATAGGATAGGCATGTAGTGCTCTTTTGTATTTGCCAGCCGGTTGTGGGTTTGGGTTTGAGCTCTTTCGAGCCTTTTGTTTATCTTCGCAACTCGATACTTGATGACTTTGTTGCTGGACTTTATTTTTAATAATATGAGCCGTATGCATCTTTCTGATGCAAAGGCTGGGGTAAACCCCCTTTTCGAAAAAAAAATCACTTTTCCCGCCACATTCACGGACTAGAATCCTACTACGTAGAAAACTCACCTGAGCAATCATCCAAGAACAATCATCAAGCATCAAACAACAACAACAACAACAAAGAGGAAGATGAAGAGTCATCCATCAACACATGCCAATCAGACTACCAAGTGGGAGTAGGATGAGGAGAGGAAAAATAATCATCATGCACATGCTAATTAAGCTGCGACCGTCCTATCATATCGCACTAGTACATGATTGTACTAGCTAATACTCGTACACATGCTAACAAGCAACCGTATTGTTGTAGTACTACCGCTGCTAGTTTGATGCCAACTTGCAGGCCTCATTGGGCCTACTTGCGCCTTGTTTATCTGCCTTGTGGATCGCGGAACGTGAGGGACGATCGATCATCTGTCCATGGGTAACCACCCCGACTTGATTACTGACGATCGCATGGCCGATGTTGGGAGCGGAAGATTCTCCTGCAAAGTCAACAGATCGATCGACTAGAACCACTAAACTATTTCATTTGGGGGTCGTCTGGCCGATCTCCCGACTTCCTCCTCCACCGGTCTCCTCTCGAAGATCTGTTACCCATTTTATCCAGATCCAGGGTCCTGCTGTCTAGTTAGTGGTTTTGCAAATCAGATTTCACCGAGCTTTTATACACAACTGAAGAAGGTTATATGCTCATTCATTCAGACCACTTTCGTCTTTGCTTTGACGAGACGATCAGATCTTGAAAATAGATGTCGATCGATCGAATAAATTTTGATTCTTTTCCTACTTCATTCTGCATTAGTGCTATGACCTACTATTATAGTTATACTTTGTACTTTCAGTTGTCTAACCCCACTAAACTAGAAACCTTTTTCTTTATCACGTTGCCCGATCGATCTGCCTAACCATTTCAGTATTCGATGCGTACCCTACTCAATCTGCAGAGATCCGACAATTAAAAGTCAACTAGCGGACACGACGCAAAGCCACTACTGATACGACACCATAAAATCGTTAACAAATTCAGCCAACGAAAATGGATTATGCCCACGGATCATGGCCTAGATAGAACCCTCTAATTTGGGACATATAGATGATACTCCCTCCATTTACTTATACAAGGCCACTATGGGATATACGTTTTACATTTATACAAGGTCACCAACAGTAATCGAGAAAAGAGTTAATGATATTTCCTCGTACTAGTAACATGTTTAATACTTTCATGCATGCCATCATAATGACACTAGCTCCTTCCTCCACCCAGTTTCCTTGCATGTATGTGTGCATATTAATGATCTCAGTAAACGAAAAAAAGGTTGACTTGCAAAGTATGCATTAAATTTTATCTTGGTATCTGTAATATGAGTTTGTGGCCTTGTATATAAAAATGAAGGGAGTATCTACAAAGCGCAGGTTCTGCCCACAGAGTGCGTGTCAGAAACTTTTTACTCGCTGTCATATCCTAAAGGTGAAGTTAGGCCTTAATCCAGTACTAACTGATAAAACAGGCGGGCGACATGGGAGATGGTTTGGGTTGATGAAAGTAGGCATTAGGCATATATGCCGGCCAGGCGATAGATCATAGATAGATGGATGGATCCAAGTCCAGTCCAGTCACGTCAATTGATCGGCGACTTTAAGCGACCTTGCCTTGCTTCCCGATCGTCATCAGCCCGTCTAAATCAAATCACAATCAACGGTCGCACATCATCCTCACTTCTTCTACACTAACTGATTGCTGCTACTTCAATAAAAGAAAAGGCAAAAACACTGATTGCTACTACTTTGTTTCCCTGTCCGTAGTCGGCACCATGCAGTTCACTCATCTTAATATTTGCTTCATGATTAACATGCATGCATCTCCATCACCGCGCAGCAGCAGCTTGTTTGTCATTTGTCCACACAAAAATTTGATACCATTTCTCCATTAACGTCTTGTCTGAAACTCTGAATTACCAGTCGTTGTAACTCGATCAGTTTAGCAAACCGTCGCGGCTAAAACACCCTAATTACGTATATTACGTGTGGTTTTCTGAAAGGAAGACCGACGGCGACTTGATTGCAGTGCACTACTTCGTCGGCGAAAAGAGAAGCAACTTGATAGTAGTAGTACGCGTAGTCTCTGCTGGCCTAATCAACTTTCACAAGTTACGTACGCTCCAGAGTCAAACCGGAGTGTATTTCTTAAAAAGTCAATTATACCGGTGGTGCTAGAACTTGTTGTGAACGGTCAATTTGATGCTAAAACTTGCGGCATACATCAAACTAGTGTAAAAACTTTGGCTTGGTCGTGCAAATACGGTGCAAATCACGTTTAGATATGAAAGCGGCGCTGACTAGGCTCGCCCGCATGGCGCAAGTCCTGCTGTCAGTGACTGTATGGCAAGAAGGAGGGCGTGTGGTCTGTTTTTTGCAAAAACACTCTTGATTTTTTTGTTCACATAAGAGCTTCTGCTCACGTTGGGGAGTTGGCATGTTTTCCGCCTCTATGAACAGTCGGTCTCGCCCGTTAGTAGAGTATGAAAATTTAAGCGGAAAACGTAACCCCAGGATTAGACCTTGCTACCATATACTAGGTGGGAAACAACCGGTCATAGCCACTGCACCAACAGCGTCATCACACCCATAGTTCATAAGTCCTTTGTAGTTTGTAATGTAGTAGAACAAAGTCGCTCCTGGAGTTTCTCTTTTTTAGAAATATGTAAAGGTATGTAAATTCTAATCTCACAAATAAAAATAAAGTTTAATTATTCTTGTAGTATAAATATTATACATAAAATGGAAGAAATTCTTTACAAAATAATATATATACATATTTAAATAATTAAATTATAAAATTATTGACTATTAATTAAAAATGTATCCATATATTCAAAGTATAAATTACAAAAGTTTTCACCTGTTAATTTGCATAAATAACAAAACATAAAATGGAATTTTTAGTTTTATATATTTAATAAATGGTCATCTATGTTTAAAAATATTCACAGTTTCAATAAAATATTCATGCATATAAAGTGTTCATTTTTATAATTTAATTTATTTTACTAATATGTATATTTTTGGTAACACATGGTTATAATATAAATAGATTTTATAAAAAAATAACAATGCAAAATAGGTTCCACCAACTGCAGCCCATATAGGACGTAAAGGATATATACATGACGTATCCTGTCAAACCAAGAAAATCTAGTCGTGGTTAACCATTGGCGGAAGGGAATCGTTTGCAGCCGGCAAGCCGACCCAAACTTGGGCCGGTCCTCTCGCTAGCCACGCGCGCACTGCAGGGCACACGCGTCAGACCGGCTCCTCGCCCACCGTCCTTCTCTTATTTTATCTCTTCAGACGAACCAGATCCACTTGTTCTTCCTCGCCACGAACACCATCCCTTCTGCACGCGAGCTCCGCTCCCCCTCCCCCAGATCCACTCGTTCTGTGCTTGCCCTCTGCCACCGGCGACAGGCGGTGCCGGCCGGCCATGGCTAGCGCCCATTTTCTTCTTCCTCTATCCTGCTATGGCCGTGGGCACCACCACCTCCTCTTTACCCTTTGACGAAGCCACGAAGGGAAACATGACTTCGGCGAGCTGCTCCCGTTGCTGCGGCGAGATACGTGCGCGGCCGCGGTGAGTTGCGCCTGTGGCAACGGCGAGCTGGAACCGCGCTGTGGGATGCTGCAATGGCGCGTCCGACGAGCTGGAATAGGCAGCCGTTCCCATGCCATGAACCGGCATGTCGTGCTGCAACCGGCCTTAGAGGAGCTGGAAACGCCGGTGTGGCGTGCTGCAACCTGCTTTGAGAATTGCTACCACGAGCATGCGGCGCACGAGCATGGATCGAGGATGCTGGAACCAGCAATCCTTTTTGCTGGAACCAGCCATTTTTTTTGCTGGAACCGGCCTTTCTTCCCCAGCTGCAACGGGCTCGACGAGCAATATGCTACGACCAGTTATTCAGTTTGCTGGAACCCAATGATTTTTTTGCTGGAACCAAATTTCTTCAGGACTTGCGGTGACGAGGAGCGTTTTGATTTTTTGTTCCATTTGTGTTTTTTGCTGGAATCGCCTAAAGGAGAGTTGGAACCATTCTTTCTTCGCAATTGATTTTTGTTGCAATCATCCAGCCGGTGAGTGGCCTCGGCGAGCGGCGGCCCCGGTGAGCCGGCGAGTGGAGGCCCCGGCGAGCCGGCGGCCACTAAGCTTCGCGCGGGAGGGTGCGGGAGGGCGACGAGCAAGCATGAGGGAAACGGGGGAAGGAAGTGACCACGAGGAGGAAGAAGGGGACGCGGGGGACTGAATCGTGCGGTCTGGGACGCACGAATCGTGTGGCCGCGCTGCGACCGGCCGAAACTTTGGGCCGGCGCGCCGGCCCTATCAACGCCCTTGGCGGAAGCTAGCAAACCTATATGGTTCGATTCTCGGTCGTGTTATTTTTTCTATAATTTATATGTCACTGACGTATGGAGCCCATATGGCCAACATTATCACCTCAAAAAAAAGATGGCCAACATTTTGGCACGTGTCAGGGGCTATTTGGTGAGGACAAAAAAATTTGAGTTTCTTTTCGGTAAAATAACAGGCCACGCGTCATCTGGTGGCTGACCGCGGGACCTGCACCATGCAAGGGAGCCTAGTTAGTGTCGCTTTCGTATCCAAACACGATTTGCACCGTATTTGCACGCACGAGCCAAGTTTTTACACCAGTTCGATGTATGCCACAAGATCTAGCACCAAAGTAACCATTCACGACAAGTTCTAGCACCACCGGTGTAATTGACTCTTTCTTAAACTTGCACCTCCGATGTAGTAGTAGCCACCTTTTGACTTCTCATTTCAACTGGTTCACCGGGTGAGAATGGATCACTACAAGTATAGTGTATTATATATTAGGGCACCTGATTTGACGACCAGCATATATGTTCACCCTCGTCACATCGTGACGCAGCCCATAATCTTACACATACATGAGACAATCTCAATCATCATCTCTCAAAA
>NC_041383.1:27735117-27741732 GCF_002162155.2 Triticum dicoccoides
TCAAACCCTCCCTCTCCATATATGTACATTGATGGCTTGATCGCACTGTCGCACAAAGAAGTCATGTCTGATCGTGTTGTTGCTTCTGTATAGTTGGGTCACAATAAACCACGACACGCGAGATCATAGACGACACTAACACATCATACTTATTAGCGAGGTTTAGCCTAAGCAGACAATATGCATTCCTTCTCAAGATAATGGAACACTGGTCAGCCGGGGAGCTGACACATGTTGTCGGGCCACTTCCGTGTGCCGGTTGCTCGTCATGGGTACTATGCATGATCAGATGATCTTCTCATTATGAAGAAGCTTGGGATATGAAGTGCACCCCAGTGTGACAGTACTAATAGTACCATATTCCACACCAACTACAACTCAAGTTCAAATGTAAACCGACTTGTAAATTTTCAACTTGCATGGAGAGGCTCATATGGCATGGATTTTTTAAATTGGTAAATGGTAATAATCGTCGACAACTATAACTTGAACTAGCATTTTTGGAACTAAACTTTGAATTATTTTTATGGGCACAACTAATTTACGGACAATCATATCCGCTACCATGTTCTGACAGGAAGACACAAGTCACTATTGGTGTACACGAACATCATGCCCCACTCGCCTCCATCCACCATTTTGTTGCAAGAGAGTTCTTCCGTCTTTGATTTGCTTTCCGAGTCCACTACTCATGAAGCCAAAGCAAAGCATAGAAATGAGAAAAGAAGAGGAGGAACTTACCACTAATTTGAATGTGATATCATAAGTTTGACGGATGACCTTGCAAAAGTACTGGTATGGACTTCCAAAATCTCATGTTGTCCTTCAGAGTACCCAAGGAAGTGGGAGGAGAGAGAGCAAAATTGTGCCATAGTTCTCTGGCCACACACGATGCTGAAAGCTGCCATAACAGGGTAGAAGGTCGTCGATGCTAACTGTGTGACAAGATAAGAAACTCGAGGTATAAAGGTGGGCCCTACCAAATCATCGACCAAAAATAAGTGATTCACTATTTTACAATGTATACTTGTTGGATGGCAAGTGAAAAACACCAGGTGAAAACGATATTACATGAATGTAGCTTCCTTTTTAAATTTGGTTAAACATAACAAATTTGAGAGATTATGTAATCTAAATGAAGAGTCTCTGGAGAAGTTTTTTTTTTCATGAGAGAAACCCTACACTATGAACCAAATCAGTTTTTCTTTTATTTTAGCGTAAAGAACCAAATTAGATGGAATTTTTTTTAGAAATGCTAAATCAGAATATTTTTTTTTTGAGACAACAAATACCAAATCAGATGGATGAACGAGGTGACATGACAAATGGGCCGGCTGCATTATGGAACTCGTGGGACCAGTGTGGAGCCCGGAAAGTTAGATTGGATTTTGGGGTCCCGGCCCACTGGGCGGCCGGTGATGATGTATGCCCATCGTGGACTTGAATGCCATATACGTGGCCGGTAGGAGCGACCGTTACTACAGGTTTATACGGGATTTTTTGTATTATTAAAAAAAATCTGCACAGACACACTAGCCTCCTACTGTTGCAACCGCTGGATTGGACATGGACTTGATTGATCACCAGGACGAACCGATACGACGACCCAGTACGCACACGTCTCTTGCTAAGCTAGCTACCACGCATGTGGCTAGTGGCCACGTATGTATATATTTTCTTTCGCGCAAAAAGTAGTACTCCCTCCGTTCCTAAATAATTGTCTTTCTAGCCATCTCAAATGGACTACAACATACGGATGTATGTAGACATATTTTAGAGTGTAGATTCACTCATTTTGCTCCGTATGTAGTCATTTGTTGAAATCTCTAGAAAGACAATTATTTAGGAACGGAGGGAGTATATATTAATGTATATGTAGCGTATGGACAATTGGACTCTGAATCTGGAATTGTGTGTATGTGTGTTAAGACTTAAGACGCACCATGTTCATCGAGACGGAATCAATGCGTGTTGGCCGGCTCGGTCGGCCGTGACAATATATGACGAGCAATCATCAGGAGTAGATAGATTGACACAGCTGGTGCAGTACTGTGTACGCGACGTAGTGACGTACGTATGTAATAATGTAGGGGTGCATGTATGTATGTGCCGTTTCATAACATGATCCATGGACCTACGTATATGGATGTACGGTGGTAAGAGCAACCCCAACAGTTCTCTCAATAAACTTTTCGTAAAAATTGTTTGATGGAATGACCGTATAATTTGGGGGGAGTTGTATGAGAGCTATTTTTGTCAGTTCTCATGAAGTTCTTCCTCTAAAATCTTAGTTCTCCTAGTTTTCATTAAACACAAATACAAATGACATATGTATATGTCAAATATCATCATAATAATTCAAACAATCATACAGTACATTGAACTCATGTATATAGTCCCTCTGTTTTTTTAGTCTGCGCATTAGGTCTCTCTAATGTCAAACTCTCCAAAGTTTGACCAAGTTTATGCAAAATATTATGAACATTCACAATGCAACATCAATAGATCCAACATGAAATATATTTTTATATTATATTTACTAGGTATTGTAGATGTTGATATTTTCTAATATAAATTTGGTCAATTTTTGCAAAGTTGACTTCAGACAAATCTAATAAGTGAAGTAACAAAGAAACGGAGGGAGTACTTGATAATAATTTCAAAGCAACAATATATGAAATTTGATTCGACATTCAAAATTAAACTCAAACATAATTGATGGTCCAAAATAGTATACGAAGTTTAATAACCATGAAGCGCCCACACATGTTCAACTAGGCCGTCAAGGAGTTATTCATGACCGGCACTGAACCTCCCCATGTCGGCTTCTTGTTTCGCATCGTGTCTGCATAAGACACTTCACTAAAGCACAACTGTGTTTTTCATTTTTTGGAGAAGCACAGCCTTGTGAAGCACAACTCTATTTCACGGAAGCAGATGTGCTTCACCACTTTGGAAAGCACATCTATGCTTCATCTTGAAGCATAACTGTGTTTTTCACACGTTATGCTTCATGAGAGAAAAACAAAAAAAACTAATTTTCATACATGTGCTTTCTGACAAATGTGCATGCGTTTCAAAGAGGGAAAGGGGAATTCAAAGTAAGAGAGCAAATGAACATTTTACTGACATTTTTGAAAAATATTTATGCAATATAAAAACATTAATCTTTTCGTACTTTATTAAAATATTTCGTACCATTGAAAAAAATGTATATGATATTTAAAAAAACCATGCATTCCAAAAATATGTTCGTGATATTTTTGCAAAAATGTTTCTACAAGGTAAAAAAAAATGCTCGCATAGTTTTTAAAAAGTTTGATGTCAGTAAATTCTTTTCAACATGTGTTTGAAAAAAATGTTCAACATGTATTTTAAAAAAATGTTCAAAACATGTATTTACAAAAGATCTACATTAAATATTTTTCTTCAAGTGTATCAATTTTTTCCCACAAGTATAACAAAAGTATACAATATATATTTAAAGGAAACTATGATAAGCATTATATGGGGACATCTACGTGGATGTCTGCCTTAATTCTGATCATAATTTGGAGCATCACTATCGAAACAGAGCTGCCACCGGAATTGATACCGCAATGTCACCGCCGGACTCAATGCCCCTTCAGAATCGTCCTCACCATCCTGCTCATGATCGTCGAAGCCCTCGCCACTGTGCTCGGGTTTAACTGAATGTTGGTGTTTTAACTGAATATGTATTGAAGATTAGGGGGAAATGGGTGCTCCATTGACGAGTGGGTCCCATGATATGGAGGCTCACTAGATGAGATGGCCAAACGGTTGTGCCTTGGCAAGATAAGTACGTTGATACGAACTTGATTTGCCCAATTATAAATCCTACCACATGCACCTTTTTGGGCTTATATTGAATCGAGAAATTGGATTGTACATCTTTCATCCTTTTTTTTATATTGACTTTGCAAATCAAACATATCGATTCCCTATATGAGGCAATCAAACCCAGATCCATTCGGGTGGACGTCATGGTTCTCTGTTGATTGGGCCTTGGTTATTATGCCAGATGGGCTGATTGATGTTGGGCCAGCCAAGTGATTCTCCAGGCACAGACTCCGGCCGTTTGGGCCCGCTGGGCTGAATACTGATAGTGGGCCTACCCTGGAGGGATATCGCCGTCACTGGGCAAGCTTCATATTCATATGAAATGCGGTCGCTGATATGACGAATATGCTGGAGTAGCTCCATGAATGCAAACCTCCATTATCACATATTCTGCAACAGACAAAAATAGAGGACAAATATATTCATATATTTTCAAGTCTCCACCAGCACAACTAACAATACAAATAATGGCATTCCAATGTACTTCATAAAAACTAAAAAAGATACAAAATGCTGGTCCAGGAACTTTTCTTTACGCTTCCCCCTTTTTCTTTTAATTATTAATTACAAAAAGGGAAATGTAATCCATGTAGAAAAGAGAGACCACGTTGACAGAATTTAATTATAAATAGAAAATAACCACCAAACCAAAATAGTATTGGGTTGGGATTTAATTAAAGAGGTTGCCAGATCAGGAACGACAAAGGCAAGAGATAGGTTGAGATTTACCATGTCACAAAAATCATTAAGATCACCAACACCCATCTCCTCTCCAAAAGCTGGCATTGGGATCGAGCAATGTGACACATCACATGATTTAGAATAAAAGTTTACTTATATATTAAATACATTTTTTTCATTACAGAAGGAACGTTGTGCTAACACAGGGAATTAGACAGAACTGGAACATTTGCATTTAGCTATCCTTTTTTTTCAGTTGATGCTCAAAACTAACAGTAACAGGAGCCATGTCTGATCAATAGTTGCCTCTTATCATGATTCATGAACCATGTATATTCTAGTAATTCTGATTCCTTCTAGTTGATAAATGATAGCACTGTAAAGAACAGAAACAAAGGCATGCTTAATTTTGTACTTGTAAATAGTAACATGGTCTTACCAAAGCAAACAATCTCTATTCCATGAACATGGGTTCATGCCTAATTAGCTTTAATAAGGATGTACTTGCATTATCATGCTCCTACAGCGGGCAAGCAGCCATTGAGCAATCACACAACTAAAAATACAATAGATAATAGAAAATATGAATAGCTAATAAAGCGTAAATGGCTGTTTTGGATTTACTAAAAACATTCTTGTAGCATCCACAATAGGAGCCCATGGTTCACTTGTTCGCATTGTTGTCGTGTGGCCGTTGCCTTCTTGACCATCAACATCAAGAGGTTCACGCATCCTGAAGAAGGTCATCATCACTAGGCCCTGCAAATCAAATAAACATATCACCACTGGTGAGAGTCTCACTCAGTACTAATGGCATGAACAGAGCTAGCCGAAGATAACCAAATCAATCAACCGGACCAGAGAAAACCAGTTGACCTATAGAAGCAAGGGGAATCTACAGGCGGAGAAGGGCGCGGTGGTGCTAGCAGCCGACGTTGCAATCCGAGACCCCACGGTGGTCAACCATGGTGAGCGGCGCGACACGACGCTGCTAGCGAAACAGACCAAGGTCGCGGCCGACCTTGATTTAGGGTTTCGCATTCGACAGGATCCTAGTACAGGCCCATTAAGCCAGTTGGCCCAATTGAATGTCAGACGCCCAAAAACGCCACCGGAGTAGCGGCCCCAGAGGCTAGCGCAGCCTGTACGCGCGATTTAGGTACGATTAAGAGCAGATCGGACGGCCAAAAAAGTCTAAAAGTGACAATCCAACGGATAGAAATGCTAATGGCCTGAAAGGGCAGGAAAAGTGCTCAGTTATAATATCGTAAAATAAGATTGTTATACAAAAGACATTTGCATGTTATTTATGGATGCATTATGCTATTTTCTATAATTATTTTGAGTGTTTCGGGCTTTGAAAAAAGAGTAATGTTAGGCCCACGTAAAATTACGTGAGGAGTCTACCTAAAGAGTGATGTGAAGATAATTATGTTGGATAAGGGCTAGTAGTTGGGGCCCACCCTGGTTGAAATAAGGAAGAGAAAAGTTTAGTTAAGGAAGATTGTGTAGCGGCTGCACGTAGATGTAGCATTTTTTTTAAAACATAGGCGAAAGTTTTAATGAACATGATTGGATGGCTGGCTCTTGCATCACTATCAACGGACGGGTCCGGACCAATTTGCAGATGAATACCGTGTCCGACTTAAGGATTAGCGCTGGAGATGCCCTCACGGATGCAGAAAAGAATAGGTGTGTGCAGTTGTACTGCAGTATGGCTGAACTCAAGTCCTCCGTGTTGTGAGGAGCAGTTGGCTCGGGATTGTAACCCTATGGGCACGTTTGGTTGCCTGCATTAGGCCCAGCCAGGCCTGCGCGGGATCAAAATGGGTTGTTTGGTAGCCTGCATTCACTGTTTTGCCTGTATAGCACAAACCTCAAAGCACCTCTCAGCCAGGCCCGCTGGGAACGGCCGAATCGGCCGTTTTTTTGTGAGCCAGGCTGAGACGAGCCAGATCGAGCGCAAGGAGTGGGCCCCGTTGCACGAGAAGATATAGGAGGGATGTGAGCTACTGTAGGCAGGGGCGGATCCAGCTATATGGCGAGGTTTGGCAGCCGCCATACCTAAAATTT
>NC_041383.1:27742095-27760837 GCF_002162155.2 Triticum dicoccoides
TATACTGTATGTATGAAGCTTTGAGCTGAGTCAATGGATTTTTGGTCAGTTTCGTCAATTTGGAGGATGAATACTCGCAGGGGGCAGGCAACTCATGGCCTCAAATGTATTTCGCCAGATAGTTGTGTTGTTACCTACGTGTTTCTGCCTCATTAGAGGCCTGACTGCCGCTGAAGGAGAGAATTAAGCAATAGGTGACTTGCATCACATAAGCCCATGACCCACAAGCCCATGTTCTAAACGAGGACACCATTGGCAGTCAATTGCAAATCAATTCACATGTACTCCAGTTGATTGAACATGCTAAAAAAATGTACTAGTTGATTGGAGATACACGAGCTGTTTCGTTCAAGCACGGTTGATCAGGAATCGCCTTGCAGCCGCCCCTCAAGCTTGTCTCTAGCTGTCTGATGAGCAGTGCCAACTCCGCGAAACCCAGAGCCTCACCGCTTTCCGTCTCTCCGGTGAAGAAACTATATCTAATCAGACTCAAATCGTCTGAGGTATTACAATATACAACTAGGAGCAACGGCTACTCCTCCAAACTCATGACAATGTATGTCTTGTTGTGATATTTGTCCCTACTACCGACCGACCGACCGACCCCTAGTCGGCTAACCCCTAAGGCATGCAACAGAGGCAGCGATTACAGAGCAACCACGCGATCTTTAGTCGGCGTGGTGGGCATGGCAGCGATCACCGTCAAGAGAGGCAGCAAGCAGGAACGTCACATAGTTATATGTTACTACATTGTTTTTTCCCCTCACAAACTCTGCCACACCTAAAAAATATTCCTGGCTCCGCCACTGACTGTAGGCTTGTACGCGATATCTTCTCCTACCTCGAGTAACCTCCTCTCTGATCCTCTTCTTCCTCCCCCCTACAGATCTACACAACAAAGCTTCGATTTGAGATAAGCTCTACACAGAAAAGATGCACATCAGTCTTATGGTTCCATTCAGGCGATCAGTTACTAGTTTCATCGACTGTAGATGATTATTTTTGTGTTCATGTTTGTGCCTATTTTGGGCGCCACGAAGAACTCCACGACGTTTAGGAATGCGAGGGAGCCCGAGCGCTGCAAGAGGCGGAGGCACAGCAGGCCGCCGCTGCCGCGTTGAGGCAGCAGGTACTTGGTTACGAGAGCCCGGGCGCGGCGAGAGGCAGAGATGAGCTCGAGGTCGCCGGCGGCAATGATGAACTGGGGGAGTCAAGGCGACGGTAGCGTCTTCATCCTCCAGCACGGCCTCCAGGACCACCCGAGCCGCCGGCGCTGGGGACGGCTCGGCCCTCCTCACCTCTTGTCGTCCCGCTCCGGGGGCTCCGACCGGCTCCTGGCGTTGTGAGCCCACCTCACGTACTATTGTTGTTGCTGCTGCTGAGCGAGACTGCTGGATCGATGGAGGAGGACGTGGATTTTTAGAGCACGGGCTCCTGGACAGCTCCTATCCTCACCATCTAATGTTGCTTTGATATTCATGCTACATAACTAACTTACTACATGAAAACTTTCTCTTTTTTGTTTCTTCGAAACAAAACAACAAACGAACTTGAAACTTTCCAGGACAACAAAACATTCTTAGAACAATGTGGGATAAAACTTTCAGATTTTTTTGTCCAGGAAAAATATAGAAAATGAGATTTTTTTAATTAAAAAAATTCTTATTTTTAGTATTTATGATGCGCGAAAAAATCTGAAAGTTTTTTCCCACATTCTAGTAAGAATGTTTTGTTGTGCTTGAAAGTTTGAAGTTCATATGTTAAACTATATGGGAGAAACAAAAAAGAGAAAGATACTTGCACGAATCGCGATGCAGAATTGGATGGCTAGATAAGGGGGTGTCCATGAGCCTAAGCTCCACAGGATATTTTCCATCGATGGAGATGCTCACCGGCGGATGGGGCATGTATTGCTGCTGCTGCTACTGCTATTGAGCGAGCCTGCTGGATCGATGTAGGAGATGCTCACCGGCGGCGGGGGCACGTGCTGCTGCTGCTGCTGCTGCTGAGCGAGGTAGACGGCGGCGTCCCACGCGCCGAGCGACGCGGTTGTCGTGCTGTCCATCTGCGTGGGCACTGATTGGCAGGGAGGAGGCGATCGTGGAGGAGAACGGCTTGGTGGTTCGACTAGGCGCGGTTGGAGTTGGGGGAGTCGACGAGGCGGTGGGGTGTGGTGGAGTCTCACGAGTACTTGCCAGCGAGGTAGACGGCGGCGTGACGCCGAGTCCGACGGTGGCCGTGGTGCCGAGTCCGATGACGACGGGCGAACTAGTTGCTGGCGTCGTCGTCATCGTCCACCGCAGTCGCCCGTGGCGCTGGTGGCCGTGCTGTCCGCGGCCTGGTACAAGGTGTCGAGGTAGAGCGCGTTCAACGGTGGGTGCGGCGAACTAGTCCGATAGAGGCGTGACGAACTAGTCCCAGTAACTATGTGTTAAATGTATGTTATATGTAGATGTTAACTCTTAATCATATCCCGTGTATACAACCAAATACCGTGTAATTGTGTGTGCCGAGCCAATGCAGGACACCAAACATCATGCCAAAATCGATCCATTAATGCAGGCAGCCTCGATACGGGTAACCAAACTAAGTGCAGATGTTGGTTTTTTTTACCTGTTTTTGCTCAGCCAGGCTGAAGTGAGACAAGTATGCAATGCAGGCACTTTCAGAGATTTCAACCAGACGCACCCTACAATTTAGGAATAAAACTCCCTTTCACCCCACAAAAAGAATGTAGGCCTACTGTTGTCAGACGTGCACGTGGTTGTGCAAAATGCACTTGTTCTTTTCTTGGAGCCTGAGAAGGTCCGAATCCTGTATTGTACAATGCACCCTTCCCTTTTTGACGGTGGAATGCACCCTTCCATTACGTGCGGTTTGAGGAAGAATAACATTCCCTTCTTTGTTAATACTCTTCAACTTTTATGCATACGTACCATGAGCTAGGTAGCCAGAGCCATTGAGGGCCAGTTCTTTTGGGCAATTCTCCCAGAATTGACCCCCTCCCCAGCTTCTCCCAGAATTGCCACTTAATATTTTTTTACAATTCCTAGCTAGTTTAGCTAGGAATTGTAAAAAAATATTAAGTGGCAATTCTGGGAGAAGCTGGGGAGGGGGTCAATTCTGGGAGAATTGCCCAAAAGAACTGGCCTTGAAATTGCCACACCAAGAATGGCTCTAGAGAGAGCAACAATGCAGATGATCGAGCCAATTAAGGCGACGTTGGAGTCGCAACCCGAGCTTCTCATCGCTGCCCGGCGTGGCGATTGGGGGCAGCTAGAGCGTCTTCCTTTACCCATATATATATATATATATATATATATATATATATATATATTTATTTATATATATATAAGAGAGAGAGAGAGAGAGAGAGAGAGAGAGAGATGAACTGCTTTCATTAGCTTTACCTAACAAGAGTACAAATATTGCACCATTCATATATGTATACCATCAAATACCACACATGCTATTCGCAAAAAATAAAAATACCACACATGCGGATTATAGTAACGAGAGCAACTGTGAGCATTTCGTTTTAGAATTCTCATGAAATATGCATACAACTTACAGAAAAATCCATGAGTTAGAATAGGCTACTAACTTGCAAAGTTTTATGGGCAAACATGGCCTACACAAAATACATTGATTTAGAATACCAAAGGTTGGCATCACAATTTAGTTTTAAAGTATGCTACAACGGTTGGTAATTCTTGCGAAAGAGTAATGGGAATTTAGAGCAAAGGGTCATGGAGAGGTTGGACAAGAGAAGTGTTATTTTAGTCGCCACCCCTTGTTTGGTGTCGAATGGGTAGTTGTGGGTGTTAGAAGGGAGAGAGAGGGATTGATGGAATTGTCGTTGTTGGATTGCTTGAGCCTTATGGGCATATATCTCTACTTCTAATGGAGCAGTTGGTAGTCTCGCTTCCAGGTTTTTTTTCGTCCCACCACTTTCGTTCGGTTTTTTTTCGTAGGTTAACCGTCGTAGATTTTTTTCGTCGCCTCCCCCACTTCATCGGTTTATTTTCACTTCACCCTCTCACACAACGAAAAAAACTAAACGGATCAGAACTTTCCATACTGACGTAAATTATTTAGTAATGTCTTTATGTAAAAGAATCAATCACAATCAATCTCTAAAGATCAAATCTAAATTAATTAATCTTCATAACGTTTGTTTCCTTCCGAATCACGTCCATAACTTTCCTTCCTTGTTTGGGCAGAAACTGTTTGGTAGCAGAGATTAGGAAGCTTCCTGTGAGTGTATTAATAGGAAGTATTCTTTTTCTTGATGATTCGTTTCCATGCATGATGATAGTAAATTAGGCCAACATTCACCACTATTTATCGTCATCAATCGTATCCATTCCTACCAGTTTTAAGGGAATCTGCTCGCTATGTCTTTTTTAAGGGGATCCGCTCGCTAAGTCGTCGTCGCACGTTATTTTCACAAGCAATTCCCCTAAAAAAAGGCGTGAGTATTGGTAGTTGAACGCCCGCTAGGTTTTCCGCCTGTCCCATCCTCGCGCTGTGCCGCCGCCACCCGCCTAATGGAGCAGTTGGTAGTCTCGCTTCCAGGTTTTTTCTTCGTCCCACCACTTTCGTCCGGTTTTTTTCGTAGGTTAACCGTCGTAGATTTTTTTCGTCGCCTCCCCTACTTCATCGGTTTATTTTCACTTCACCCTCTCACACAACGAAAAAAACTGAACGGATCAGAACTTTCCATACTGACGCAAATTATTTAGTAATGTCTTTATGTAAAAGAATCAATCACAATCAATCTCTAAATATCAAATCTAAATTAATTAATCTTCATAACGTTTGTTTCCTTCTGAATCACATCCATAACTTTCCTTCCTTGTTTGGGCAGAAACTGTTTGGTATACACGATTAGGAAGCTTCCTATGAGTGTATTAATAGGAAGTATTCTTTTTCTTGATGATTCGTTTCCATGCATGATGATAGTAAACTAGGCCAACATTCACCACTATTTATCAACGTCATCAATCGTATCCATTCCTATCAGTTTTAAGGGAATCTGCTCGCTATGTCTTTTTTAAGGGGATCCGCTCGCTAAGTCGTCATCGCACGTTATTTTCACAAGCAATTCCCCTAAAAAAAGGCGTGGGTATTGGTAGTTGAACGCCCGCTAGGTTTTCCGCCTGTCCCATCCTCGCGCTGTGCCGCCGCCACCCGCCGAATTTCCAGCCGCCCGAGCCCGTTAACTTCGCCAGCCATCGGGTCGACTGCCCCCGCCCCAAACCCCCATCCCCGAGCACTAGCTATCGCCGCGTTGCCGCCCCAAGCTCCACGCCACCGGGAACGAATCAAGCGCCATCCCGACACCGCCGTCGCCGGCCCAGCACCTCCAGCCTTGCATGGACAGCTTCAATGTGCAGTCTCCCTTGCTGCCTCACCTTCTGCCAGCGCATGCAGCGGCGGGGTTGGACGCGTGCGTGCTTGCTAGCTTGCTCTCTGTCTTATGAGGGGGTGAATGCAAAGCAGTCTATTAAGCCAGGCACTATTGCTGAGCTAAATTGACAAAAAAATATTGGTAGCCATAGTTGTAGTTTAAGTAGTAGTGAGTTGTCTGATATGTATAAAGAGCCCGTTGCTAAATTGATAAAAAAGGTTGCCAGTGTCACTTGATATGTATGAAAATATTAAATGTATTATTAACATGATTAATATTGAACTCTTAACCCTAATGTGGCCCCGTTGCAACGCACGGGCTTTCTTCTAGTATATATATATGAGTACATAATCATCTTGGAGTACAAGATAAGGTAGAATAATATCCTACGCTATCCTAGCTTTCCTAATAGTCACGATACTCAACAGTGGGAATTCAAAGAGATGTGTATTCCCTTGTTTGGTTTGCTGGAATTCACGAAAGGTTATTTATGGAGTGACAACATAGGTTATGATAAACAATCAATATGTTCTCTCTAAATAAATCCTCTCTCAATACCGCAAAAAAAAAATCCTCTCCCTAGATCATAGATACAATAATTCCGGCAACAAATCGTATCGAGGAGACGGACACGACCGCAACCTTGCATCACACGTAGCAACACAGCTGACTAACTATTCGACGTGGCAATGCGCGACAACCCCACACACTCCCTGCTGCAAATCTGGACCGATTTGATCGTCATCCATCATCGCCTTTGTTGTTAGATTGGAAGGTCGAAGCCCCTCCGATGACCCCCATCTAGTAGATGCCGTCACCATGGAGGCATTGCCAACAAGTCATCCACGTCCTGCACCGCCCAACGACAAGCTGGCTAGATCCCCAACACCCATGCCCGAGCAGCATGCTAATTCAGTGGTGTGGACGACGGTGCCAAGGTGGGTTATGGCTGCTCCGGGGGACTTGTGTTCCACTGTGATTAGGCTCAGTTCTTTTGGTGGATTCTCCCGGAATCTTGAAAATCAACCTTCCACCCAACTTCTCCCGGAATCTTGAACCCATATTTTTTTGACAATCCTAGCTGTTTACATCATAACTGGCTAGAATTGTAAAAGAAATATGTGTTCAAGATTCTGGGAGAAGCTGGGGGAAGGCTCGATTCTCAAGATTCTGGGAGAATCGGCCAAAAGAACTGGGGGCAACGTCATCAAAGGAAAGAAGATCCCAGGCACAAGCAGACCGTCATCAAGGAATTCGCTACGTGTGGCCGCCGCCGGCCCATCACCCAACATCCTATGAATGAAGCCCCGACGCCACCGCCAGGGGAGCAACTAATTAACGAGCGCTCCTTCGGGAGCCTCGCAACGATCAGCGCCACTTGGCGTGCTCTCAACCATTCGCCACGTGTCACGTTCTGGGCGCTCCCTCCGGATTTTATTTTTCTGCATGTATTTTCGGCTTTTTAAACGGTTTTCTTGGTTTTTTTGACGTTTTGGTTTTTCACCGGTCTTCCCTAGCTTTTCGACAAAAAAAATTCGCAAAAAATATTATTTTTGTGCAAAGAAACACATATTTTTTCGTGAGAGTCACGGTTTTGTTTTTGCGAGAGGCACGGTTGTGCTTTCGCGAGAGGCACGGCCGTGCCTCTTGGAAACGAAAAAAACGTGTTTTCTGTTTCTTTTCCTTCCGCGAGAGGCACGGTTTTGCTTCCGCGAGAGGCACGGCCGTGCCTCCTCAGAAATGAAAAAAAAACATGTCTTCTATTTTTTTTCTTTTGCTAGGGACACGGTTTTGCTTCCGCGAGAGGCACGGTTGTGCTTTCGCGAGAGGCACGGGCGTGCCTCTTTCGGAAAGGGAAAACACGTGTTTTCTGTTTCTTTTTCTTTCGCGAGAGACACGGTTTTGTTTCCGCGAGAGGCGCGGTTGTGATTTCGTCAGAGGCACGGGCGTGCCTCTTTCGGAAAGGGAAAAAACCCCGTGTTCCGGTTCGGTTTTTTCGTCGATTTTTTTGTCCGGTTTTTTCGTGAGAAAAAAGTTCGTCAAAACCTATCAACATGGGATCTAGTTTTGAAGATCTCGACGCGAAGAATCCAACGGCGAAATCGGTTCGAGATTTGGATGCACGGTTTAAGAGAATAAATGTTTTACGTAAAAAGGAAAACTCTCAGGTTGCGACAAGTGACACACATGCAGCACGCCATTTATTGGAGTGATTTCCGCAAGAAGTAATTTTTAATTAGTGATTTCGCACCGTCAACCCTGGCGGCGCCGACAAGCAGCTGCGACGGGAGTACGCAGGGCGAAGCCTCCCGATAAAAGTGGACCGGGCCTCCCGAGTCACCCGTCCCATACGAGTCGGGAGCCTGTTTTCAACTAAAACTCTCAGGTTGCGACAAGTAACACACATGCAGCACGCCATTTATTGCAATCTGGAAAAGTTGAAGTGATTTCCGCAAGAAGTAATTTTTAATTAGTGATTTCGCACCGTCAACCCTGGCGGCGCCGACAAGCAGCTGCGACGGGAGTACGCAGGGCGAAGCCTCCCGATAAAAGTGGATCGGGCCTCCCGAGTCACCCGTCCCATACGAGTCGGGAGCCTGTTTTCCACGATACGATAGGTAAAGTGATCGAATGAACCGAGATTGAGGAAATACAACTAAAATTCATTAAAATATAGCGCAACGATACCCGAGTAAGCACTCCACGTTTTAATAGGCAGGTGGTAGCTTATGCCCGCTACGGTTTGCGTGCCCCAGCCGAGCTGAAGTCACCCCACATAGGCTGCCTCACCTACGGGCAGCCTTCGGGTGTTTCCACTGCAGCACGCCTGAGGTATAGTTCAGATCATACCTTTTTCAATGCAAAGTAATGTTAATTAGCATTACTTTTAAATGCAAAGGAGTACTATCAAAATTTATAAAGTTTGACTTTGATCAAAGCTAATACGCGGACTAAATAAAAACGAAGGGAGTACTTTTGATGACATGTAACTCATATTTAGTTAGTCAAATGGATGACCTAAAACTACGCGCACGTCCTATAAACCAAGACGGCGGGAGTACTAAACTAATGATAATTAATCTGGATCAGAGAGAATAGTAAATTTGCTAATCTACTGTATGTTGCACTGATTATTATCTTTTGGCTAAAGCTGTGCTGAATTTCTTAGCAAGCACACACTCGCTTAAATTTTGGCTGAATTCAGCCAAACTTTGGTCAGATGTCCTAGTTTTATGTGGAAAAATTGTAATAGTACGTGATTGATTGGAGAATGGTCAAATATGGATGGATACATGATGTTATCACTTCAATTCTTAACATTGGTTAACACTAACAACTAGCACTTGCAGATACAATAAAAATGTTGTTGGACTGGAACAAGGATCTGGTCAGAAAAGCAGACCGATCCACTGGAAGCACGCCTCTTCACTTCGCCGCGTCCTGGGGAAGGCACGAGGCAATCAGCTTGCTGCTGGATGCTGACCAATCTGCGGCGTATCAGGCAGACAGCAACGGATCGTTTCCCATACATGTGTCCGCGCGCATGGACAACCTTAAGGCGGTCTCCGTATTTCTGGACGACCGGCATGACCTCGCCGAGCTGCGCGACGCCAAGGGCGGGACCTTCCTCCATGTCGCCGTCCAAGAGGAGAGCCTGTCCGTGGTCAAGTACGCTTGCAATTTGCAACTTGCATCAGCTGCCATGAACGTGCAGGATAACGATGGCAACACCCCACTGCACTTTGCTGCTAGGGTTGGAAACCTATGGACCTTCATTGCTCTGATGAAAAACCGACTCGTTAGACTGAATGTAACAAACAACAAGGGGCATACACCATTTGACGTTTCATGGATCAGCGCGCCTCTAGGGATATATTACGGATTGGTAAGCCATTGTTCTTGCTTTCGTACACATGCAAAGTATACAACTAGTACTATTACGCGTACCCTTGCGTCATTGGCCAAACTACACATACACATGCTGCCCATGTGTGTTGTCTGCACCGTCCTCGCATGGTTACCATCTTTTGTCCAAAATTAGCCGGAAGTGTGGCCCAAGTCTTCGACAATGGAGGCAACAGACAACAATGGCCTTAGCTAGGAAACTATGTAGGGCATCTCCAACACAATTTCACTCTAGACAAAGCAGACCATGATAGCTCACAAATGCAGGTTGAATTTGCCCTTGAGATCCACCAGTCAAGAAGAAAAAGGGTACGCATGCAGAAGCAGCACATGGTCCATGCTTGTGGAAGGGGGCATATGCTTTGTGCAAACGATGTGTCTTGGAACCACCATGTTGCTTTCCAGCAAGCTGGTTTGATCAAACACAGCTGCTTGTTTGTGTGAGCAACGTCACAGCTGTGGCTCCTTGCTGCCACAAACAAAAAGGAAAGGTGGCATGCACCTTTTCCCGGCGTTGAATAGTTACCTGATGCAGGTAGGGTGGTGCTGGTTGTGGTGGTCAATTAAGATCCACAAACCGCTCGCTTTCGTTCCACCAAGATTGTTGGTTTTCATGTGTTTCATTTGCTTAGAGCATCTCCAGCCGTTGCCCCCCTCCCCCCCCCCAAGGAGGCATAAAAGTCGCCGCCTGGGGGCAAGCCGGCAGCAAAAATCGGCACTGGGATGGTTGGGCACCCAGCTGTCGCCCCAGGCACCGATGTTGGCCCATTATTCGGCCCACTTTCGTTAAAAAATAGCCCGTTATCAACGCGAATCGGCCCAGATTCGGCGTGAATTCTTCATAAATAATTTTTTGCCTCCATAGTTCATCATAGAAAATCAATAGAAATCAAATAGTTCAATACAAATTATAGTTCAACAAATAAAAACTCATATTTCATCACACGTCGTTCCCGGCGTCGCTCTAGAGCCTCCATAGGTGCTCCACTAGATCGTGTTGCAGTTGTTGATGCACTTGGCCCTGCAACAAGCTTGGCAAAGACAGGGGAACACTGCAGGATGTTGATGTCATTGTGAGTTCCTGGCATCCCAAAGAAAAAGTGCCAAATCCAGAGGTCCTGTGTGGCCACTGCCTCAAGCACTACACTGCAACCGCCTTTGGCGCCTTTGTACAACCCCTGCCAAGAAAATGGACAGTTCCTCCATTTCCAATGCATGTAGTCGATGCTTCCAAGCATCCCAGGAAATCCTCTTGCTGCATCCTGTGCTAGGATCAGAGCAGTGTCTTCAGCATTGGGTGATCGCAAGTATTGCGGTGCAAACACTGCCACCACTGCACTGCACAACTAGTAGAAACACTCAATGGTCGTGGACTCGGTCATGCGCCCATAGTCGTCGAGTGAATCACCGGGAGCTCTGTATGCAAGCATTCTCATAGCTGTCGTGCACTTCTGGACTGAGGTCAATCCAAGTGTACTGGTGCAATCCTTCTTGCACTTGAAGTAGTTGCCGAACTCCCGGATGGAATTCACAATCCTGAGGAAAAGTTTTCGGCTCATCCGATAACGGCGCCGAAATGTTTTCTCGCCGTGCAATGGAGCGTCGGCGAAGTAGAGCATGTAGTAGCCTTCCAGACGATGCCGGTTCTTTGATTTCACCCGCCCCGGCGCCGAACCACTTCGCTGCGGCTTTTTATTGCTCGCTCGCAGACTGGCGAGGGCGGCGAGCACCATGACACTACTAGGAAAAGGCCTACTAATGGCGCACCGGTTTTGCCTACTAATGGCGCACTACAGGTGCGCCATTAGTAGCACTAGGAAAAGGACGAGCGTGATAACAGGTCCATCTGAGCCCGAGATCAGAAACGAATTTTCGTAACATTTGACCATATATACTACTCAAAACCAAAATAAGCCATAACATTTGACCATACATACTACTCAAAACCAAAATAAGTCATAACATTTGACCATCAGGCAAGGTTGTGTGCAGGTACATACTACAAATCAGCATTCCGTTCCTTCACGCATTCCATGGCTGCCTACACCTCAACTTGTAACCTGTAAACATAATGGAGTGAATTATTTATGCTACAGCAAGGCCAATTGTGTAAACAAAACTTGTCTACTAAATTAGAAACCATCTACTGTGGTCTGTGGTCTTGGACACTAGACAGTAAACTACAATGATCTTCAGTGAAATATTCAGCCAATTGGGGATTTTGAGGATGACTCAATATAAATGAACAATGACCTAGGTTCAATACAAATTATATAGTGCAACAAATAAAAACTCATATTTCATCACAAGTCGTTCCCGGCGTCGCCCTAGAGCCTCGATAGGTGCTCCACCAGATCGTGTTGCAGCTGTTGATGCACCTGGCCCTGCAACAAGCTTGGCAAAGACAGGGGAGCACTGCAGGATGTTGATGTCATTGTGAGTTTCTGGCATCCCAAAGAAAAAGTGACAAATCCAGAGGTCCTGCGTGACCACTGCCTCAAGTACCACACTGCAACCGCCTTTGGCGCCTTTGTACAACCCCTGCCAAGAAAATGGCAGTTCTTCCATTTCCAATGCGTGCAGTCGATGCTTCCAAGTATCCCAGGAAATCTTCTTGTTGCATTCTGTGCTAGGATCCGAGCAGTGTCTTGAACATTGGGTGGTCGCAAATATTGCAGTGCAAACACTGCCACCACTGCCCTGCAGAACTTGTAGAAACACTCAATGGTCGTGGACTCGGCCATGCGCCCATAGTCGTCGAGTGAATCACCGGGAGCTCCGTATACAAGCATTCTCATAACTGTCGTGCACTTCTGGATTGAGGTCAATCCAAGTGTGCTGGTGCAATCCTTCTTGCACTTGAAGTAGCTTCCGAACTTCCGGATGGAATTCACAATCCCGAGGAAAAGTTTTCGCCTATCCGATAACGGCGCCGAAATGTTTTTTCGCCATGCAATGGAGCTTCGGCGAAGTAGAGCATGTAGTAGCCTTCCAGACGATGCCGGTTCTTTGCTTTCACCCGCCCCGGCGCCGAACCACCTCGCCGCAACTTTTTATTGCTCGCTCGCAGACTGGCGAGGGCGGCGAGCACCATGAGATGCTCCTGCTCCTGGACGTCGGTTTCGGCTTCCTCCTCCAGCAGCACCGCGAGCACCTCCTCGTAGTCCGAGTCCATCGCTGGGCCGGGCAGACAAATCGGCGAACAGTGTTCACACACTTCCACATTCCACGACTATAAGTTTATCAATCGCGAGCGCGCAATTCTTTCAGTTTCAGAGCATCACGGTCACAGTACGTCAGTACGCTCGAAGCTCTGTTTCTTCTCTTCTTGATTTCTGTAAGGAGTCTCTTGGGCTCGCCGGCCATGGGGAACCGTCATGGCACAATGAGGCCAAGGCGGCTGAAGAGTGCGAGAGCGACGGGGGAGGAGCTGGGGTCGTACGAGGCGGCGTGCAGCGCGGACCCGGAGCTGCGGAGCTTCGACGCGGCGCTGCGGCGGCGTGCGAGCCTCGCGGTAGCGGCGGCGGCGGCGTCCGGGGTGGAGGTGCCGTCCATGTCCCTGGGCTCCCTCCGGGAGGTCACCGGCTACCTGGTGGAGATGAACCAGGAGGTGGTCCGCGTGGTGCTCGCCAGCAAGCACGACGTGTGGGGGTGTCCCGAGCTGTTGGCGCTCGTGGAGGACTACTTCGACGCCAGCCTCCACACCCTCGACTTCCTCGCCGCGCTCGACAAGGCGCTCCGCCGCGCCCGCGACTCGCAGCTCGTCCTGCACCTCGCGCTCCAATGCCAGGACCCGGCCGTCCGGCCCGCGCGCGCGCTCGGCGCGCTGCGGCGGTTCAAGGAGGCGGCCGGCGGTGATCCGTTCACGGACGAGTTCTTCGCCGCGTTCCAGGCGGCGTACCGGCAGCAGCTGGGCATGCTGGACAGGCTGCGGCGGCAGAAGCGCTGCCTGGACGGTTGCCTCCGGTCGCTCCGCGTCTGGCGCCGCGTGACGGGCGTCGTCTTCGCGACGACCTTCGCGGCGATCCTCGTCTGCTCGGTGGTGGCCGCGGCCATCGCCGCTCCGCCCGTCGCGGCCGCACTGGCGGCCGCAGCGTCGCTGCCCGTGGGCTCCGCCGGAAAGTGGGTGGACGCGATGCTGAAGCGGTACCGGGACGTGCTCCGGGGGCACAAGGACGTGGTGGGCGCAATGCAGATCGGCACGTTCGTCGCCATCGAGGACCTGGACAGCATACGCTCGCTCGTCGGCCGGCTCGAGGTCCACATCGGCTCCATGGTGGACTGCGTGGAGCTGGCGGAGCGCGAGGAGGGGGCCGTCAGGATGGTGATTGAGGAGGTGAAGAAGAAACTGGAGGTGTTCATGAAGAGCGTGGACGATCTCGGGCAGCAGGCGGACAAGTGTAGCCGGGACATCCGGCAAGCCAGGACCGTCGTGCTGCAGAGGATCATTCATCACCATTAATAACTGCTCAAACACACGGAGTAGCCTAGTGTGCAGAGATCATAGATGTGATTAGTCATTCATTTCATTAGCATTATAATTTATACTAGCACAAATGTCCGTGCGTTGCAACGGGAGAAACAAACTCTCACACACCCATAGCGAGTTATCTGTGTTGTCACTTCTCCCCGTCATCATCTTCCATGATGGCCACTTGCCCACCTATTTCATCCAATGTGATCAGTCCCAAGGCGATGATATGGGACATCACACTCACCATGCCGATTTCTCAAGCCCCTATTTGCACCAGCTTGTAATTCTTTGTGTGCTGCAACCGCATAAACATGTTCATGTGGTTGAACACCAATCATGTCTTAATGTACCAGGCGATGCATTTCTTTATTGAGCGCTCACGATAATAATTATTAATGTAAAATTAAATTAAGATGTAAGGTCATCAACTTGTTGACTCAACTTAAACCGCATACACTTCAGTGTCGCCACCGTCCACCTTCTTCATCTGTAACATGAACTTGGGCATGTCTCTGGCAGTGAACCATGTTGTGTTGTTCCTCCCTGGACATCAAACCATGCACTTGGATGTTTGTATACGAGCTCCAAACCGTGATTTGGTATTTGAGCGAGTCCGGTTCAACTATTTGGTTTTATTCTGCCTTATAACTCCGAAAAATGAATCGCATATGGCTCAACCCTTGCCAATGCGTGCGCGACCTTCCGCAATATACAACACAGGTGGTGATTTGGCAATAAAATTCAGGTGGAGGGATCGCTATCCCTCCCCCGGTGACAGTTCAAAAAAAAAAAAAAAATACAGCACAGGTGCAACGATTTGGGGTGACTTCATTCTTTTGCCTCCACTGCCGCAAAACTTACAAATAAATTCATAACTGAAGTGACTAGATCACCTATAATAGTAGAAGGTAGAGCGACATATACCTATTGTCAGCTCTCACGTACTCCTACATCACATCAGATTCAACAAAAACAACATCATGATGAGATTCAAAAGTAACATGGTCACTTTTGACAAGCTCTTCCACGAGTATTTTTTTTGATGTATTAGCATGACCTATATATTCCTAGGTAGAGACATGATGGAACTTTTTTTATGCACGCACAGTCGATGATATATTTAATCAGTCCACAATGGAATTTATTTTGTTCTGTTAATTCCTTAAGAGTGAAATTTTTATTTCTAATTTTAGTTCGCAGCTAATTTTATTTCCTCTTTAATTCCCTCTCTTCATGCCTCATATAATTAGCAAAAAATATTCTTTCTTCTGATCTTTCCTTGTGAAATTTATTTCTTCTTTAAATCTTTTCTTCATACCTCGTATATAATAGGAAAATTTTTTATTCCTTCTTTCGTTCTTTCCTTTAATTCCTTCCCTTCCTGCCTTATCATAAAGGATAGAATTTATTTCATCTATTATTCTTTCCTTTAATTCCTTCCCTTTCTGCTTCATTATCTCTACTACCTAAAAGAAACGTAAGGTTTCCTCTCCCCTCTTACATTCCCCTCCCTTCGTCCAACCTCCCGTACGACCCCCTCTCCCCTCAATCAATTTTTTTTCTCCCCACCAGTTTTCTCCTTGGTTTTCTTCCTTTCTTAACAGATAATCAATTCATGTATGGTAACCAGTCGCAATTAATTCATGCATGGTAATCTCTACTACTCCCAATTAATTCATGCATGGTAATCTCTACTACTCCCGCTATTTCCAACCCCGCCTGATTTTCTATTTTAGTCGGTTTTTATTTTTCCGGATAAATTAGGATCAATCTTTGGTAACTCATTCAATTCTCATATGGTAAGCGATCTATTCTTTTGCAATACATAACGCGATCAATTCACATCAATCAGGCGCACATTCTTCTATTCCTTATCTTGGTTTATTTCCTGCATCTTCTGCTATTAATTTTTTTCTCTCCATAAATATCTCTCCCTTCCTTCCCAGATTTCATCTCATTCATCCGATGATCGTGTGCCGCCGCGCTAGGGTACGCAAGACATTACCTGTGCCGTTGCTACAATCCCGCTTGCACCGCGTCGGGAGGCCACCATCCTCCTTGAGGAGAATAGGCCGGAGCACCATGACCAGGGATCGTCGTGTTGTTGAGTACTCGCCTCGCGTGTACGCCAGCAGTGTGAGACACCCGATGCCCACCAAACCCGCATCGCCTCTGCGCACCTACGTTGATTGCCGCCGCTGAGCCCCTTTCTCGACGTCATCGCCCAGAGCATCACTGTCGAACCAGGCCTCCCATGAGTGTCTTCCACCGGTTCATGGTTCGACTGCGGACTCAGCCTTCTGCCCTACTCCATCACGGCATAGAACCGTCACCAAACCTTTTTCATCACTAGGCCACCGAGAGACGGGAAGCAAGAAGATGTCCTTGGAGGTCGTGCATATTTTTGGAAGGATGGAGTTGGCCAGACCCCATCCTCCGGGAAAAAACGACTAGGCGAGCCTCAACTCCCGGAGACGGCGGCGAGCGGTGCGACAGAGGGATCCGGCTTGCCTGCTCCCTTCCCATGCTCCCATCCGTGCTCCCACCTCATCCTATGGCTGCCCTTTTTCCTTTTTCCTTTCTAATATAATCATCTCCCCCCCTGATTTTAAGGGGGTGGGGCCGGACCTTATTTTGGTCCAATCAAATCAAGCCACGTATGCGGGAGCACGGATGGGCGCACGTGAGGGGAGCAGGTAAGTCTCGTCCGCGACAGAGGTCCTCAATGTTTTATGAAATGCTTTCCTATTTATAATTTTTTGCTAAATTTCGTGTTTGCTTGATTGCGGTATCTAATGTACTTTTTCCTTGGTATAGTCACGAGGATCTGCATGATGGCGGGCTAGCCCGCATGATGCAGTCATGTACATTACGAGCAATGGCCTGATGGTGAGCTAGCATTTTCATATGCGGTAACTCGGCAATAGATAAATGGATTGTTTGTATATATGTGTCGTTTGAGCTATACCTACCTATATTCCCGTAGCAACGCACAGGCAATTACCTATCACTAGTAGAAAAAGGGGCAATGGTTCAGGCTGGGTCAGCCCATTAGTCCCGGTTCAGTCCAGAACCAGGACCAATGGTGGCAATGGACCCGGTTCGTAAGCCCCGGGGGCCGGCCGGGCCATGTGGGCCATTGGTCCAGGTTCTTCTGGACCTTTTGGTCCGGTTGGTGGGACGAACTGGGACCAATGGGCCTCGCTCCTGGCCCATCACCATTGGTCCCGGTTGGCGGCTTGAACCGGGACCAAAGGCAGCCCATTAGTCCCGGTTCGTGCCACCAACCGGGACTAAAGGGTTGGTCCTCGTTGCGGTCAGAGTTTAGTCCCACCTCGCCAACCGAAGGGCGCTCACACCCGTTTATAAGCCCCTCCCTCTCTGCCTTGTTGAGCTCCTCTCAAAGTGAAAATAGATGCCCTTATACATGGAATTTGACCTAAATTCATATTGAATTTCTCTGAAGTTAGTAGAAATTTATTATGAATTTAGATTGAATTCTCTCTATAAGCGCATCTATGCTCATTTTTTTAGTAAAGTTAATCACAACTATTTTTTCTTCTATTTATTTCTGAGTAGTTTTTTATATAGTTTTTTTTCTTTTCTGCTATATTTATTTTTTATATTTCTTTCTGAGTTGTAATAAGTCATTAAAAATATAAAAGAGGCGCAATGCTCGTTAATTAGCTTCAAGCCTTTCGGAATAGTGTAAACTGCACTGCACATAGCTCCGTGCAGTCTAACCTATTCCTCAAGGCTTAAAGCTAAGCAACGTGCAGGTTAGCATTGAGCCTCTTCTGCATCGTCTCTGCACTCGGGGCTTATAAACCGCTGCGAGTGCCTCTCGCTTGGCGAGGTGGGACTAAGAAACAGCTGCAGAAATAGTCAACTAAAAAACTCTTTTACCGGTTCATGCCACGAACCGGTACTAAAAGGTGCTCGTGGGGCATCAGCCTTAAAACATGTACCAAATAAAATGCCTTTGTAATAGCCTTAGAACTGGTACAAGGAATCAACTAAAAAGCTTTTATAAACCTCTAGTATTATTGAAACTAAAATTATATAGAATTTTGTTACAAACTTTAATAGCAAAAAGAATTATCATAAAAGAAAATAAATAAGTAATTAGAATTCTGTTCAAAACATTAAAAGCAAAAAGAATTATCATAAAAGAAAATAAATAAGTAATTAGAATTCTGTTCAAAACATTAAAAGCAAAAAGAATTATCATAAAAGGAAATAAATAAGTAATCAGAATTTTGTTCAAAACATTAAAACAAAAAGAATTATCATAAAAGAACATAAATAAGTAATTAGAATTTTGTTACAAACTTTAATAGCAAAAAGAATTATCATAAAAAAATAAGTAATTAGACGGGTGCATTGGTACCGGTTGGTGGAAACTAATTATTCAAATTTGGAAACTAATGGAGTAAGAGAAAGATTATAATTAATCTGGGCTAAAAGAAAAAAAAAGCAAAAATTAAAAGAAAATAAATAATTCAAAGCAAAAAATAAAATAAATAAAATAAAAAAGTGCCACCTAAAGGGCTACCACGACCTGAATACGACTAGAAACCCAACAATGGGCTAGGATTCAGGCCCGCAATAGGCCCAACAGGCCCACAGGCACATATAGTTTGTTTAGGCCCGTAAGCATGCATTTGAGAGGAGCTCGAGAGGGCAGTGGGACTGGGGCTTATAAACCACTCTCGAGCTCCCTCAGCTAGCAAGGTGGGACTAAACTTTCGTGCCGCGACGCGGGCAGCACAGGGCCTTTAGTCCCGGTTGGTGCCTCCAACCGGGACCAAAGCCCTCTGCTTCCCGCCCTTTGGGCTGCTGAAAAGAGGCCTTTGGTCCCGGTTGATGGCTCCAACCGGGACTAAAGGGTGCATTAGTCCCGGTTCATGGCACGAACCGGGACCAATGCCTTTGCTATATAAGTAGCA